>NC_092036.1:94037220-94637220 GCF_003086295.3 Arachis hypogaea
AACTTCCATTATTGCTGAATCCTTTGTTTGCTCAATTGTTTGACTTTATTCACCCCTTCATGCACTTGATTGAATTCCTATTAGTCTTATAATCCAAAGTAAATGAACGAGTGCTAATGGGTTATCATTTCAGCGACGTGGCCGTGGAGGTAGAGTGCAAGCTGGAGTGTTCATGGATGCTAATGCTTATTGCAGGTCTTACCAGTTACCATGTACTGGGTTGCTCTTTTTTCTTCTTATAAAATAATATTCAACGAGTATATGGCTTATTGCAGGTTTTACCGTGCACTGGGCTAGGTTCTGTCATCGTTCCAACAAAGCAGTGGTGTATACAAATGTTCTCTTAAAACCCAGGGCCATCATGTAAGTTTCTCTTGTAACATTGCCTGTTTATATGTCCGTTTATATGTCGTCTTTTTTGGTCGAATCGTGTTACATAGGAAAACTTTTCGAATTATAGTCGAATTGTCTCGATTCACGATTATCCCGGATCAGTTTTGGTTAGGTATTAAGGTGTAACATAGTATATGATCAAAGGTCATCGAATTTTTTTCCCCAGCGTTTGTTACTTTAATTAACTGAATATTTAGTCTTTTTGTCATACTTGGGATTGGCTCGGTCAACTAACCTGAAAAGATGTTTATTTTTTGGTTAGTTCAAGTCTATCTAAAAGTAAAGTGGCTATCTATCAACTTGGGCCAGCTACAAAAACAATTAGTGGATAATTCAAGTCAGGATTAATGCCAGCAACTGGCTTGAAACCTGTTAAGCCCAACTCTCTCCGGAATTTTAAAAGAAACCAAGTTTTTCCAGGTAACTATTTATTCCATTTATGTTTGTGTTACCGTTATTTGATCAATTTTTTGGATAGCATTTCTTGATTGAATATTCGCGTAAAATGTTAGTAGGTTAACTATTATTTCTCACATAATCCCTATACTAGGATGTTAGAAACAGAATAACACCATTATAAATCTCCTGTACATGAGGAAGACTACACGACACATCGAATAGATAGATTGAGGTTGTTATGCAACCATTTCTCTTAATTTGGCTCTTTCAAACCAATGTAAAACATACAATTGTAAAGACAGGCTGAAAGAAAAAACACTAGGAATTAACCATTGTCATAACAGTTCTAGGGATTCCATTAACAAAAAAAAACATAATTAACATCAACGGAATAGTAAACAAAGAGTTTCAAACAAGTTCCACAATACATGTAGTCGGAGTATATCTAAATGTCAATTATTTCTAGACAGGAAACATCCCTGCAAAATACTTGAGTGTAGACCTTACTGTGATCAGGTGTGGCGTTTCTGAGGTATCGCCATGCTCTCCTCACCAATAGATTTCTAGTGCCATGTTCGATGTCATATTCTGTCAACACAAGCTCTCTGTACCTGTAATTGACGAGTAACTTTCTTTCCTTTGAATTGTTCACCAACAAAAGTAGGTTATCATCCACGAATAGTATTGGATTTTCTCTGATGCTTCGACTCGCAAACCTGCAGTATTGCTCTAATATTCTGTTTCCATTCGCGTCTTCATTCAAGTGCCAAATTTCTGCGACATAACCAAATTCGTTGTGTGTATGAGCGAGGAGTGCAACTTTTCCTTGTGGGTTAGTAAATTGTGAATGGTATATATTGCACCTACAGGGATAGACACCTCGCTAAATGATTCATCTTCAACACTGTAACATAAAACAGACTTGGGTGTAGCATAGCTATCTCCTGTACCAGTTATCCAATACGCCTGACCATTATTAAAAACAGAGTTAGGGTCAATTTTTTCTACACCAGGGAGACAATCAACGCAGTGAAACCATGTAGAAGCCTTGAACACAATATCTAGAGAAAAAAACGTAGGCATCAGCTATGTCCCTTTTGCACATGTGTATGACTGTGTATGCATCTGAGTTTGGAACATGACCGAAACCATATACTGAGAAAAACGAATCTACCGTGGTCCCTGTGGGAGTCGGAAATTTCTCTAGGCATTGTGTTGTCGGATTCCATACCAAAAGTCTTGTGTCGTCTCGTTCACGAGAGAACGTGAAACATATGTTCCCGTTTGACACTCCCACAATACGAAACCACCCATGGATGCCAACTCCGAAAGGATACTGAACATTCACTTCATCTCCAGAAGCAGCATTCACTATATATAGTGAATCTGAACCCATTAACAGTAGTGAGTATCCAACATGAAACAAAACATGTTGATCTAACACTTTCTGCCTTCGCATGTG
Organism: Arachis hypogaea; assembly: GCF_003086295.3. Lineage (NCBI taxonomy): Eukaryota > Viridiplantae > Streptophyta > Magnoliopsida > Fabales > Fabaceae > Arachis > Arachis hypogaea. The sequence goes on from NC_092036.1 coordinate 94,039,475, forward strand.
GTGTATGCATGTCTCTTTGGCGTAGCTGTCGGGTACCAGAATTTATTCAAGCACATACATCTCCCTACAGCTTTGGCACTACTACGCAGGAAGATTTCTTGTAGCAGTTCATCCGGAATAATCGCAAGGGAAGTTGAATTTAGCCATTTTACTAGACGCGCGTTTCGTAGTCTTGGTTTTCGGTTGTGTTTACTTTGTAGTTTTTGAATGTTGAAGTCTGTTGCTCTCTTTTAAGTAATGAACCTAAATTAGTCTAACTTATTAATTGTGTGAGATGCAGCATCCAACGAGAATTGATGAGGCAGAATATTGTATTTACCGTGTTATCGTAACCTCTTTGAACTAGGTGTTTAGTACCATTAAATTTGACTCGTCTACCCAAGTTTTTGCCTACCCTAGTATATAAATTCAGTTGGAATTCCAACATACTCCAATAGCTTATCTTTGATTTTTTGTTTTTCTAGTTTGAAATTAGATGTAGCCGCAAACTTTCCCTATTAAGTTTTAATTGCTGATATACTCACTAATCTGTTTACTTGATTTCCAATTTTTTTGCCTTATCACAACATTACAACCCCTCATCCTAAAGAAAACCATGTTACTCCCCAAATTAATCATTTCCGCAGATTCAGCATAAACTATTCCAATACCTAATTAGGATGTTACCAACTAGCACTGGCACACCTCATCCATGCAGCCACAGGTAAACAACATTCAAGTTTTCCCATGATAAAAAAGTCGTTGTCACCAAATTTTCTTACAAATAATGACCGGAATAAAAAAATACTTCTGATGGTAGACTTGTGTGAGACTTGATCAAAAATAAACCCATAGATGTATATACATTAACAAAATAATGAAGTCCAACACCATAATTTACATTCAGAAAATCAAAGCTATTACAGAGAATACTAATCGAAGATTTCCACAAAGTAAACATGTACATATAGACATGGCTACCGAAACACTACTACAAAACATTATTTCACCAATAAACCTTAAACAAATTAATCTGTCGTCTTTTGTCCTACAATGATGGTGTTATCTGGTTCACAGACGAGTCGGAAGAGTCAGATGGCGAATTTCTTCCATACCTCCTACTAGGTCCTGCGATTGCCCTCCTACTAGTCCTCCCACTGCACCTCCCCCCTGTGACGGCGGTTGAACCTGCAGTAATTTTGGAAAATTTATTATACAACAATGAATATAATAAAGTATGTAGACTTACTTTCCTAAGTAAACAAGTTATTGTTACCTTGACTCGTGAGGACGCGGTGGTGAACCTTCTTGCCTCGATGCTGCGGTGTAATAACCTTTCAGTCTCAAACGCAGCCACCTGTTCATCCTTGTTGAAGTGTACGTTGCATCTGTCCGCCAGCCAGTGTTTGATTTGGTCCGGCAATACGTTGGAGGCATGTGGATTTCAACCGAATGAGTGTGGTCCCATGCAAGCATGTGGAAGATACCCCAACCTATGTAACTGAGTTCCAGCATAAGCCGTGGAGTTGGTCGAAAGAGAGATCTTATCCTCCCCATGTCGGCTGCGTTGATCCAGTAGTTATCACCGTCTCTAGTTGGGTGGATATGGAGACAGTTGTCTTGTCTGTCTATTAAGTACAGATCAGTGGTTGTGAAGAACGAAAAGTGTCATACAATGTGCTGTGGAATCCTTACATCTTCCTATAGTCAGAGAAACAAAATTAGATGTTAAATAGATTTTGAAAAAAATTAGATAAAAAACCGTAAAGAGAAGTGGTGTCTGCAGCGCCGGAAGTAAGCTTACATCTGTTGGGAATAGGTTTAGGACAAAAGTCTGTTCAGGGCATCTTCTCACGTTCCTTAAGGCACTGACGTAACTAGCCGGTAGCCACCACGAACCAAATGTTGAAAAGTCAGTATTGTTAACAATAAGAAATCATGGAAGGACAGAACCGAAACTTGAGAAGTAATCAATGTTATAAAAGAACAAACCATGCAAGGAGAGATGGTCATGCGTGTGGAAAAAATAGTTAACAAAATGAAAAAAATAGTTATCTGCTTACCGGAATTCTGGCTCCATCTTTGTTTGCTAATATTAGTGACTAGTCTCTGAAGTTGATAGCCGTGGTGAGTGAATTAGGAGAGGGTTTACAAATTACAATGGTGTTGTCAAATGATTTTCTCTAGGAAGTCAAGTTTTACTTTTAAAGAGGGTAAAACCAGAGGTCACATCGGTTGGAAATGAAGTTGAAGGGATATATTGAAGCCATCAATTAGGATTCAAACCTCATCACTAATCATACCTTTTCGTAAATCTAAACTAAATAATAAATACACATAATAAACTCTATTTGAATTGTATTACTCATGTTTTGGTAAAGGTAAATGTAGTTTAATAACCATTCATTGGTATATGTATCACTAGATGAATAAACATAACGAAGGTTACACACAATAAAATTAAAAAATATAACAAGTTTAATATTGTGTTCATATTTACGTAAATTATTGAAATCATGTTTACTAAATTGTTTGACAAAATATACAAAATCATGCAAACCTTTCTTTATTAACATATCAGAATGTGCTGTTCCATTCATAAATTAACATAAAGTACTTCAAATAACATAATCATATTTTTACGACCCAGTAGCTTTTTCAATTTCAGTAAGCGCAACACAAAACGTCAATCAAAAATTAACCGAACGTACTTAAAATAACATAACCAGAATAACTTATTGCACGCATTATAGTATTAAAAGTCTATGCAATGGACACAATTATTTTAATGCCTTAGGTATAAATAACTCAGAGCATACTTCCTAACCCCTTAACCAATCGCTCTTCCTTTTTAGATATTTCGCTGTAGTATTTCTTTGCTACTTCAAGGACTTCTTGGGATTTCAAATTGAACGGATTCATCACCAGATCAATAGCCAGCCGTAATCTAGTGCTATCATTTACCTAGGAGAAAAAACAAAAGAATTCAGACGCATAGGTTAGATTAAGATTTTGAGATAATATATGAAACCATGAAACGAATTTTATTTTATAACTACCTTAATATTGTAGTTACTCCTCCATTGGGACTCCCTCATCCAGGTTGTCACCCAAACTCCACAGTCATTCCTTGTATATGTAAAAAAAGTTTATTGAAGTCTATAACCAACTTAATTCCTAAGGGAAAAAAATCATAGCAGACGAAATGGTACTGTAAAAAAATATTATCTTCCGTAACCAAGGCTGGCCGGCAAAGCAATGTATAGCACTATTACAACATCAATAAATATGTTAGCGGTCTCTTTTACTTGTGCAGAAGGAAAATGTATTCATCACACGTTAGCAAATTCATTGATGCATCTCAGTAATTGAGAACTCAACAATCAATAATAACTTGTAAGGTTTCTTACGAGTCATCGTTCTGCTCGCCAATTTCTGTAGGGTGTATTATAGGATACTCTAAAATTACTGGTCTGTGTGTTGTTTGGTTAGCATAGAAGGTGGAGTCATCAAGCATATCCTCAATAAACAGTGCCTGTAATCAAAGTAAAATTTAATTCAGGTGTCAACTCTGGTGTCTGTTTAAGCAATTTAGAATCTATTTCCGCCTATTAGAAATTTTGCAACACTACCATTAGCTTCGCACAACGACGGCATCTGGTTCTGCTTGAGATGCATGGTTTAGAATCCAGTAATATTACGTGTCTTTTTTCTATATCAATTACAAGCAGGTACCAGTGCATGTTATCCTCATTCATTGGAACAAAAATCTAGCAAAAATATACACAAATAAGTTATATGGGAATAAGCGTTTTTTATTTACATTATCATATATTACGAGAATTAAATTATAAAGTTACCTTGCATAACGACTCAAACTCTCCCATGTATTCCTCAGCGTAATAGCGTTTCAAAGTCTTTGGGGAGTGAGTCCAATTAAGGGCAAATTGCTGAAATTTGATTTTTCATAAACATGTATAAGATCAATGGAAACCAGGAGATGGAGATCCTCTTAATGGTTTTAACTCACCGAAAATGTAGTGGGTAAAAACCAGAAGCAAGGAAAACCGGTGTCCTTGCGTGCATCACACATGAGCATGCTTGATGTGAGGTTTATGATCTGCTTCAGCGTTCGTTGATTGACGGCCAATAAGAAAAAATATAAACATATATTCCCTTGTTAAAATTATTTTATATGTAAGGAGTTTCATTTATGAAATTAACGAAGGCTAATGACTGAAAAATCCATTCCTCGTCCACCAATGGTTTGTTCGGCAGTAGAGTATACATGACTCTCCTATTAGCGTGCCACAAGTTTGTCTGTGAAATTATCTCCGAATTCAGTTCTTCATCCTCTATATCTGAACCAAAGACGTAGGTTACGACTGAAACTTCGTCCTTGCACAGTGCCATATCAGCTGGGGGACGGAACAGAACAGGCTTCCACTGATACAACGAAAACTAAGCCGTTATTTATTAATAGTAAACCAGCACAACAAATCTGTAAAACTTACTTAACATGATATAACCCACCGCAGGTATCTTTGCGGTTTCATTCGCTAGTGGCAATTTTCTGTCAGCCGGGTTGAAGTAGCTAACATATACAGCCTTATCTAAGCTACTCGTTATAACTGGTTCTGTAGCTGTCCTCTTTCCAGTACCATCATCGCTGAACAAACTTCGGCGAATAACATAATCATCTGGCGGTGTCTGTTCACACTTCGGAGACATTGAACAACACTTTGTAGCCATATGTGATTTTGAATCCGCGGCTTGATGAATGCTTGACATGTTGGATCTAATCTTCTTGGAGGAATCCAGATTCCTCTCAAGAGTACCAGACGGCATGCTGAATCCGCTCATGATTACAGGCATTAATGTGGGGTTAAAGTTATCGGGCGGCCCATTCCGAAGATTGATTGTTTGTGGCATAGTTCCAAACACAGGATAACACGTCTTAGTCTGGGAAGCAATCAGGTTTGTAAGTGTATTCATCATCGTCGACATTTGCGTTACCACTTCTTTTAGGGAAGGTTCTATGACTGTAGTTTTACCGAAGTCGTCGCCTATCTCTTTGCTGGCTCCACCGTTAAAATTTACATGTAGTCGCTGGTCATGCATGGTGCTTCCTCGGAGACTATGAGAAACAAAACTTAAAAATATGAATACTTTATATTCGAAATCGTTATAAAAGGACTTCACCAGTTTCTGGAAATGTAATTTAATTCTAACCTTGATGACAGTTCTATCACTTTCTTGTCGACAACTTTTCTTGAGATTTTTCTACTTTGTTCCTTTTTGGCTTTGTCGTCTCCCTTTTCTATTTTTTGTGTTGAGTGTCGCTTTCCTCTGGCAGCCATTGGGTGTTTTAGCTGTTTAATTTTTTTATTTAAAAAAAATGAAAAATACTGCAACATGTTCAGTTAATGAGTTGCACTCCACTAGCAAGCACAATTTCTTAAAAGAATAACAAACATGGTAGGTTGTCCCTACTATTCAAAGGAGTTTTGACAATTGAGTGATATTTGGATTTTGGCCTTTTAATATATCAGGCAGTTTACGTTTCCAGTTTATATTCCTAAATTTTTGAATAAAAAAAATTTACAAAAAAATCTTTTTTCTGATTGGTGAAAGATAAGGCTACAACCAATTTTTTTTAAAATTATTTTCGTTTGGTCGAGGTATCGATCCTTTAAATATATTTGAAGTTATTCAGCTCAATACATTTGTTTAATTTCCTTTTCTGTATTCAAAGCTATTAAACATTTTCTGGTAACCATCTATTTTTTTTTCTTTTACCAATCGGTGACTGAAAGATTTGTTTTAATTTTCGTAATGAATGCTTGTTTCCATTAAGTTGTTCATAAAGTAATATGCTCATATAACAGAATTTTGTTTGTTGTTATCTCTTGTTGTTTCACACACTCGGTCCAAGATCTAGTCCGCAACAGAGTTTAATGCGACGGCTAAACACTCGAAAAGGTTAGCATGAAAATAATACACGTATTTGCTGCTAGCTCGAGAAAAGGGGAATTTTTATTCCATTTCCTATGAGTTATATTCCTTTTCATTAACTATGTGTATACCATTACCTGTCTCCAACACAGATCTTTGATTTTTCCATTGTCATGGTCACTCATCATCTAACTTATGGTGCACCCTAATTTATTGCCTAATGACTTTTTTGCTTTCCACCTTTAGGCCCGTTGCCTATCACTTATAGGAGACTGAACTTCCCATCCCTCATCGCAAAGCACTTCCTTCCCGGAAAGATAATAACGAAACTTAAAACTAACTATTAGTAATGTGTTTGGAACTTTTTTATTAGTATCATAACATTGGATTTATTCACTCTAAGACCGGAACCATTAAGTGTGTGTTTGGATTTCAGTTTGCAAAGGTGCGTTTGCTTAAAATTGATTTTACAAAATTGATTTTGATGAAAAGTAAGTTTGGGTTAACGTGATTTATGTTTGGCAATATTTGTATCAAAATTGATTGTTACCTGTACTCTTTAATTTAGTATTATCTTAGACTATAAATTTTCACTATTTATGGCTCTATTGTTATTTATAATTAATTTTTTAGTTATTTTGTCTTTTTTATAGGATCATAGTTTATATTATACAAAATTTTGGCGATCAAACCGCGAACCCTAAACCGTAAACATTGAACCGAAAACCGCCAAACGAAAAATCAGAGGCACAGAACCGTTCACCATAAGACCTAACGACGAAACCGCGAACCCTAAACCGTACACGTTCAAGCAGAAACTGCCATACAATAAACCATTAGCACGAAACCGTTCACTCTAAGGCCTATTCACTATATCCGTACACACTGGACCGTGCGAATTGAACCGGAAACCGGCAAACAATAAATAGTATACACGAATACGTTCACTAAAAGACCTAGCGATCAAACCGCGAATCCTAAACCGTAAATATTGAACCGGAAACCGCCAAACGATAAACCAGAGGCACAGAACCATTCACCATAAGACCTAACGACAAAACCGCGAACCCTAAACCGTACACGTTAAAGCAGAAACCGCCATACAATAAACCATTAGCACGAAACCGTTAACTCTAAGGCCTATTCACTATAACCGTACACACTGGACCATGCGAATTGAACCAGAAACCGGCAAACAATAAATAGTATACACGAATACGTTCACTAAAAGACCTAGCGATCAAACCGCGAACCCTAAACCGTACACATTAAACCGGAAACTGCCAAACGAAAAACCAGAGGCACAAAACCATTCACCATAAGACCTAACGACGAAAGCGCGAACCCTAAACCGTACACGTTGAAGCAGAAACCGCCATACAATAAACCATTAGCACGAAACCGTTCACTCTAAGGCCTATTCACTATATCCGTACACACTGGACCGTGCGAATTGAACCAGAAACCGGCAAACAATAAATAGTATACACGAATACGTTCACTAAAAGACCTAGCGATCAAACCGCGAACCCTAAACCGTAAACATTGAACCGGAAACAGCCAAACGATAAACCAGAGGCACAGAACCATTCACCATAAGACCTAACGACAAAACTGCGAACCCTAAACCATACACGTTGAAGCAGAAACTGCCATACAATAAACCATTAGCACGAAACCGTTCACTCTAAGGCATATTCACTATAACTGTACACACTGGACCGTGCGAATTGAACCGGAAACCAGCAAACAATAAATAGTATACACGAATACGTTCACTAAAAGACCTAGCGATCAAACCGCGAACCCTAAACCGTACACAGTGAACCGGAAACCGCCAAACGAAAAACCAGAGGCACAGAACCATTTACCATAAGACCTAACGACGAAACCACGAACCCTAACCCGTACACGTTGAAGCAGAAACCGCCATACAATAAACCATTAGCACGAAACTGTTCACTCTAAGGCCTATTCACTATATCCGTACACACTGGACCGTGCGAATTGAACCGAAAACCGGCAAACAATAAATTGTATACACGAATACGTTCACTAAAAGACCTAGCGATCAAACCGCGAACCCTAAACCGTAAACATTGAACCGGAAACCGCCAAACGTAAACCAGAGGCACAGAACCATTCACCATAAGACCTAAAGACGAAACCGCGAACCCTAAACCGTACACGTTGAAGCAGAAACTGCCATACAATAAACCATTAGCACAAAACCGTTCACTCTAAGGCCTATTCACTATAACCGTACACACTGGACCGTGCGAATCGAACCGGAAACCAGCAAACAATAAATAGTATACACGAATACGTTCACTAAAAGACCTAGCGATCAAACCGCGAAACCTAAACCGTAAACATTGAACCGGAAATCGCCAAACGATAAACCAGAGGCACAGAACCATTCACCATAAGACCTAACGACGAAACCGCGAACCCTAAACCGTACACGTTGAAGCAGAAACCGCCATACAATAAACCATTAGCACGAAACCGTTCACTCTAAGGCCTATTCACTATAACCGTACACACTGGACCGTGCGAATTGAACCGGAAACCAGCAAACAATAAATAGTATACACGAATACGTTCACTAAAAGACCTAGCGATCAAACCGCGAATCCTAAACCGTAAACATTAAACCGGAAACCGCCAAACGATAAACCAGAGGCATAGAACCATTCACCTTAAGACCTAACGACAAAACTGCGAACCCTAAACCGTACACGTTGAAGCAAAAACCGCCATACAATAAACCATTAGCACGAAACTGTTCACTCTAAGGCCTATTCACTATAACCGTACACACTGGACCGTGCGAATCGAACCGGAAACCGGCAAACAATAAATAGTATACACGAATACGTTCACTAAAAGACCTAACGATCAAACCGCGAACCCTAAACCGTAAACATTGAACCGGAAACCGCCAAACGATAAACCAGAGGCACAGAACCATTCACCATAAGACCTAACGACGAAACCGCGAACCCTAAACCGTACACGTTGAAGAAGAAACCGCCATACAATAAACCATTAGCACGAAACCGTTCACTCTAAGGCCTATTCACTATAACCGTACACACTGGACCGTGCGAATTGAACCGAAAACCGGCAAACAATAAATAGTATACACGAATACGTTCACTAAAAGACCTAGCGATCAAACCGCGAACCCTAGACCGTAAACATTGAACCGAAAACCGCCAAACGATAAACCAAAGGCACAGAACCATTCACCATAAGACCTAACGACGAAACCGCGAACCCTAAACCGTACACGTTGAAGCAGAAACCGCCATACAATAAACCATTAGCAGGAAACCGTTCACTCTAAGGCCTATTCACTATAATCGTACACATTGGACCGTGCGAATTGAACCGAAAACCGGCAAACAATAAACAAGATACACGAAACCGTTCACTAAAAGACCTAGCGATCAAAACGCGAACCCTAAACCGTTAACATTGAACTGGAAACCTTCAAACGATAAACCAGAGGCACAGAACCATTCACTATAGTTTCCCACTTTTTATATATTATTTTTATTTTGGTCTATAAATATTAATTTTATTAGAGAATTAATTAGTAACATCTATTCAGTTATGTAAATTAAAATGATAATGTAGTATACAAAAATTATTACTGTATATGGTAAATAACCTGTTATGATTCATAGAATATGGCGAGGTTTACGCAATTAAATTTCAATTTTGCCTTACTAGATAAAGTTATCACATGTTTTTTTTCAAGAAGAAACTATAAACCGCACCTAGTGGTATCAATAAAATCATATACATGTATAGAATGTAATTAAGGCCAATAAATAATATTCCAATTAGGTAGGTGATGGTTAGTCTAGGACTACGAGCAAGAAGATGGTGCAATAAAGTGGAGACCATGCTGCATGACTAAAAGAAGGAGGAAATGAGTTGGTGGTCTAAGCATAAAAAACTACAACTACAAACTATATGCTTACAAATTCTAACCCATACAACATGGATACTAGAAGGAAGCCCTCAACCATGGCAATCAAATGTTTGGAAATGTTCCATGGAATCGATCGAACTGCATTCAGGATGCTGACGCAAGTCCTTCACCGTGAAGTTAAACAGTTCCTGATGGTCATGGCATTTCTATTGTCACTGGAGACAATGGGACTGAATGGTATTGTGCAAACAGCCATAAAAAATGAAGGTTGGTTTATGAACAGTCTTGCCGATGAATGTGTCATCTGTTTGCAATGCCTACTATCTCAGGAGTTCTCTGGGGTTGTGGAGAAGTCCAGAAAACTCGAAACCCTCGGACACGTGCTGAAAACTGATCTCACGTTATAACAGGTTCATAGGATGAGATCCGTCCTCCTAACTCTAATTCCCGATACCCTATCAACCATTTGCGCTAGAATTCTAGGCGACATAACGATGGATGCGGTGTGGTTGGAGTACCAGAGGACTCCTAAAGAACTAATGGGTTTCAACACACAGGACCAGTGCATATCGGTTGCACCAGAGGCATTGAGTAGACATAACAATGGCCGAAGAATGCATATGCAACAAGGAGGAAGGCAGACTGAGCAAGATAAGGGAAAGCAAAAGTACGTCTGCAAGGAGCTGGATGACGCGGAACGTCCAAAGACACTGACCGTATGCTTCGATCGAGAGTCCATGTCCACTGCAGAGGGCATTGCTGAGTTTTTCTGCAACATGTTTGGTCATGTGGTTCAAAGGGTGACAGTCATGCCTCGGAGGGACAAAGAATCGAGTGATTTTGCTTTTGTTCTTTTCAACGACGCATCAATCCCGCGCATTATCATGGGGGACAAAAATGTCGTTCATCATACCATACAAGGCATGAAATGTTGGATCAGATGGTGGACAGGAACACATTATCGCTGTGTGAATTAGTCATACAATATACGATAAAGGTTAGTTTCTTTTTTTCAAAATAATCTAGTTCCAACAGAATCTTTACTTGTTAAGGGAGACGAAATATACGTTGTAGGCTCATTTTTAATATCCAAGTTAGATTATCTTTCCATGTTACTTGATTCTGTTGATAGAATCTTGATCAATCCGGTTCCTTATTCGGCTGTGGTCATGAAGTTTAAATTGGAAATAACAAACCCTACGACCAGTAATTAAGTTAATGTCGTTTGGAGTCCTTCACCATGTACCTCCCAAACACAAGATATTATTATGTACTTGGACTTACTGGACTAACGTAGGAGACATAGCAGGAATATTTTTTCAACTATATTACTTAAAGTTCACCCTTTTTAGTTGGTCATTTTAAATTCGGACTGGTGTATGTGGCAGAGAATTTGTGTATAAGTTTTAATTTTATTCGTGGGCCTAAAGGTGTTGTTAGGAAAAAAAATCTTTCTAAAACGTCAAGGATTATACACTATGACCAAAAATTACAAATGACATTTAAGTGGGCCCGTGAGAATGTACTTGTTTTGGAAATATAGTACGTTTCTTTTTTTTTTCTTGACTTTTTTTGAAAACCCAAAACCGGGAGAGTGCTCCAACTAAAAAATAACAAAGTTAAGAAATTGAATAAACCCAACATTCTTGAGGGAATACAATATTGTGACAATTATTTTGTTATGGCCACAAACAAATCTTAAACAAGAAGAATAGTTAAACCTATATTTTCATGGTAAAATTGATTGTTTAACATGTTAAGGGGAAATTTTATTCATCTGTAATGCTTAACATAACCATTGTTTTCCCACATACGTGCGAAAAGTATCATTTGCATTCAGTAGCATTGTATTTGCATGCAGTAGCAGTCAGTATCTGGTCGATACACTACTGATAACCAAACGTAGTCACAATAAAATAGAAAGCAACATATGCACCATAAATACAAACCATAGTATATCACAACTGATCACCAAATGTCAAACACATTACATCACATACAAAATAACACATTAAGGATAACATTTTGATTAATTACACTACACAGAAAATTTTATAGGTCTGCATAAATTGTTAATTTGACCCCTGGTTGACAGACGATTCATGAGAGGTCTGGGGTCGCTGTCGCTTACTAGGACTTGCCTCAGCCCCCCCCACCATGTTGCCTCTTGTTTACACTGTAGTTGAGTTAAAAAAAATTTAAGCATAAAACATGAAAACGTGAGAAATTAGACCAGAAAATAATGGTCCATTGTTACTCACCCTGACTACTGAGTATCGAAATATTGCTGTTGTTGCATCCGACGGTGATTCCTAAGGAACATCTTGGTCTGGTAGACTCTAAGTTGGGCTTCTTTGTTGAAGTAAGCCCCACACACGGAAGCTAAGCGTTGAACAATATAGTCAGGCAAAACCTTCGTCGCATACAGTTCATCAACAACACACGGAGGTTCATCTTTCCGGTTAATGTCCCGGACGAGCATGTAGAATACTCCCCAGCCGACGTACCTAAGCTCCACACTCAGCAAAGAACTTCGTCTGTACATGCACCGTATCCTCCCTAAATCAGCTCCCTTTATCCAGAACCTGTTACCTTCTTGCTTGGGTGTGATGTGGAGGCAATTGTCTTGAGTGTCAACCAAATAAAGATCAGTGGTACTGTACCATTTGAAGAGATTCACAATATTAGGTGGGAATTCAACATCATCCTGTGGCGGAACAAGACAAAACCATGGCAACTTAGTTTTCCAAACATTTTTTAACAGAATCATAACAACAAAAGAAGGCAAAATTGTGGATATACGTACATCTGTTGCAAAGAGCCCAAACACATAGAACTGGTTGTACGATTGTTGAATGTTCCTTAATGCATTAACATACCTAAACCAACATGTAGAAACAACAACAAATAAAACAGAGTGGCCCGAAACCATAAAAGAAGGGAGTAGCCAAACATTTTGTGACTCTTTATTTAATTAATCAATGCATGCAGTTATTTCAATACTCTCCATTTTATTCTTTACAGATACGGCTGCTATCAAACGAGGTGGTAAAAATTGAAGAAGATGCTTACCAGAATCCAGACTCCATTCTTGATTAATTACTTCAACGATGGCTGTAGTTGAAGGGAGGGAGATGCCAAGGAAGTTTTCAGATGAACAATAGTTGATTAATGAACGTAACTTTTTTTCTTCTTCAGTTGTTTTGCTATGTGACTATGTTAGTTGAGAATTTATTAATCCTTTTAATGTAAAATTAATCCAAACGTCGAATCAGTGGTAGAGGGTACTATTAGCCTACTCTGTGTTATCCGAAATTTTGGAAAACGTAAAATAAACCTTAATTCATTGATTATCAAAATGTTTTGGAAATGTGCCGTTTATAAATGTGCAAAGATTTTTTTTTAGTTTTATGTAGTTAATAATTTTCATTGAAGAATCTAAATATAAACAATAATAGTTATCAAATAGATAGTCACAGGCATTTTAAAAAAGAAAAAAAGATACCCAATAATCAGACTGTTTAAAAAATTGAATTTACTTTTAAAAATTTTAAAACGTTTGTTTCGAGTTTCTAGCGGTTTGAATTTAATCTAGCATTAATTTCGATAGTAACAATTGTTGAAGAATTTACTTTTCAAAGGAAATAGTAGTAGTTACGTATAAACCGACTTATTAAATTAATTATTTTACATAAATCTTAAAATGTGTTCCAGTAACTTTGCATAAATTAATGCGGTTAATAGCAATCAATTAATAATTTCATTTTCCTAGGATTTCTTTTTTTTTTTTGAAGTTAAATTAAATTTTATTTAGTATTTCGTTGAAAACGAACTTCGAAGGAGAGGGATTTACGGGGAGTTATTGGGATAGAACAGAATATTTGTTGGAGATTATCGAAAACCACAAGGTTTAAGTAGCTAAATTACTCACCAATTTTTTTTTTTGTAAAAACGCCGTGTTTTTAACCCCTCATTTTTTTACTTTATATTTTCTTTTGATTTACAAGCGTGTAACATAAGTATCCTTCAGTAATCACTATTCACCTTCCATCTTCCTTTAAAAAAAACCCTTAAAGCAACCCCAACATAACAAAGACTACACTGCTGAAGGCATCGACTCCAACAGCTTCGTCTCGGAGAATATGTCAAATAAGGTGAAACTCTATCCTAACTCTTCTCCTGATAGTGGTTGGTAGTTTATCATCATCTGCATGTAGTGTCAATGTACTAAAAATGCAATCGTAGTAAAATCAAATTAAGATGGTTAGGCATTTTTTAAATGATTGGGGGACTGATTTGGGTTTCTGATTTGATCGTCTGAAAAGGATTTTATGCATTTAAGTTTGATTAAGATTGTTCTGTTAAAGATTCAATAGATCACGATAGTGAACCATTAAAACAAAATATAGTTGCACTGTGTGTGGAAAAATTGAACCACTTAGTTTCCAATTCCAAAAACATGCATGTGTGTTGATTTTAAATCAGAAGCTTCGACTGTATGGGTTTTTTTAAATGAACTCTGACCTTGTTCCTTTTTGAACTTGGCACCTGTGTGACACTTGCCATAGACGACGACTTCGAAGGACAAGGGTAAGAGAGTCCAATAGATTGATAACGGTACGACACAAAGCTACAAGATGAGGTTTCTGAAGCCAATAATAAGGCCTTCAATGTTCAAACTGGTAATTAACATCCGTTTCCTTAACACCTCTTAATTTTAGAGTTTTTGCAATGCTATTGATGTTTTGACAGAACTTCACCAATTTGTAACAGTCATTACCTATAACTCCCGATGAGCTAACCGTACCCCTTACCTGGACCTGGTTGTGCCTGACGGAAGGAATAACCCCTGTCGGTGCTTCTGGACGCAACTCCAAAGTGGCAAAATTGCATTGACTCGAGGCTGGGAGGAGTTCTATCAGATGTACAAAATCAATCTGGACTCCATGCTATATTTCACACACAAAGGAAACTCCACTTTCCAAGTCCAGATTTTTGATTTTGGTGGCATTGAGAACTCGTACCAAGTCCGTGATCCTGAAGAACCACCATATGTAAGGACTGGTAATTATGAAATTGCAAAGTGTATCAACATCCCTCCTTCAGCCAGTGCTAGAGCGGTTGCCGCAAAGGTCAAAAGCAAGTGGCCTTTCTTTGTGATGGACCTAACTGCTCGCATGATGTCGTCGCGATTATTGGTAAGCGTTAAGTTGTTAAGACATTTTGGTTGAAATATTGTTTTACTGAAGTAAGCATTAAAGTAGCTAATACTAACTGAAATTTCTTGTGTTATAATCAGTCGAACGTCCCTCATCTCAGTCACTTCACTGGTCAGAGGCACCCTCTCATCCTCACACATGGCCACATAGAGGTCGAAGCTACATATACAAGGTACAGTGGAAAAAGGGATGGTAGCTTCGGCGTTATTTCTGGAGGATGGGAGAACTTTGCTTCATTGTGCAACTTCAAGACAGGTGGCGTGGGTGTATTCGAGGTGATATCAACGGAGCCAGTGACAATCATACAGGTTCGATGCAGATAGGATGCATAAGGATGAGTGACTGAAGGCGCTTAGCCCCTGTGTTTGACCTCATCGTCAAAATATATCATGCTAAGACCTTTCCCCTAGGTTTAGAAAGTATTATATGTTTCTTGTTTCTTGAACAATTATATTCACTTTTTTTGGGTGTTATTAAGTTGAAAACAACTTTTGGTAGTAACTAAAGCAGAATCGCATTCGCAAATATATATGTTTCTGCTCGTTTTTTAATTGACTTTTCCATTTTAACTTGATTGGACAAAATTTAGTTTCCAAGTACAAATGGTAGAGTTGCCTTAATTTTTTTTTTGAAGTATAGCCGGAATAAATTGATTACTTTGCTGGCCTTTACAAAAAATTTAAAAAAAAATCTGGCCCAATAGGCGAGGAAGACAACAAAACCTCGTACTTTTGTATGTGAAACTCTCTTTATATGTTGGGTTTTAAATTAACAATTTAAAGGGTTTTTTTAAAAAAAATTGGTTTAGTTTGACCTTAAAATGTTAAAGAAAAAAAAGTAAATCGAGAAAGATGAAAACACCGGTAATGTTTGAATGAAGCCGTATGTCACCAGTTTTTTTTTTAACTTGGTTTAATGAAAAATGTTTTTCTTTTTGATACATGAACAGAATAGTAAAAACTTAATTCGGCCCAATCAATGAGGAAAATAGCCCAACCGTAGTTTATTTTAATCACTCAAGGGTGGGTAATTTATTGTGGTTAGGCTTGGATCTCAGCTGGGCCATTGGTCTAGCGTGGAGTGGCTGCCTTTTTTTTTATTATTTTGCAGGTCCAGAGCATAGATGAGAAGAGGTGGATCTGGAAGAGCCAAACAAGAACCACAAATTGCCGATCCTAATGAGATAAGACTTTATCCACATCCAATATCACTCTATCAAACACCAAGCGAGGGTTCTACAAATGGGCAGATTGTCTTCAACCCCATCAACGCTCGTTCGGTTGAGGTTTTCCCTAATTCCACAAGTCGTCACAATTAGCGGTAGTATCGTGGATGCCCTGTATCATCTCACAGGATGCGTTGTTTCTCGCTAAATCAAAGTGGCTCTTTCGTCGATACGATGGTAAGTTCTTCTCGGTTTATGGAATAATTTGTGAAGTCATTATATTAGGTTGTGTATTTGGACATGATTTTGTTGGAACATGGTTGTTAATGTATATAATTGATTTGATGAATGACTTATTGAGTGTTTTATACCTGATGTGTCTGTCTGGGATTTCAGATTGTGTTCTGGAAGCAGTGTTAATTCCAAGTGTTGCTGGGTGGACTTTTGTGATCCAAGATGCACGTTGGTCGATGAAATTGACTGCCATGGGGTTGCCGTCGCCATTCGGATGCTGGAAACTACAGTCACAGGTGTCGCCGGAAGCAGTCATATTGAAGGAAGCCACTCAATACCCGAACCCAAAGCTGCCAACAAATCTGACTATGAAGGTAAGACAATGGCGTGATGGTTGTAATGTGAATAAAATTTTTATAGTTACTTGGTTAGGCTCTTTTAACACAATATTGTCGGAACTACCAGCGGGTGACGGGAAAAAGGTCTGACACGAGAAAAAATATATATTCGTATTCCGATCTCATCATCGTACTTGAAAACCACAAAATATCCATGTTTTAGTCTTAAGAACTCAGGAAGTGCATACCAACCTTCATTCAACCAAACACTATCATCTACCTTCCTCCGTCTGACTTTTATTCCGTCACCCGTTGGTAGCTCTGACAAAATTTGAGTTGATACTCCTTCCCACTTAGCCGAACAAGGAAGGTAATCTGTAGTCGGCTTGACACACTAAATTAAAGTTTGACAACATGTCATCAGCTACAGACCTTGATAATACTGCCTTGGGTTGTGTCTTGAGTAATTCATAGTTTTCATACGTAGCGAAAATCCGTCTATATTTCACGAACGGTTGTACTTACGACCGCTGTACCTTTTCCACATACTCTTGCACGGAAGAAAAAAGCAAAATATTAACTAACGATATCTCATCTTAATGCACGACGAGGATGCGCAAAGGGAACAGATGACGTTGCTTCTCCCCCAAGAGTTCAGGAAGATGGTGAAAACGAGAAGTACCATCCCCAAACCAACTTAGCCACTTGTGCTGCGGTACCGATTCATTTTCCCACGGAAGATATCCGTCTAGAGGTAGAAAAAATGCTTCCTTTTTCTAATTTAGAGTACAAGTGTCCCGGATGGTGTTTGGGTGCATGCAGTAGAGCTATTAAAAGAATCCGACTAATGGATGGTTGGTCCATGTGATGTATTTCTTTGAATTTATATACTTATATTTCACATAGGCTGTTGTTGTGTATGTAGGTAGAACACTGGGAAAGGAAATTGATTAAGAACCTATAACCCAAAGGCTAAAGGGTAAGTAGCAGTTTCGTGGATCCTTTTTTTTCAGGTTTACTGAATTAATTGATTTTTTTGATTCATCTATTGTGTATAGTTGTTATGATGAGTTTTCTTAATATCAGGTTATAATAGTGAACAATGTTACGGATGCAGGATGACTACATTTTGGAAACATTCAAGCTCTCAATCCCAGGAAGCAAAACCCTGCCTATCAAAGTAAAGTCATGCCGTAGTCAAGTAGCTCATAACATAGAAAGATTCGCTATTGTACAACTTAAAGGAAATGTCTGCAGTGTTTCAAACATTTATTGTTCCTAGTGTTAAATTCTGTAAGTATGTAAGACTCTAATAACATCAAAATGTTATTGAACCTAATAATCGAAACTATGATATGAGCGAATAGAAATGTGTTTGTGTTTACGAATCTTCTGCTTCATATATTTATATATATTTCAAACTGCTTTCATACACAGTGTGCCATTTCCCCTTAAATAAAATTTTCAATGAATATAGGAAATCAATAATAACAAAGTAGATTCACAACCTCAAAATTACAAAAGAGATTTAAAACCATGTATGAACAATTCAACCTTGGAGAATACAACCCATTCAATCTAATAATTTGGTTGGTAAATCAAATGCACTAAAAAAGTAAAAAAAAAATCAATTAACACAGCTCTATTTTTCCAACTGTATTGCATAACCACAATGGTAGGAAGTCCTTACCCCAAATGCAACCACAATAAACTGCAACTAAACTACAACAATGTAAGCAAAACACATGCATATTATTCAACATTATTGTCATCATAATGGACTAAGTAGGCTCCCTAAATCAATTTATACCACTCTAATTGATCAACTGAATTGCATAATCACAATGGTAGCAAGTCGTTACCCAAATAATCGAACATAATTATCACCCTAATGGACATATTCATAGTTAACGTAAATAAATACAACTTAAAACTCCTCAATACTAAGCAGTGACAAATACATTGCGGTCAATAAATCTGGATAAATCAGGCTTTTAGAACCAATTATACTTGCATTGCACTAAATTCAGAAGACTAATTCCTTGAAATGGTCAAAGTGTCCTATGCATCGACGCGAACAATGCCATGTACGATCCTTGTTTGTTGCCACAAGGCAGTGACGATGGTAACTGATCTCGGACATCGATCTGCACATGTCGTGTGTCACATTTATCATCAATGACATCATTATCGCATTCATAGTTCGTGAATGAATGTATCTTGTCCTGATGTGACTCCTTCACCTGCTGAAAACATCATAATCCCCAATCAGAAACTATAATAATGCATAAAACCATAATGGTCATTCATCGCAAAGTGGTTAAGAGGAGTTTTACGCATCACACCTGTGTTAACGAGTCGAGATTTTTATTGAAAACACCATTCGTGTCAATGGATTCACTGCTTTCATGGAGGCTCCACTGTTTTACAATTTTTTTTTGACAAGAAGAAGTAGATCGTCATTAGTTTACCCAGTTCATGACACGGAAATTAGATGTTTATATTCAAAAAAAATTACCTCGACAAAAGTGTTGTCTTTACCCTTCCGGTTCCTCATACCCGTCGCCGTAAACTTCCTTGTTCCACCCTTTTTAAAAGGCTGCCCAAACAGAGGAACATTCACATAGTTTAATGGTTTTTAAAGGGACAAACACCGAACAAGATTTTCACAGCAGGAGTCTATTTCGAATAAACAAATCGTACCTTGGTATTAGGTCCTGAGTGGTGTTCGGACTTAATTGAGAACGACCTCGAAGAATTAGCAAACCTTTCTGGACTAAAACCTGAGTCCTTGGCTGACGCATTGCCGTATGATCGATCGCGAGGGTTACCTTCCACACTATGCTGCATCAGATCTGGACAGTGCTTGTAGTAATGACCGTACCTGTGGCAATTAGAGCATGCTCTCTTCTTCCTCCAAGAAGACCTCTTGGAAGGGGCTCCTTTGCTTTTGACAACAAAGGGATCATTGATGCCTTCCACGTTAACATTAGGAGTTGACTTGCCTTGTTTGCGTGACTGTAGGCGGATAATTAAATTGACAAGTTCAGACTGAACTTCATCAAAGTCTGCAGGATCCTTGCAAGCAATATCACACAGCTTGTTGCAATTCGATGCCAACGCTCCAACTCGAAACTTTAAGACCCTTTCGATGTCATCATTCACAGGCATTTCTGTGCTAATAAATTCGTTCTTTGCATTCTTTGTCCACCTTTTGTATATCAACGAATCTGGAAACTCAAGTATGTTTTCAAACTTCATGGCACAGAAGATATGACTACAGGGAATACCACGAGAACAGATTCTTACCTCTATCGACTTCCACCTGTCGATCTTTGGCCGGGTCTCCGAAAGCAGTCACGCTGAACTCTACCTTGTCCAAGGTTGTGCTTAGTACCGTTATATTCAAAGCCCCTGCCCTCTGAATCTCATTACGAATTTTCTTGAAAATGTTTCGCGTGAAATAACATGATGCAGATCTTTCATATACCTCCAACGAGGTAATCATCACTGGCTCTGAGCACTGAGACTTAAAGTCAGCTATTAATTCGTTGTTTCTATACTCCTTTAAGGCCCTATCCAGGTTATGCATGAAGTCAATGAGGGTGTTCTTGCGATTAACATAAAATCTGATGAGAGAATTTATACCTTCACACTGTGATGTCGTCCTTATGTAACCGAAAAACTTATCCCGTAGGAAACAATGGGACCACATCTCACGAGTTTCATACGTCTTCTCCATCCAGGTACCGCCAACAAGGTTGTGCTTATCCAAAATGGCTGCCCATCTCCGATCAAAGTCTCTCTGGTTGTTATTGTCGTATATAAGACCCTTAAAATCGCGCAGGAAATTAGGATTCTTTATATTTTCACATGCATTTCTCTGCAGATGCCAGCCGCATAACCGATGGGTCGCATCAGGCAGAACATTCTTGATTGCATCTCGCATGGCAAGGTCTCCGTCAGTTATTACTGCTTTTGGACTTTTCCCACCCATCGCTTCAACAAAGGTTTCCAACAACCACTTATACGTCTCTGTGGTTTCGTCGGATAGTAGGCCGGAGCCGAAGATAACAGTCTGCCCGTGATGATTGCATCCAGAGAAAATGACCAAAGGCTTGTTGTATTTATTCTTCTTGTAGGTTGAATCAAAGGCAACAATATCTCCAAAGCAGTGATAGTCGATAATTGACTGCCCATCTGCCCAAAAAATATGCTCCAGCCTTTCGTCACTAGTGAACGTATACTTTCCAAAGAACAGCGGATCGTTGTTTGACTTGCCAATCAAATAGTTTATTGCCGCATTGGCATCCCCGTTTTTAACTTTTGCCTGACGATAGCGATCGATGTGGTTGTACAAATCTTTCCGTGTGAAGCCAGCATGACGATATCCACCCTTCTGGAATGCAATATACCCCATAATATGGCAGCTCTTGACACCAAATTATGAAGATTTTCCACTTGGACTCTATCAGTCACAGTGAGACGACGATTGGTCGGTACCAGATGCGCAAATTTGGGTGGCGTCAGATCGTGGTTGTGAGATTCCACAAAACATGATACCTTCCATCTACCGCAGCCGTAGTCAAGCTTTACCCTAAGCCGAGCTGGACACTTGGTTCGCGTTAGTGACCTTGCCTCCCTTGATCTATCATCCAGATCGAGATACCTCATATTTCTCCAGCACTCTTTGTTGCAAACAAGTTTCCTGCTAATGATTCTACCTTGATTATCTCTAACCACGTCGTCCTTCCTCATTACAAATCCATGCCAACAAGAATAAGCGTTATAAAATTAGCAAGCCTCATCCTCCGTCCTAAACTCCAGATTCCAAATATCCTCCACCATTAAATCCGCTATTCTTTTTACACCACAAACTTCTTCACTCTTGCTAGTGGAATCCAGCGAATCCACATCGTCGTCATCAGCATCATCTTCTGCATTCGGTTGATAATCGAAATCATCACTCAAATCATTATCAGAATCATTCTTAACATCATCCTCCTTTATGGACATAATTTAACCCCTGCCATAATTTTACCCAAATATGTCAATAAACAGAGCCAATGGCAGCAACGAAGGAAAGCTAAACTAAGCTGCATGTAAAATTAAATGAACCAAATCCAATTAAACTAACCCAATTGTTTTGGACCCCAGTATTAGGTTTTAATTTCAATTCCCCAAACCTAGCCACAGCATAGAACTGGACAATGTTGCTTTATTTCCAAAATCCAGAATAGCAACCCAACACCGTAAACAGAGAACCGTTGAAAAGGCATAGACTATCATCAAAATTAAACTAATCTGGATTAACAAAAAAACTTAATTGGACATACCTTGATGAGAACCAGAGGTTGAGTTTCAACGGATAAAAAATGCACTGTCGGAGTCAGAGGGAGGTGACCTTTACCTAATCCGACGCACCTAATTCGAAGGCAGCCGAAAAATGAATGTTGGTAAACCAGCTTCCAGCAGCCACAACTTCGGATCTAGCAGAAGTTATGCTACAAAATTCTCTACTGGAGCCACATCAGTAAAGAATATTCGCCCTCTCCTGAGTTGACGTCGACGCCAATCCGATGAAAGCAGAGTACCAGTTCCGGAACCTGTTACTCGAAGGAGATCATTCTTGCTAAATTGACACTAAAAATCAAACAGGGTTGGGTAGTGGGTTCTAGGATAACAAATTCCAGGGTTGGGTAGTGGGTATAGAACGAAGGCGAAAAAACCAGTGGGCAGTGGTTTCTATGCGTTTTCCAGGAAGTGAAACATGAATTAAAGGCTTGTGAGACATGCATGTTGAATTTCAGAAAGTGATGGAGGGTATTTTATAAAATGAAAAACAAGTTAGAGATTATAAATTATAATTATAAATGTTCCCCAATAAACTATATAGTATATGTATACAATAATTAATGTAGTATTTGTTATAGTATATGTTCATTAAAGGCTTTTGCTATTATCAATGAATACAATTAATGAAAGGTTGAAAATTTTTTTGATCAATGACTGAGATGAAGACACATGAGCAAGGGTAACTTACCCACAAAATTGGCATGAGTTTGGAAGAAATCACCATAAATAATAAGTAGTTTATTCATTTAGGTAAATTTTTTAAAATAATTTATAATGCTCAATTTTTTATTACATAAATCTGTTTGAAAGATAACATTACAAATAGAGGTAATATTATCTATTCCTTCTAAATATTAATTAAGCAGAGAATAATTGATTGGTTAAAAATTTTCAAGAGATTAAAAATATTGTCTATTTTATATAATATTTTTTATAATGCTATACGTTTAAATTTTTTTGTTAACTAAGTTCAGTCAAATTAGTCTAACATAATAAAAATTAATTACAATTAGTATTATTTCAAGTCTTATTATTTAATTTGGTTGGACTTTATTCTTAAAAAGATTAAAATGTATAACATTATGATTCTTAAAAAATATATTGTACAGGAGAAAAATATTAGTAAATGAGAACAGTCACCGTAGAATGAGACAAGAAGAGAAATATAACAAATATTAGGCTTTGATTTAAACTAATTTTTTATTTTTTTGTTACATATCTCATTATATCCAATATTTTTTTTAGAATTTCATAAAGAAAAGGTAAAAATAGAAATAAATTAATATATTTTTATTATTTTTCACAAAATATTTAAAATAAAAATATAAAAAATATCTTATTTAAAATTACGGGCCTGCTACACATACAAGCAATAAGGCCTTACAAGTGTTACAAGCCCCCATCACACAAACATTCCACACGCGCACTAATTATATTGAATAGAGCGTAACATTCAAGCGCTCCCACTCAAACTGTTACGCTTCTCTTCGCGTAAACCGCCTCTTAATGGCAGACTCTTCCACTTCTTCCACTTCTCAAAGCCATTCAGAGAAAACGCAACCCTTCCATTTTCGAGCAACATTCGAAACTCAAGATATACAACTCGTCGCTAACATTCGAAAACTCCATCAACACACCATAAAACTCTCGATCAAGAATCTCCAGAGAAAACAAAGCTATAATACTCAAGGTACGTTACATTACCATTCCTGTATATTTTCCAGATTTCAAACTAGGTTTTACTGTTCTTCTACGTTGTTGTACGTTTTACTGTTCTTCTTGCTCTACATCTCATTTTACAGTTTATAATGTTTTAGGTTTTACTGTTATTCTTGCTTCTATGTTACACTGTTCTTTTTCGTTCTTGTAGGTGTTACTGTTCTTGTTGTTCTAGTTCTCCTGGTAACTGATTTTTGGGGGTATATTCCGTAGTTTGGTGGGTGTATATGGAGTAATTTGTTGGGTGTATATGGCATAAAATGTTGGGTGTATATTTCTGAACTGATATACTGTAATAATCAGCACTTGCTTATATTTGCTTGTCCATGGGTGTATATTGCTTGACCTTGTAATGTTGCTTGATATTGATGCATGTTTGAGTGATACCTGACTGATATATATAGGTGTATCTAAATCATATCTATGGGTGTATCTGACTGATATATATGGGTGTATCTGAATCATATCTATGGGTGTATCTTACTGTTATCAATGGATGTATCTGACTCATATATATGGGTGTATCTTACTGATATCTTTGGGTGTATTTTGCATTTTAGAGAAAATGGCAGCGAGAAACCAACCTGGAATAAATGTAAGAACAAATATATGTCTTACATGAAATTAGTTTTATATAATAGAAATATATCTGACTATAATTTTATTTTTGTTTACAGCAAACCAAAGACCTTAAGTGTGCAACACATCTCTTAAGTGATAAATTCATAAACATGAGTGAGGAGAAGAAAATAATTGTGAGGGATTTGGGATTCGGTGGCTTGATGCACATCCCATCGCTAAGGGTGCATCACCAAATTGTCAGATAGATTCTAAGGATATTGACAATGATTAATGTAAATGTTATATAGTCCTGTAACAAATTGAACACATGCTGCAAAAATTTTCCAATTATAATCCAGTTTATTATAAAATTTCTTTCAATAATTAAACTCTCTCTGCTGTATTCAAAATGTATGAATTACAAGTACTATAATATGAAGGAAAACATCAAACCAAATATACACCCATAACCTGTCATTTTTTACACCCAAAGAAAATTGAATATACACCCAAAAATCTATCCCCCTGATGATTTATCCCTAAAATCCTGAACCCTAAACACTTAAAACCTAAACCCTAACCCCTAAACCGTAAACCCTAAAACCCTAAACCCTAATACCTAAAACCCTTAAACCGTTGTAAAAAAAATAGTATGTTATAACATAAAAACAAGATTCTGAAGTATATATATATGTATATATATGTAAAATGTGAAATACAAGAAAATTCAGAAATACACCCAAAAGAACACTGCTTTTACACCCAAAAGAATGCATGCTCTCGCTCCTTTGTGTGCTTATCATCCCTGTCCAGAAGTGGTGATCCAGATAGATTGAAACCCATATATGACAGTTTTCATAGAGATCTACAGAATACACCCAAACACAGACTATAAATACACCCGAAAAAAATTAAATTTACACCTCTGCTGTAGATTTTAAACAAACATTACCTGAAAGCCACTTGTTGTCCACAAGACCAAAATTCAGTAGAAAATCATTTCAATTCCTATCAAATGAGTCTTTAAGCACACCCATGCTTCTCGCACTTCTCTCGTAATGTAATTCCTCACATCCTTTTCAATAAAATTTAACTCGTGATGACTCCCGGCAGCCGCAACAAATGATTGGTAAGTTTTGTTTAGTCTAATATCAGCCTCCTCGTTATTCTCTATTGTATGACGAATGGACATGCTTAGTTTCCTATGCTGTTTGAGATAATTTTAGATTTCTATTTTCCCTCTCTGCTACATGTAATCAATTGGTTCTTAATCTCGTTTCCCTTCCTATTTGTGCTCTGAACTCTTGTAAAAAACCCTGCAGTCTTGGCGTAGTTCCTGTAAACTTTTCCAGCATCTTCAAGGGTGGTAAAGGTCATTCCAACTTTGGGAACAAACTGGTCATCAACAACAGAGAGAGGCTGCAGAATACACCATGTCAAAAACTAAAAATACACCCAATCATGTCTAATATAATACACCCGAACCGCAACAACTCAACTAAAATGAAAATAAAAGTCATAAACTGTAAATACACAAGCTGCAGAATACACCATGTCAAAAACTAGAAACACACCCAATCGTATCTGATATAATACACCTGAACCACAACAACTCAGTTAAAATAACAGAAAAACCAGTAAACTGTAAATACACACATACTTCCCTCAAAAATACACCCAAAAAAGTTCTGATCTACACCTGATCGTCTGCTATAAATTCCAGAAAATTAATCAAAACTAATACATTACATTCAATCCGTAGATTTATCTTCATGCATTATTTTGACAGTCAATGTTCACAAATTATTCACCTACACAATGCTATACAAATTACTCAACAAAATTCATAATAATCTTATGTAAATCAAACCTCAGGAACTTCGTTAGATTCAAATTCATAGTCCACTTCGCCTGGATTCAACTGACAATCTGAGGTTGAATCATCCATTATCTTCAAAACGAGTTCAAACTTTGATTTCAGAAAACGAAAAATCAAATAGAAAACGAAGCTGGAGTTACAGATAGAGGAACTAACGTAAATGACGAAGAAGAAACGAGTGAGAAAGGAGAGGAAAAGAACGATCGAAGAAACTAGGGGAAGCTTCGCGAGAAGAAGAATGAGCAAATCTGCAAATAACGAAAACGAAGAAGGAAACAAATCTTTTAAATTTGGTAATTAGATATACGCGGGATCCCTATATAGCGCGTGTATACAACGTAACCCTTGGAACGCGTTTTGGGATTTTATTTGTTAATGAACTTGTAAACCATACAAGTCATTAGGGCTTGTATGCAGAGCTTTTTTGTTAAACGTTAAAATTATTTATGATGATGGACTTTTGTCTTTATCTATAAGCCACATGATATAAATTGGAAAAGCTTACTACGATCTATATCCATTTAAGACTCATAATTTTTCGCAAGATTTACATGTTATATGTTAAATGAGTTGAAATTTTTACACAAAAATTTGACATCGCCAAAACTATTTATGCACAAATATAAATTATTGCATTTTTGGATAATTTATATATTAAACGAGTTAAAGTTTTAACATATAAAGTGTGCTACCTTATAACATTATCTGTGTACAAACTAAAATAACATCATTCTAGATTATTTATATAATGTTATAAAAACATACTTTTGTGTAATTAATTTATTTTAATTAGGAGATTCAGGTAACTTAAATATTTTTTTTAATTTATTTATGCATAAAAGGTAAAAGCCATAATTTTAGGTTACACTTATCAAATCACAAATTAAACATACAATTTATTGTTTACAACTTAAATTAAATATATTTATAGTATTGAAACCATAGATAGAATAATATAGAATGATAATTTTCAAAGGTAATTGCTACGGTACAATGATAAATTAATACGTATCGATACGTTTAAGATATGAACAAATAACAATAAGCCATGTGGAATTTATTTTCCACGTCAGCATTTTATTTTTTCTTTTTTAAATATATAGTATATCGCCACTTTTACTAAAACACCCTTTTAATTAAATAAAAATAAAAAATATTTATTTATTTAATTTTATAAAAAGATTTAAATATCCTTTCTTTATTTGATTAGACAAAAATATCCTTCTAAATTAATCAAATTTTAAAATTAAAAAATTAAACAAAACAAAAATATATCTAAAAAAAATTATTTTTAAAATCTAGGTTTCAAAAATTCTTTTCATCTTGTCAAGTTCTTCTAATAAAAAATTGTTTCTGGGTTTCAAAAATCTTCTTCATCTTCTCAAGTTCTTCCCTCCCCTTCGTATCTCTCTCTCCCCCCTGGAGCTCGGTCTCTCTCATCTCTCTCACCGTGGCGTCGCCGTTGCTCTCTGTCTCGTCATCGTCTTGCACATAGTCGCGCGCGCCTTCGTTGCGCTCTTCGTCGCCGGCGGCAGAAGCTGCAGGTTCAGGGGCTCGTCGTCTTCTTGCTTCGAGTGTCGCCGTCAGCCTCCTTCGCGCAATCAGAAGCTGCTTCATGATTTGGTGAGTTCTAACAAAGATAGGATTTTATTGTTCTAAGTTAGTTGAAACTTGAAACCGTGACGCTGATGTTTTCTTCCCTTTTCATCGCCACAAAGAAGTTGAATATTTTGGTTAACAAAGTTAAATTTCTTGCCACTTTCTCATATAACTCAAGCTATTTCATGAGTTGTAAAGATTATTTAAATGATTAAGGCTCAAATATTTATTTATCATCACATGACTTGTACTGGTTTAGGCTTATAAACAATGCTTGCCTGTTTCCTTGCATAAGACAAAGATTTTCAACAGCTTTTTGTAAAGTACAACATCCAATTTTCTGGAGTATCTAAAAGCTTTTTTAGGATATCAGACAAAGATAACCATACTTGTGGACTGGGATTTTCAGATTTGGTTTCAGATTGGCTCTGAGTTTTCATTCCACTGGCTTGCATTGGCGGTAAATGGCAACTCATTTGGCCTTCTTTCTTTTCATATTTGACTAGGTTTTAAAGTTGTTTAACACTCACTATAGATTGAGATGGCCTGACACATGCTTTAGGCTCTGTTTCTTCACTAACTTTTGTTTTATCTTATTCATCTTTAGTTTGCTTCCTGCTTTACATCTTTTTGACTTGTAAATGCTTTCTATTTTATATTCCAGCTATATATAACAATCCTGAGGTTCAGCTGCTTGTACAGAAGAAATACATGACAGATTTGTTTCATGATAGTCTTGGGTTTGGTGCTGCCAAAATGATAAGGTGAAATTGCTGATCATCATTTTTAACTAGAATGCTATATGTTTAATGGGACTTATTTTGTTAGTTAGATATAAAACTATTTGAGAACTTATGCTTAAATTGGGCAATTGACTTTATCAGACTCTTTTTGACCAAAATGGTGACAATTTTGATTGTAGTTTGCATTCTTCCTATAAACAATATGGAATGGTAATATTAGAATGTGTCTTTTGCATGACTCTAGTCTAAAGTTCTCGTGTGAGGAAACATATTAGGTATAAAATTCAGTGACAATGTTGGAATTGCTCTCTACTTTCTAATGTGTATATAATCATTTACACTGATGTTTACTTGAGGAACTTGTGATTCACAGTTTAGTCCCTACAATGTTCTGAAAGAAGGCATATACACTTATTGGGCTCCAGAGGTGTATCAATCAAGGTGGATATTGTACATAGCTTTTCAAGAACTAGTATCCTTTAATGTTCTGCAACTACAAGAGCATATTCAAATGGGACAAAGAGTGAGTGAGTTTCACCTCGAGGCATTGCAACAAGATGGTGTATGGAAGAGAGTTACAAATGGCACCACAATTGGATATCAGAGGCTTTTGCTGTTTCCAAAAGTAAAATCTCAGCATTTGAAGCTTGTTATTGACAAGTCTAGAGCTGATCCACTGATATCATACTTGGGGATCTACATGGATCTAGTTACCATTTGGAGCAGCATATATGATGATACAATATTAACAAGCCATTTCAATGCCACTCAAGTTATTCATGTTATCACACAAGACAACTCTCATACTGCTACTTCAACAGCTACAATGTAAACTTGCTCAATTATTTTTCCTGTAGGCGTATGTTACACGGAAATAGAAGAAAATTTTTTGCTCATTTATGTATGTGTGAATGGGTATCTGTTTTTCTCCCCATGTATTTTGTAGAATCTTGTAGAGGACTCGTCTCTCAATAAGTAGAGCAGTAATCTGTGCAAATTGCTATGTAATTTACTTTCATAGTATCAAGAACAAATCTTCCAAGTTCCAATGGTCATTAACTTGCACGCATTGGCCTTCAAAATTTCTAAGATAATTTTTTTGTTGACATGTTTATTAATAAATCAAAGAAATTAATAAGTTCACCAATATGTATAAACTAAAACTTCAGTAAATTAAAAAATGAACCAAGTGCAAAGCTCATTCTTTCACTTGTTCTATTTTAATTTGCTCATATCATAATATCTTTTTTAATTGGATTTTATTTATTTATTCATTATTTTCTTAGTAGATTAGAACTTTAAAAGGGTTGATAGAGATATTCATAGTAATTGAGGATGGAAGCAGCAGCAGAGCAAGGAGAGAGAGGAAGCAGAACACAGATGCTAACAGGTTTTAAGAGAGGATTCATCTAAGGCTTGCATCGGCTGTTCCTTTGAGCTCTACATTTCAGCCCATCATTCAGGTTTTAAGAGAATACTACACATCATCACGTACTAGTTCATAGTCACAATTTATTTGTGTAAAAATTTTAAGTGAAAATCATTTTACAGTGGCATAATTAAGGTACAAGAAGGTGGGAAATAAATGTTAGTTATTTTCAATGTATGTTAGCCATGATTCATGAGAAAGAAATATTAGCTCCATTTAGTTTACTTGTTTAGATGGTGTCTCCATACTGAAAACTCTCTATTTCATTATACAGCCTTTGTGTGTGATTTTTAATCCTCTTTTTTTAATATCTGTGCCAGTTAATGGCATGACAAAGTAAAAGAGAAAAGAAAAAGATCATTCACTGAGGATCGTGGCATCATGCTGAACTAACATATTTATTCAAAGATTTATTTCTAAATGAATAAAATCAAATACAGATTTGCGCACAATTTCAGGGATAGTAGTAGAAGCTAGACAATCCCAAATATTATGCATGGAGCCATGCCCACAAGTTAATATGATCACAAGCTATGCCTTGTTATTTTTGCTTTGAGTCCATCATTTAGGAGAGACATTAGCTCCACTCTTTTTCGGTGTTAGTTTCCCTTGCATCCAGTTTGTTAGCATCTGAAGTGCAGCTTTTGGTTGATCCATGGGAACCATGTGCCCTGCTTCATTCACCTGTTTTTTCACAAAATAAAGTTATAAAAATTGGATATAACAGTGTCAACTCAAGAACACACCCTTGAACACAAACCTTGAGAAACGCAAGAGGTCCATGGCTTTTAAGAGTCCCTGCTGCCGTGCCATCTACCAAAAATGGGATAGTAGAAGCTGCTCCAAACTCATTTTGACCTGACCACTCCATTGCATGAACCCACCTTGAATTCCCTGAGCAATGAGAAACAAAAGCATTAAGAATGCTGATCATTGCACTTCTTTTTTTGTCCTTCCGACACAACCAACTTTAGCTTCAAATTAATTGAGTTGGCTGCAAAAAGCTTACCAAGCCAATTACATATGAGATCTTCTTCTCCAGCATATACAAGAACCTGGATTTCATCCTCAAGAAGAGCTGGAATTCCAACTTCGAGATTTCTCATCCATTCCTGCATCATAGCATCATAGACTGTGCTACTACACGAAACAAAGTCCAAGTCCCCAACACCTAAAGCATCCCTAACTGTCTTCTTATGATACCATACATTAATGTTGCCGGCGATGGACATTATCCGACTGAATATGGCATTGCATTTATATAATGAAGTCATACATGCATCTCCACCATCAGTACCTGACAAATACAATAGGAAAACCCTGTTTATAAAATTGATCAAGAGAATCAGTATAATTATTATCAAGTAAAGGCAATTAACAAACCTTGTAATGTACATAGACAGTTTTGAGACCTTGAGATTGATTATTATTCCTTCCTTTGCTTTGTTGCCTTGGCGAACCCTTGATGCAAGAGCTGGAATGTAGTATCCAGCATATGACTCTCCAGTGATATAGAAATCATTCTTGACAAATAGAGGGTGCTCCTTGAAAAATGCCTGTCATTGATGCAGAATTAGAGTGTACATGTTATTTTTACCACCATGGCAAGTTTTCATCTTCCACTCAATGAACAATTTATTAAATCAACCACAGCAAAACACAATATAACAATCAAAAGTTAGATAACAACACCAAAACAATAATTTATCAAATTAACAAGTTAATAAGATCAATTAAAACTGAAAATCAAAATAACAAGAACAATTAACATTTTAAACTATAGTAAACTTACAACAAAATAAGAACTAGAAAACATACTAACCATGAAAACAACAATAAAAAAACAATAACTGAATAATTAATACAAGAAAGAACAAGAAGAAGGAAAAAAAATCACCCTAGAATGGAGCAGTTCTGAAATTCAAATAGTACAGGGGCAAAAAATCACCCTAGGATTGAGAGCACCTTCATCATGCTCTAAAATCTATTTCACAAAGACTTAAAATTAGCTTGGTTACAAGACATAAAATAAACATTTAAAAGAAAAAAGGAGTAACTATTGAATAGAACCAACTAACCTCTTAAGCTAACACTAAGACTTGGTTGCAAGACATAAAATAAACATTTAAAAAAAAAGGAGTTACTATTGGTAGTACCAACTAACCTCTTCAGCTAACACTTCATTGTTTTTCATTGCATTGAGCCAAAAAGCAGGTACTCCTTTTTCTACAAAACTAAATCAAAATGTTATCAGTGAATGAATTGAAATGCTATTTAAGGAAAATGTGTGATCTTGTAATTAGTACCTTCGTCCTCTTCAGCACTTGCAGTTTTCTCCTCTGCTATTCCTTCAACTTCAGTAACACCATTAACTATCTCAAAGCGCTGCATCCATTAAGAAATGGTTGAGGGATACGGATTCTTTTTCCTTTTTTGGTAAAAGGATTACATAAAATAGAATGTAATCACATAAAATGGCTCCGCAGATCACAGTGTATTAAGACCCCCAGGTTCCTATCAAAATGTGAAACAAATGAACATTTTTGCTCTTGGTCCAATTATAAGACTGGCTGTATTTTCCTTTTGTCAGTTGGGGGTTTAGCTTGTTTGCTTTTATTTGATCCAAATACCCGAATGGGGGTATATGTTCAGTTTACAGTTTTTTATTTTAATTCATTCAGGGGAAACAAGCTATCGGTTGAAGTATATCATGCAAAAACAAACTGAAATCATGAAGCAATGTATAATATGAAAACTGTAGAAATAAATATAATAGGGGGTGTTTGAGCAAGACAACAACAAATTGTAAGCCCGGTCATATGAAAACTGTAACATACACAAGTAGTGCATAGAAAACATAATAGGAGGTGTTTGAGCAAGCCAGCAACAAATTCAAGGTTCGATGATAATCAGTAACAAATTCAACTCTGATGATTTTTAGCAAAGACAAAAAAAAAATTAAACTCGGTGATTATTCAGCAAGACAGCAACAAATTCAAGATTCAATCGCTAACAAATTAATTGATTACCAATTCAACATCATCTCAAAATACAGGGAGAAGGGAATCTGGAAAAGGGAGTATAGGGGAAGTGATGATGCATGGACTTACCAAGGGCGACTGGGTGACGAAGAGGACCCGACCCCAGAAGAGGACGAGCGATGAAGCAAGTGACGACCCTACGACGGTCCACGATCCACGAGTACCTGAAACCAGAAGACGACGAGCGACGACGATCCGACGAGTGCTTCTGTCGCCGGCGAGGAGGAGCCCAGGGAAGGCCGCGAGACGTTGAAATGCCGGCGACGATAGGAGAGGAGCAACGAGACGCCGGTGAGTGTGACTGTGTGAACGAGTAGAGACTCTAATGAGACCGAGAGAGACTCTAGTGGCAGTGAGAGAGGAGAGAGTTTGAGTCTCAGAATTGGGAATGAGAGAGAAGCTCGTTGAGAGTGTGCTGGTGAAAAACCCAAGAAGATGAAGACATGAAGCTCTGTTCTTTTATTTTTTTTTCTCAAATTTTCAGAGGATTTTTTTTGTATGAACAATTAGAGATGAGGGTTGTGTGAACCCAGTAAACAAAGAACAAAGTGATTTTGTTTAATATTTTTTAAATTTATTTAATTTTTTTGGTATGAATAATTGATTAGGGTTTATGAAGAGACAAATAATTTTGTTAAATGTATTTTTGTTTTTGTTTTTGTTTAATCTAAAAGAGTAATTTTTGTCTAATATATACAAAAAAGGGTATTTAAGTCTTTTTATAAAATTAAATAAATAAATGTTTTTTATTTTTATTTAATTAAAATGATATTTTAGTAAAAGTGGTGATATAATATATATTTAAAAAAAATTAAATGCTGACGTGGAAAATAAATTCCATGTGACTTGTTATTACTTGTCCATATTTTAAACGTATCGATACATATGAATTTATCATCGTACCGTAGCAATCACCTTTTCAAATGCTATTATTATAAACAATAGTGCATCAAAAGATAAGATAATATCATATATAATATATTTTCACTTTTATTTCTGTTTCTTAGTACGAAACTTTTATTCTTTAATTACATAATATAAGTATACAAAGAGATGTTTAAGTACAGAAAAATCAAGTGCAAACAATTTGTTGCTTGAGAACGTGAAAAGGAAAAGAAGTGTCCGATGCATATTTGAAGGTAACAGGTTGCGAATGAGTAATAGGTCGACCATTAGCAACAAGACAAAGTCCTCCTTCCTCTTTGCCCAAAATTGACGTATTTATAGGCTCTACGGTTTGAAATCCTGAGCAAAATACACTTACTCCCCGAAAATAACATTTAGCACAATTGGCGGTTATATCAACTTGCCACTCTGGCTTTCCTTTTACTTTAGCCCCCGTTGGTTTTTGCGTAAGAAAAAGATCAGACTCTCTGCACTGGCTATAACCTGATGATATATATATTAGTACCAAAACAACAAATAAATTGAAATCAGTAATCGTAAAAAAAAAAAAAATTTAAATCAGTTATAATTGTATATATACATACATATTATTTTATATTTTTTATATTCTAACATATATTTTATATTATGGCTCATTTTTATTATACACCTAATTTGAAATGAAGAGTGCTAGGAGGTCAGCAACTTTTGTAATTTGTAGCTATCAAATAGCTATCAATGATAATTTGCTAGTATGAAATTTTATCCAATGACTCATTTTTCTTTGTTGATTACATGCTGGTCAGAACTTAATAAAGTTGCTGACTTCCTAAACTTTTCCATTTGAAATTCTCACCTTTGCAATAAAATGAAAAAAAAAAAGAAAAAGAGTAGAAATTCATGCATTTGAAAATAATTACATTGAGAAACCAGAGCAAAGAAGAGAAATATGCCGATAATTATGTTGTTAGTGACAGCCATTTTTTTTTGA
Source organism: Arachis hypogaea (assembly GCF_003086295.3). Taxonomy (NCBI): domain Eukaryota; kingdom Viridiplantae; phylum Streptophyta; class Magnoliopsida; order Fabales; family Fabaceae; genus Arachis; species Arachis hypogaea. The sequence goes on from NC_092036.1 coordinate 94,074,513, forward strand.
GAGATTAAATCAATGTTGTTTCGATAAGTTCTTGAATTTATCTAATGTATTTCAACACTGTTTTGGTGTGCCTTTTATAGTTGCACAATCTTATATCAATTAATTACAATGGCATATTTTGAATAAATTAAATTTATATTTAAGGTATTCAAATCTAAATAATTAAATCTTTGATTTGTAAATTTAATATATAAGTTTGAATCGAGGGAAAAAAATGGTATGATTTGACTTCCCAAATCCGATGGAATCTTGTATTTTAGACTTGGTTTCGGATTTTATTTTTATTTTTTAAAAGTAACTTAATAAAATTAGTTTTTAAAAAATAATTTATAATTTTTAAATTAAACTAAATGATTTTAAAATCACAAACAACAATAATTATATTTTGTGAAATAATTGATACAATTTAAAAAAAATTATAAATAAGGTCATGTCTAATAATAAAATAAGACAAGATACTGAGAATAAAATACAAAAAATAAAAATACAAAAATTAATATTTTTATTTTTTGTTTAGTGATAAATTGAATATAAAATAGAATAAATAATAAGAAGTCTAATTTACTGTTATTTTTTTTAAATAAAATTTAGAACAAAAATAAAATGATAAAATATTTAATTTTGGAAATTTGATTGTGATAATAAAAAAATAAGTTATCTCTTCTTTAGTCTTTGTGTCTTTTCTAATAAAATACACTAATTCAATGTTTTAGTATATAAATATATAATAGTTTTTTCTATGTTTTACTTGTCAGATATAATTTTATGTCTCTATTTTTATGTCTTAATATTCTATCCTAGTAAATAAAGACAGTCTAATAGACATAAATATAAGAATAAATTTTGATATTAAAAATATTTCTTTTTAATACTTTTAAGAGTATTTTTTCTTTTAAATACTAAAAGTATAAATACATAATATTTTATATATATATCAAAAAAATTTATCCAACTAAACTTTAATATTGTTCTTTTAAAGAAAGACGATATTTAATACTCACGATGACTAACTAATAACTATATATCACAAAGTCTATTAATTTTCTAACACCTCTCTCAATATTTTGCAGATGGTTAATGAAAGAAATTCATTTTCATTATTTTTCAATACATATTTATGTCATTTGACTATATAAATTATGTAGATAAAATTATTAATAATATTAAAAAGATCCAAATTATTTATTTATTTTACATTCAAATAAGAATGAGAAATTGAATGACAGTCAAAGTCATAATAAATATTTATTATTATATTATCTTAAAATGCACATTATACTATTTTAAAATGCATACCAATAGTAAGTGAATGTAGTGTGTTTTGGCTTGATTCTTTATCCAATCTGTCTCTCTTTTCAATTTATTTGCGAATAATATTATATATTTATGATGATATTTTTTAACAATTAATGAATATCATAAGATTTGTTATTAATTTAAAAAAATAAAAATACATATAAAATATTTTTTAATTAATAAAGTACCTAAATTATGTGTCTTAGTCATGGGATTTTTATTTATGAAAATCAAATTTGTAAGTTTAGTTAATAATTAGTTATTTATATTTTATTTATGAAAAACATTTTTGATAAGATTGATTAATACATTACAAAAAATGTTAATTACTGTCGATTTTACCATTAGATTTAGTGTAGAATATTATTATATTACTGTCGATTTTACTAGCAAATTTTGCGACAATTACAATACTAAATTCTTCATCCAACAAGACATTACCGTCGGATTAATATTTTCAACCCTAAGTCTGACGATATTAAATGACGCGAAAATAAATTTAGATGGTGCGTATTTTACCGTTGGATTTACGATTGAAAAAACTGATGGTAAGACAATTAAAGGAAATGCCCTATTCTGGTATTGGTGAAAAATTTCGCTAGTAAATTCACCGGTAAAATGGACCATAAATTTAAATTTGCGAACCCTTTCTCCCATTTTTGCAATATCTTCAATATCACTTCTCTCCCCTTTCTCTTTCTCTCTCGCCGTTAGCCCTACCATCGCCACCATTCACCGTTGTTTTACCGTCACCAACTACTTTCCATGACTCCGGTCATCGTTGCCATCGAGGAGTATCCACTGGGAGTTTGTTTCTACCATTGAGGAAATTGTTTCTCCCTGCGAGTTGCGGCCTCGGTCGTTTGCTGCCGCTGCTAGTTGCCGCCTCTGTCATTTGCCACCGCCACCAGTTGCTACCGTCAGCTGCGACATTACCCTTCCTCTTTCATTCAGTTATGTCTGCTTCTCTTCCTTTTTTTATTGTTTGTATTTGCTAAACCCTAACTTTACACTCCTTTGTCCCATCATTCGCCGTCGCTATTATGATGTTGAAAAAGTCTTTGTGCTGCCACTGTTTCAAAGTAAGTGAATTATTATAAAATTGTGATATAAAATAAATTTAAAATACTTAGTTTAGAGTAATTAATTTTATAGTTAGTTTAAAATAATTAATCTTATAATTAGTTTAAAGTTATTACGTAATTTTTATTTCTAATTATGACATAGTATTTTAATTCTCATTTATAAATCATATGTTGTGAAATTGTGATATATAGTTAATTAGCTACGCTTAGAGTATTTAGGATTTAAATTTTGTTAGGTTAAGGTTTAGGGTAATTAGGATATAAATTATATTAAGTTTGGATTTAGACTAATTTAGACTTGATTTTAGATTAATTAAGTTAATTTTATTATTAATTAGAATTTTGGGATTAGATTAATTAATTTTACAAAAAAACATAAGTTTTTATCATTCATTTTTACATTTCACAAACTTTAGGGTAAAAAACACAAATAAACCTTGGGAGAAAAGTTGTTACATGAATAAGCTAAATTGAAGATTGATTCACGAATGAGTCAAAGCATACTTATATGTAATTTGAACCTATTTGGTTCGAACTACATTTGCATATAAATTGAACCTATTTGGTTCGAACTACACACACATAATTCAAACCTAATTGGTTCGAATTACACACGAATAGGTGCCATCACATAATTCGAACCTAATTGGTTCGAATTCCACTAATTGTAAATCGAACCAAGATGGTTCGAATTACTAAGGAACAGACCTGAATATGTTATGTGCATGGGATCGTAATTGATGAATATGTTTCGTTTAAGGAGTTTTAAACGAAATGTCTGTTGAACACACATGGGAATAAATTAGTCTATGAATTAAATTAATTAAGACATGATGCGGAAATTAAAAAAAATCAAAACGTAAAGTACAGATGTTTTCATAGTAACACACACATACATCTAAAGGTGGATACGAAATAACACTGATAACAAAATACATAGACGAAGATAGGTAACATACAACTCGGCACAGAAATCATCTAAACAGGTGCAACCCCGTGAAGCAACGATGTGGAACCCGTGTCCTCTGACCTCTCTGGATAAGCGGCTCCTCATCCTCGATCTTGTCGTCCTCGTCCTTGTCCTGCGGGGCTGGCTGTGCAGGCGTCCTAGCCTGGACATGTACCGGTCGGGATGAGGACGGCCCGACAACTGAATGTGACCCAGCAGTATGTGGCGAAGCTGGGGTACCACCCAAAGCGAAATACTCAGGAGGAGGCACGGAGGGAGGCTCATTCAGATCGACATGTAACGGTGCCTGTGTCCCCATCGTTTGACTCCGCCCACGGGCAGCCTCATCATCATGCATGATGGCACTGATCTCATCTAAGAAGGGGGATCCACCAAAATCCCCATCATACCCAACATCGGCAAGAAAGTCTGAAAATGTGCTGTCCGGACTCACCCATGGCGTACTCTCCTGAAGTGTGTGATCGTCAGGGGGAACTCCAACGAAGTAATCTCCGAGCGGCCCCTCCCCAAGTCCAGCCTCACCATGGGCAGTGGGATCTCCAGTGGCGTACCCCTCTCCACCAAGGCCGCCATGATGGGGACTAACAACCCCGACTGCACCCCTTCCCCCACCGTCCACGTCACGAAGATCACCATCGTCGTGGCCCGCAACGGGTGCCCTCCGTCTGCCTCCACGCCCTCGTCCTCGACCACCACCCCTACCTGTCTCATCAGCCTCCCCCATAGCCTACTCTAGTCACCTCCACTCACGCTGGCTCCGTCGTGTCGTGACACGAGCTCTCCTCTCAACCCGACGCCTATCAGGGATGTCGTCGACTCGATCCATGTCAGGAGCTCACCCAGGACCCCTCTGTGACGCCTCGACAGGAATAGGAACGCCCCTTGGATCCCCCAAATAAAACTCGGGTGACAAGAACCTCTTTCCATGCTGACTCCACCAGTCTAGGTAGGTGTGCGAAGGTCTAGGGTCGGCAACAACATCGAACCGGAGGACGTGGTCCACATGGGTCTCCCAAAGAATATGCCAATGCTGTAAAGCGGATGGGAACCAACGATCACTGCCTCTCCCGTCCTTCGACATCAGAAAGTCGATGTTAAGGGCGGGACGCGGGAGAGGCTGCACACCACCGAACTGCGGTAGAACCCTATCTACATGATGCCACTCTACAACGGCAAAGTATATCAGCGACGTGACAGACCGCCACACTGCCATGTGTCGAGGCTCCAACGCCTCCGGATGCACAACCTAAAGTACCTCGGGGGAGCTATACGGCATCCAGATAAACTGCACACAAAAAAATAGCTATGTTGTCACGCCAACTCCCTCTACAGAAACATCTGATGTCTAGTTATTCAAATAAAAGTAACCGGAACAACACTCACATCCCTGGACTGTAACATGTCTATCTTCAATCTCGTGCTCTGCACTCTAGGACCCTTCTCGCTGTAGGAAGGGTTGTAACCTGACCACCTGCAGCACACATGGGTGTTATGTTTAATCAGAAGTATGACAGATTTGTAATACAGTACAAGCGTACATGAACATTAGCTATTTTAACTTGAAATAGAAAAGCCTGAGTAGCGTACCTCGATGCCAAGGGCCAGCTGCACGTATCATACCCAGCAGGCCTAAACCTGGGAAAGCGCCAGAAGATCCAAGACTGAAGTAGCTGAAGTGGGCCCGCTAACTTCACCACATGTCTATTTTCCACTCGGCACATGCACCGGTACAACCATGCCAATGCTGCAGACTCCCAACTATAGGAACCCATCTCCTCAAGCCTAGCTACGTAGGGAAGCCATATGATGTGAATGCGGTTGCCAGACTTGTCGGCAAACAGTTGAGTGCCCAACAACATCATGATATAGGTACGAGCAAAGCGCCGCACAGTCTCCTCATCGGCTCCCTCAGGGCACTCTCCGAATGTCTCCTGGAACCAGATGCAGTTTACTGCGAACTTCTGAACCTGGCTCGGAGGAGGAATCACTCCAAGCAACTCCTTGAACCACACCCAAACTAGACGTCCACCCTCGATATACATATGGAAATATGTAAGGCAACCGCTGACATAATACCCGTCCACTGCCAACCCCAACTGGTACGCCACGTCCTGAAGCGTGATCGTGCGCTCTCCGAAGGGCATATGGAAGGTGTGCGTCTCAGGATGCCACCACTCGACGAAGGCGCTGACAAGGGGCTCATCTAACTGGAACCATCTATCGTTCAGCCTAGCCAGATGGTATAACCCGGCCATCTGCAACTAGGGAACATAGCGCTCATCGAGTGGCATGCCTTGTTACCGCCGCATGCTCCTGAAGCATCACTGTGGCTGCGCATTAAATGGACCACATTATTAGAACCACATACAATACTGGTAACAAAAAAAAACTAACACAATAAACCACTTACATAAACCATCAACACAACCGCATATAAAACCACTAACATAAACCACTTACATAAACCATCAACACAACCGCATATAAAACCACTTACAAAAAACCACTTACCCTAAACCACCAACTAAACCACATGCAAAACCACTAAAATAAACCATTTGCAATACCACTACAATAAACCACTAACAATACCACCTAACATAAACCACTTACATAAACCATTAACACAACCGCATATAAAACCACTTACAAAAAATCACTTACCATAAACCACCAACTAAACCGCATGTAAAACCTCTAATATAAACCATTTGCAATACCATCACGATAAACCACTAACATAAACTGCCACGAAAACCACATGCAAAACCACTAACTCAAATAAACTGTGTGCACACAGTTTTCTATGTACTAACCTCGTCGTTGATGACCCCGGCTATATGAGCAACCCCGTCCAACCGGTACAGCCTTGCAGGATCGTCCCCCATCAGCTGAGTCTTTGGTTCTACTATTTCTCGGATCGAATTTGGGTCATTTTCTCTGGGATTTGGTAGGGTATGGGAAATGAGAAGTGGTTCGAATTTGCTTTATTCGAACTCCTTATATAGCCCAATTGTACGTAATTCGAACCAATTAGGTTCAAATTTGTGGTGGCACTTAATCATGAGTAATTCGAACCAATTAGGTTCGAATTATGTGATGGCACCTATTCGTGTGTAATTCGAACCAATTAGGTTCGAATTATGTGTGTGTAGTTCGAACCAAATAGGTTCGAATTACATATAAGTATGCTTTGGCTCATTCGTGAATCAATCTTCAATTTGGTTTATTCATGTAACAACTTTCCTCACATGGTTTATTTGTGTTTTTTACCCCAAACTTTATTTCTATTTTAGGATTTTCTTTTTTTGTTTGAACGTCGTGTAGCTTTAATTATGAGTTGTTCGTGCAGTACTCAGATTGGTTTTTTTTTCTCCAAATATGTTATATTGTTTAAGTTTTATGTTGTACTTATTTTTTTATGATAGAATTTTAGGAAAGAAGTGGGAGAAGGTTGTCTAGTAGAGCCTTCTCAAAATCCTTGTTTGCTAAAAAAAAGTTGCAGAGTAATAAAAGGTTGCACTCTAAAACGGCTAGGATTTGATGTTTTATTGAATTAATGTTTGTTTAATTTATGCCTGCAACAGTTTTCTTCGTAAATTGATAATTTTTTTTGGCGAAGGTCTTCAAATAAAGGGAAAACTCTGCCGATTTTCATTAAAATTATTTAAAAATATGTTTGGTTTGTGAGAAAATAAAAATTATATTTGGCTGAGAGTTCAAATTATAGAAGAAACTTTGCCAAAATTGTAACACCCTACCACACAAAACCTTACGCTATAGTCGTAAATCAGAGGTAGTGAGGCATTACAACACCTAAAAACAAAAGATACATACATATATTCGAAGAATAATATAACTAGGAGCCTGTGAAAAAAAGATGAACAAAGCGATAACCATTATCACACTCGAAGTGCATAAGATAAGAAAGCATCGGTATACAGAACTAAAGATATATATAAGATCCATAGATAATATACATAAAGTACTAGTCTCGGCCTGCGAAAAAGGGCCGGCTAAAACATAATACAACTTGTTTCTCCAAAATACAGAACTCTGAGAGGGATATATAAATACATATAGAAAAAGTGGAAAAAAGTACTACATAGATCAAAATAAATAAAAAGTAGTAAAGTCTTCATTTCATCAATATTCCAGCTCACTCAGCGAGGTGCCTCATATCTTATATCTATAAATCAACAAAATCCGATAACGGGTGAGAACCCAAAAGTTTCCAAAAAGGTGATAATGCCAAATAGAGATTATGTAAAAAGATATGAACCCACTAGGCAATTCTAAATTCCAATCATTCAAGGTTCAAGCCTAGGGTTCTTTCTAATTCAAACAAGGTAACTAGACTAAGTCTCAGTCATACTAGTGATCTCAAATCTCAACCCAAAGCAAGTGGGACAAATCACAACCCTTGCTTCTACCCAGACAACTGATGATTAGATTTTTGATGGTTTAGAATTTCACTAATGAAATCTCGTTGTAAAGTATAGTTTCTAAAACCAAACAATAATCCTTTCATGCAAAAAAGTTGTTTGTCACTAGTACAAACCCCTAAAATTTATAAACCAAAGTATTCAAACCTCGGGTCGTCCTCCCTAGGAATTACAATAAAGTGTCTTGTTATTGGTTGTGAGTTGTTTTGGGGTTTTGGATAAGAAGCATGAAAAGTAAATGGCAATGAAAATAAACTAACAACTATATAAGGCTCTTGGCAAGATATGAGAATTAGAAGTCCTATCCTAGTTATCCTCCTTAATTGTGATGAGAATTGTTCATTGCTCCCACTTAGTTAACCTCTAACCATGGAGGAAAGTCAAGTGGACGAATTAATTTGATTCCTCAAGTCCTAATCAATTCCTAAGGGAAAGACTAGCTTTTGAGGCATTCAAATCAATTAGCAACTTCTAGTTATCAATCAACAAGGGAATTAGATAACTCAAGAGTCACTAATTACTCTACCTAGGCCAAGAAGAACAAAACCTACACTAAAATCCAACCAAGCATTTCATCAAACACTTGGAAGGCATAAAAGGAAAACATAGTAAATCAACAACAAGAATAGAATCTAACAACAATTATTGAAAGGAATTAACAACAACAATCAAGGAAATCACAATTATCATGAATTACCTCAAATTGCATTATTGAAAGAAAACAAAGGAACAACAATCTATCCAAGACAAAATGAAGAATTACAATTATTAGAGCACATAACTAGAAAGAGGAAGAGGAGAAGATTAAGAATTGGTAAATGAAAAGTGAATCAAAGCATGAATTAAACCTAGATCTAAGAGGGAGATTAACCTAAACCTAATCCTAATTCTAGAGAGAAGTGAGAGCTTCTCTCTCTAGAAAACTAACTCTAACTACTCCTAATTATGCTATATGATTCCCTAGATTCAATCATTGCCTCCCCCTTCAATCCTTGACCCTTTTATTCCTTCTTATCAGCAATTGGCGCCAAAAATGGGTTCAGAAATCCTCTCAAATCGCCAGGCACGTGTTGCATTAATGAAGTCATGTGCCGTCACCGGCGCGTGCGCGCACGGTACGCTTGCGCATCCCTGGTCGATTCTGTAATGTACGCGCGAGCGCCTTGTGTGCGTGCGCGTACTTGGCCGAGATCAATTCTTTTGTCTTTTGTGCTTCCCTCCAATTGCATGCTTCCTTCCTTGCTCCTTTGATCCATGCCTAGCCTATTTCAATCCTGGAATTACTAGCAAACACATCAAGGCATCTTATGGAATCAAGGAGAAATTAAAATTCATCAAAATAAGACTTAAAAAGCATGTTTTTACACTTAAGCATAAATATGGGAGAGATAACAAAACCATGCTAATTCACAGGTTAAATGTGATAAAAGGTTATCAAAATACTCTAAATTCAATACAAGATAAACCCTAAAAATGGGGTTTATCAACCTCCCCACACTTAGACCTTAGCATGTCCTCATGCTAGAATAGGAAGGAACTAAGGGGTGTGACATTTATTGAATGCAACTAATCTATATGAGTCCTATCTAAATGCAACTACCTAAAGTAAATGCAAATGCTTAGTTCAAACATATCAATTCCCAAGAGACATGTGTAAGTACAATAGTCAGGGCAATAGGAGTTAAGTCCAAACCACAATTGTATTGAATTATTAAAAAGAGTTCAAACTTGCAAGAATATAGATAATATGGGTGAATACATGTAATTGAACTTTTGAACCCTCACCGGATGTGTATCCGCTCTATTCACTCAAGTGTTTAAGGGTTAATTCACTCAATTCTCTTCTATTCAAGCTTTCCAAAATTTGATTCTCTTCTAGCAATCAACACTTATTCAATGCATGCATACATCCATCATGAGGTCTTTCATTTAGGTTGTAATGGGGTTAGGGTCAAGGTAGGATCATTTATGGTTAAGTGGACTAGAGTTTAGATCTTTGATTAGTATAAACCTTCCCACCTAACTATATAATGACCTATACAAATTCAAACTATTCTAACTACCCATTCTTCACTTTTTCTTACATACTCATGCATTCTATTCTTTAATTCATACCACTTATGCATTGATTCCTTTTTGTTGAACTTCACTTTGGGGCATTTTGTCCCCTTTTTATTATTTTTCTTCTTTTTTTCTTTCTTTCTTTTTCTCTCTCTTTTTTTTATTCTTTTGTTTTTCTCATTTTCACTCTTAATTCTTTTTCTTTTCACTGTACATAAGAACATCAATGCATAAGGTCTTATACATTTAATCAATACATGAATATATTCCCATTTCTAAAACATGAAAGTGTACTACCCTTTTTATCCCATCAAATGTTCCTAAGCCTCACCAACTTTGAATAATAAACACTCTCACTGGCCTAGGCTAATCAAAGATCCAAACAAGGATTTTCATTGGTTTTCCGCCTTGGGCTTGTAATGTGTTAAAATGAGAATAAGTTGGTTAATCATAGGCTCAAAGTTGGCTAACAATGGGGAGTAAAAGGTTGGCTATTTGGGTAAGTAGGCTAATGAAATAATGGCCTCAATCATACAAATGCACAAATACAAGAAATAAATGGACATATAGAATCAAGCAAATCAAGGTTCACAATCATAGAAAGAGAACAATTTCACACAAGAATGAAAAATAAGTGGTTATAAAATGTAACCACATCAATAGGCTCAAATCTCACAAGCTTGTGTTCTAGGCTCAATACATGATTCACAAAGTATGAAATTTAAGCAAGTTTCACAAAAAAAAAAATTTCTTTCAATCAATTGGGTTAATGCCTTATATTTAAACTTCTTGAAAAATCTCAATGTTTGACTAAGCATTGTTGTGATTGAAAAATCCAAAAGTTTCCTTAGTTTACCCTTCCCTTTTACTTAAAACCAATTTCTTATGCAAGAAGGGTAACACTAAGTTGCAATTCAAAGTATGATTTCTAATCACAACCACAAACTAAAAGAAAGATAAGCAAAAATGCATAAAGAAAAATCCAACTAAAAGTATGAAATCTAAGGATATCCACAAGTATCAAAAACATTAAAATATCTAAAATCCAAAATAAGTAGTAAAGGTGTCCAAAGTAAACTCAAAATGCATCAAAATATATACAATAGGTATGCAACATAAGATAACTAGGAGAGTAGCCGAAAAGTTCACCGGTCCCCAAATAATGCTACCGGTGCCCTCCCCACACTTAAGATCAAGCATCGTCCTCGATGCTAAACCGGAGGATCAGTAGGAGGTACAACGGTAGGCGCTGGCTCTGGCTGTGGCTGTGGCTGTGGGACCGGCTTCGTATGAGGCTGAGCTGTATCAGTGGTGTCTGGGGCATCTGGAGGAGCAGTCTGTTGAGTCGGTCCCTCCGCATCCTCCTCCTGATGATCCTGCTCATCGGAGGCCGGAGAATCGGGAAGCGGAGGTAACTCAGCACCCAGAGAAATAAACGCCTGGTCCATCTGATCCAAACGGCGTCTGACATGGAGTCTCTCTCGCTCTAAAAACCGGAATAGACGCTGGACCAGTAAGTAGGTGGGCTCAGGTGCTGCTGGTGGAACTGTCGATGATGAGGGAGCTGCTGTAGTAGAGGAAGATGGTGCTGATGTAGGAGCTGACTGTCCGGCTGTCCCCACTACCGCCCTAGCCCTGGAACGGCGTCTAGCTGGCGGCCACTCGTGTACCCAACCACCCCAAGGAATGGTAATCTCTCTGTCATCTGCATCAGGCGGTGGTGGTAACACATCGTCATCTGACCAAGGGACCTCGGCTAGGGCAGCCATATTCGTGACCAAAGTAGGAAATGGAAGTACGCCACGAATATGCGCCCGCCACATGCACTGCCGGATAAGCCTAGGAAAATAGACATCCTTCCCCTTCATGACACACCCAATCAGCAGAAGCATCTCCATGGGGATCTCAGAGAAATGAGTGGTAGGCAAGACGTAGTGGGCAAAGATCATCTGCCAAGTCCTGGCCTCTCTAGTCAAATGAACAAATAGCATCCCCTTAGGCTTGGTATTGGTTGCATCCATAACCCATGTAGCCTCCGGTAGACCAATCACACTCCTCAGTGCCTCGTAGTCAAAAGTCATGCTGTGTATGGCCAACTCGGCCTGCTGATGGGCGCAAGTGCCATCAGGAATATGGCGGCACTGCAAAGCCTCCTCTATGGCCGTCTCAGTGATCATGATCTCTCTACCCCTCAGCGGAACCGAATCCAAAGTTAGACGGAAGAAGTTGCAGTAAAATTCCTTTACCCAAGATATGTTGATGTCCCCCAAATCACGGTCAACAAAGTCTATGCCCAACTCAAGGATCCGACTAGTAATGGACCGTCGGACATCATTAGGGAGGGCAAGCTTCTTCTCGGTGTTCAGTTTTGTTGTCCGGTACTTAGAAAATCGAAGCTCACAGTAGAGATTAGGGAACTTGGTTGGGTCAGTAGAAGGTAACAGCTAATTTTCCTTTTCTTCGTCATTTAGAGGATTCTTGGCATAGTTCTTATAGATGGAGGGGATAGAGGGTGTAGAGAGTTTCCTTTTCCTGGAAGAGGTGGCTATAGCCTTTCCCTTATCCGACATCCTGAAAAAGAAATATAATAGAATATAAGCAATAAAGCATGTAGCACAAAGCAAAGAAAGCATATTCAGGATGTAAAATGGAAAGAAAACAAACATGAGGTGAATGGGGCTTGAAATATGGCCAACAAAAAAAAGAACAGAGAACATAGTCATAGCCCAGAATTCAATGCTCACTAAATTCATAAAGAATAGGCATGTCATCATCAATACTCAAAGAATGGTTAAAAGAGTTAAAATGCAAGTTGGGAAAGAGAAGGGCAGTGAGTTAGAGAAATTGGAGCTAAAAATTAGTAGCATGATGAGAAATGAACATTTCAAGCATACGAATCATGGTCACAACATATCATGCAAATCCTGGAAGTCGGAAAATAACGAAAGGTAGCCCAAATTCATAATAGAGAGCAAAATGAATTTAAATTTTTCGAAAATTGGGCAGTATTTCGGCTTAAAATTGGACGTTCCCGGATTGCAAAATGGCACATATAATCATGATTGCAATATTATTTAGTCAAAGCAACACAAGATAGCATCCAGGCAACACAGAATATACACAGAGCAACTCAAACATGGCACTTATCAAACAATTAAACAAGCAAAGAATAACCACAAACGGAGCACTTATCAGGCCTAGAATCCTCTATCCAGCCCTAGCTACCTAACAGCAGATATTTCTATCTAATCCTGACATGCAAAATTGAATTCAAATTAACTAATAGAAAATTGCAAAAGCTAACAGAATTTAACAGTTAAAAACAAGAACCTGGGAGCAGGGAAATAACGGTGAGTGGACAAGAGAAATGGACTTGACCGAAAAGGATGGGGGCAGAAACTGTGAGCACAGAGGCAGAAGTCGCGCCGCCGTGGGCGGTGGCGGAGAAGACGGTAGCTACACGGTGGTTGGGAGTTTGACCTAAGGGGGCAGGGGAGAATGAGAGAAAGAATGGGTGTGGGTGGATGAGAGAGGGAATGGCGGGGTTAATGGGAGGGTCGGCGGCCGCGGGGTGGCAGCGACGGTGGCTGCTGCGGTGGTAGGGCAAACTGGTTAAGTGAGAGAAGTGAGAGGGAGGGAGAGAGGTCGGGTGGTGATGAGAGAGGAAGAGAGAGAGAAAAAGAAAAGAGGCTGGCCGGCGGTGGTGGTTGTCGCTGCTGCCGCGGCGGTTATGGAGGTTGAGGGAGAAGATAGAAATGGTGGAAGGGGTGAGGGTGCGCGACTGCGCAGTGCGCTTCACGCGTTAGGGTTATCCTATTTTTGAATCGACGCGAGCGCGCACCATGCGTGCCCGCGTACATTGATGAAAATTTGGGACCCACGCGTGAGCGTACCGTGCGCTTAGGCGCGGATTGGCAGACTAGGCAACGACGCGTGCGCGTACAATGCGCTCACGCGTACATGGGGTTGGGCCTGAGGCTTAGAATGGGCTTGAAGCACGCCTAACTCTCGGGTCAAAAGCCTAGAGTGGCGGCAGCATTGAAGGGCGCGCGCGCGGCAAGCGCGCGTCCGCGTCCATTGGTATTTCGTGAGAAGGCGCGCTAGCGCAATGCGTGCGCTCGCATCTATTTCTTCCTGGACATGTGGGCGCGCACGCGGCAAGTGTGCGTCCGCGCAGATCGAGTTGGGCCAGGGGCTTAAAGCTAGCCCAGATCCGGCTCAACTCTCTGGGGCTTGGCTCAAAAATTGCAGCAGCGGATCGACGCGGGCGCGGCAGGTGCGCGTCCGCGTACATGTCCTTGTTCTCATGATCGGCGCGCACGCAGGTAGTGCGCGTCAGCGTGGATCAGGTTGGGCTCAGGGCATAATGGTTGCCCAAGAGAGGCCCAACTCTCGGGTACGTGGGCGATGATGCATTCGCACAGGGACGCGTGCGCGTACATTGTGCGCGCGCGTCCACCCCCCTTTTTTCAGAAAAAAATGTGCTGGGTGCTCCCCATACTGTTCACAACTCTTTATTCAATCAACCATCATACAATTCACAAAAATACAATTTGATATTATTCATCTACTACTAAACACAACATATATGTGACTAAGCTAACAATTAAGTTGTACACACAAATTTATGTGAAACAGCTACCTACAATGGTAACTCAAATCACTTATTAAGCAAATTTAAAAGAGAGTGGAAAGAGTTTACCATGGTGGGGTGTCTCCCACCTAGCACTTTTAGTTTAAGTCCTTAAGTTGGACATTTTGAGGTGCTTATTGTCATGGTGGCTTATGTTTGTACTCATCCTTGAATCTCCAAGGATCCTTGCTCCTCAATTGGTTGACAGAATTTCCAACCATTTTCATCAAGCTTGGGCAAAGTTCTACCCAAGATATGAGGTCCCATAGTTGATCTTCACATAGCGAACCGGAATCCCATATCTTATCTTCACACCCGTCTTTAATTTGATCTCCATACTTTTTCTTTCCAGGTGGTTGACATATAGAATTCTCTTTAACATACCAAGTCTTCCTTCGATACCCTTGTAAAGTGACATTCTTCCAATCATTGTTCCTATACCTTGAAGCTTTGACCTTAATGAACTTAATTCCTAACTTGCAACCACTACACAACTCATTTTTGCTTTTAGTTCCTTTAAGAGCTCTAAGTTGACCATCATTTTCAATTAAACCATATTCAAGTGAGAAAGTAAAGCTTAGGGATAGAAATTTTACCCACTTGAATGTTGTGTTGGATGGTGACGTGGGAAGGGAGACTTTCCCACACTTAGACAATGCAAGGTCTACTTCCTTGTGCTCTTCTTTAGTTGTTTCCACCTCTTCACAAGCTTCTTCAATTTCAACCTCATCCCCTTTGTTACGTGGCTTGGTGTTGTCTTCGAGAACTTCATCTTGTTTAATGGGAGGCGATTCAACTTTGGATAGGAATTCATTGATGAATGAGTTCATCTCTTGATCAGCCTCTTCATATTCTTCAATTTCAATATATACCATGCCATTTTCGTTATCCTTGGGAGGTTGTGCACACTTTTTTATAATTTCAACTTCGTGTCCAATGGGAGAGGGTTCCATTGTAGAAAGAAATTCATCCATGATTGAATCCATCTCTTGATAAACTTCTTCCAAGTCTCCAACTATGAGATGCCTTGGAGGTTGCGCACCCTCCTCAACATCAATATCAGGCTTCTCGAGAGAGTTCTCCATGATGCTATATTCCCTTGGACTTTCAACATCTCCTAAATCTTCAACTACCTCTTCCTTTTCTTCAATGATCATAGGCTCTTCCAAATGTTCTAACACAAAATTCGACTCCTCCTTCTCCACCGGATTTTCCAATTTCTCCTTCATACTTTGCTCTTCTTTCGACCTTTCACATGGGGCCACGGGAGTACCTTGAGTATTCAAACATCGATGGGCCAAAGTATGCACCACCTTGGTCAAATTGGTCATAAACTCGAGTGTATCCCGCTTCATGGCTTCTTGTCCTTGAAGTAACAAAGTGAGGGGATCGTCTATTGGGGCTTGGGGTGAGTAGGAAGGTTCATTATTTTGGAGAGAGAATTCAAGGTAGGAAGGTGGTTCTTCTTGATAAGGTTGTGGAGATTGTGTGTATTGAGGTGGATCTTGGGAGTAATCTTGATAGGGTTGTGGTGGTTCTAATGGTTCTTGCTCAAAATGGTCATAAAAATATGGTATGGATGGTTGGTCATATGACGGATATGGATTATAGGAAGGTGCTTGATGTGGAGGGGCTTGTGAGTATGGTTGAGGTTTATGTTGAGGATATAGTTCATAGGCATATGGTGGTGGTTCTTGAAAGTCACACGGTGATTCACCATAGCCATTGGATTGATATGCATCATAAAATGGCTCTTCTTCATGGTGTATTGGTGGGGGTTGTTGCCATGAAGATTGATCATATGCATATGGCTTCTCCCACCTTTGATTGTTCCATCCTTGATACACATCCTCATTAAAGCTCTCATTACCTACAACATAATTAGAACCAAACTCATAGCCAAAGTGAGAATTCATGGTGGAAAGAGAAAATAAAATTCTACACTAGCAAATGAAGCAAAAAGCAAGATATTTATACTATTCACATATGTACCATAACCAATAACACAACACCATTGCAATTCCCCGGCAACGGCGCCATTTTGATGATTAGATTTTTGATGGTTTAGAATTTCACTAATGAAATCTCGTTGTAAAGTATAGTTTCTAAAACCAAACAATAATCCTTTCATGCAAAAACGTTGTTTGTCACTAGTACAAACCCCTAAAATTTATAAACCGAAGTATTCAAACCTCGGGTCATCCTCCCTAGGAATTACAATAAAGTGTCTTGTTATTGATTGTGAGTTGTTTTGGGGTTTTGGATAAGAAGCATGAAAAGTAAATGGCAATGAAAATAAACTAACAACTATATAAGGCTCTTGGCAAGATATGAGAATTAGAAGTCCTATCCTAGTTATCCTCCTTAATTGTGATGAGAATTGTTCATTGCTCCCACTTAGTTAACCTCTAACCATGGAGGAAAGTCAAGTGGACGAATTAATTTGATTCCTCAAGTCCTAATCAATTCCTAAGGGAAAGACTAGCTTTTGAGGCATTCAAATCAATTAGCAACTTCTAGTTATCAATCAACAAGGGAATTAGATAACTCAAGAGTTACTAATTACTCTACCTAGGCCAAGAAGAACAAAACCTACACTAAAATCCAACCAAGCATTTCATCAAACACTTGGAAGGCATAAAAGGAAAACATAGTAAATCAACAACAAGAATAGAATCTAACAACAATTATTGAAAGGAATTAACAACAACAATCAAGGAAATCACAATTATCATGAATTACCTCAAATTTCATTATTGAAAGAAAACAAAGGAACAACAATCTATCCAAGACAAAATGAAGAATTACAATTATTAGAGCACATAACTAGAAAGAGGAAGAGGAGAAGATTAAGAATTGGTAAATGAAAAGTGAATCAAAGCATGAATTAAACCTAGATCTAAGAGGGAGATTAACCTAAACCTAATCCTAATTCTAGAGAGAAGTGAGAGCTTCTCTCTCTAGAAAACTAACTCTAACTACTCCTAATTATGCTATATGATTCCCTAGATTCAATCATTGCCTCCCCCTTCAATCCTTGATCCTTTTATTCCTTCCTATCAGCAATTGGCGCCAAAAATGGGTTCAGAAACCCTCTCAAATCGCTAGGCACGTGTTGCATTAATGAAGTCATGTGCCGTCACCGGCGCGTGCGTGCACGGTACGCGTGCGCGTCCCTGGTCGATTCTGTAATGTACGCGCGAGCGCCTTGTGCGCGTGCGCGTACTTGGCCGAGATCAATTCTTTTGTCTTTTGTGCTTCCCTCCAATTGCATGCTTCCTTCCTTGCTCCTTTGATCCATGCCTAGCCTATTTCAATCCTGGAATTACTAGCAAACATATCAAGGCATCTTATGGAATCAAGGAGAAATTAGAATTCATCAAAATAAGGCTTAAAAAGCATGTTTTTACACTTAAGCATAAATATGGGAGAGATAACAAAACCATGCTAATTTACAGGTTAAATGTGATAAAAGATTATCAAAATACTCTAAATTCAATATAAGATAAACCCTAAAAATGGGGTTTATCAACAACTCAAGTATCAATCAAACTCATTTTGATTA
Source organism: Arachis hypogaea (assembly GCF_003086295.3). Classification (NCBI taxonomy): domain Eukaryota; kingdom Viridiplantae; phylum Streptophyta; class Magnoliopsida; order Fabales; family Fabaceae; genus Arachis; species Arachis hypogaea. Next base: position 94,092,568 of record NC_092036.1, read on the forward strand.
TCCAATTATATCAATATATCACATCACGAACAACCCTCAGGGTTATCATCGCCAGCATAAGGGATCTCTCAGTTATTCAAACACATACAAAATAATACAAAGAATACACAAGTAGAGAGAACAGATAACACAATTAGTTCAAATAGCATATAGATACAATTATTCAACAAAGCAAGCCAAAAATAAGATGCACACCCAATCAATATACACAAATATATATGATGTATGTCTATTCCTAAACAGGCCATGAGCTCACATGTTGGTTGGTAGGCCATCCCTATCTCAGAAAACATCCTCTCCATTGGCGCTACATATCACCATCCTCATGGGGGATCATTCATTCGGTCTTCAGTGAGCGTTACGTATTTCCGTCCTTACAAAGTCGTACTCACAATCTCACGTGGACATTACGTATCGCTATCTCCACTGAGCTGTACTCTTAGTTTCAAGTATAGTGAGCATTACGTATCGTTGTCCTCACTTATCAAATTTGTTTTCTCCATGAGCCTTACATATCGCCGTCCTCACTGAGCCTCATGCACATTATGTCAAATGAGTGTTGCATACCACCGTCCTCACGAGATTGTGCTCAATATCAATTCTCAATCATAATCATAACACAAGAGAGGGGATTCTTCATCTTAAACTTGCCTAATTCGTGAGCAGGATGAGACCACTGTCCTCACCAAATCAATCATATTCATGGTCTTTAATCAAATTCACAAGTTATTAGATTAACATCATGTGCCTATAAGAAATAAAATGGGTCGGCGCAAAGGTTAGGGAGTTGGATACTTCTGCATTCAAACTTTGGTATACAGGAAAAGGTGAAGAATAAGAATGGGGTAAGCATTATCGTAGATAAGCAGTGGAAGAAGGACGTAGTAGATGTCAAGAGGGTGGGTAATCGAATAATCTATATCAAACTTATGGTGGAAGGAGGTACTATTCATATGATTAGCGCCTATGCACCGCAAGTGGGTTCGAACAAAAAACACAAGATAAGGTTTTAAGAGGATCTAGAGAGTTTGGTCCAAGACATACCCTTGGGAGATAAGATTTTCTTAGGAGGAGATTTAAATGGCCATGTTGGAAGAGAAGTGACTGGATATGGAAGTATCCACGGAGGCCATGGTTTCGAGGTGGTCAATATTGAGGGTGAATACGAACCAAAACTTTAATTAAGAAAACGAAATGAGATTTTATTTTAAATAACTTAATCACAAAAGTATATATATTCAGATAACTTTATATACATAGACTTATTAAAAGAATATCAATTACAAGTCCTACCTCTCTAAAAACTAAAAGAATAAACGATGAGGAAAAAATAAATTCGAACAACTCAACTCATAAACATACTCTTCTATGCTTCTACAGCTCCACAGTAAACCTTCACACCTATAGGTGAAAAGGGTGGAAATAGGAGGTAAGAATTGGGGAATTCTTAGTAGGGGTGGGAGTAGATAATTAAATCCGTATTATTAAAGTTCAAACATTCGCAGCCCGACACAAGGATCCAGAACAATAACCAGTCATAGAAGTTCAAATTAACAAGCAATGAAAATCACAAACACACTCAAGCAATCACAAACAATTCACAACACCGAACCTAATGCAAAATATGCAAACAAGGATGATGCATGCCTATTCCTATCGCAGATAGTGAGCTCATTTATCGATTTTGACCCGCACCCGACGCAATCCGACTCGCAAGTCAGATAAGGCATTCTAGCGGCATAACCTCTGCAAGGTTCAAACTTCTTGCAGAGGCTGATTCTCTAGCTGAAGTATGCCAAACATGACCTCTGCAAGTATTTACAGGCGCCGATTCTCCAGTTGAAGCATGTGACCCTTTCTCCTGGAAGCCATTCCACATTTACAGGTGCCCCCGCACAATCATTTTAACATTTTCACATCGGCACCATAACTATTTACTTTCCATCACTCTCTCGTAATCTTTCAATCATTCTCGTAATCACACGTGCCGATTTATCTTCTTTTTTTCTTTTTAAACCAAAACCACCTCTTTGTGACATTCTCCAAAACCTTTAAAATAATTTTACTTAAACCAATTCTTCTTTCAAAAGAAAAAGGAAAACCATTTGTTAGTTAAACGCCTCAGCAAGGTGTCTAGACTTTAGGGGAATGACAACCAATCTCATTTTCTAATTTCATTAGAAATCCTTAACAATTATTGTTTTCTTAAATTGAATAATAAAGTTTCTAAATCAAATCAAAACCAAATCATACAAATCAGAAGTTTCGGACCAATTTTAAAAGCAAAACCAAGACGTTGCAAGACGAAATCATTCAATCAAAATTCAATTACTTTTAAAGTTCACTAAAACTCCTCGGAATAAAATTCTTAAGTCAAATTCAAAACATAAACCCTTTTCATATTTAAATCAACTTTAAAACATAATAATTTTCTTAAATAATTTAAATCATAAAATAATTCTTTTCTAAATAGATCGAACTCAAAACATATACATTGCTTAAATGAATTAAACTTGAAACATAACTATTTTCTTAATAAATCAAAAATCAAATAATACAATTTCTCAAATCCAATCTTTTTCTAAATAACATTTCAAACAAAGCCTCGGATTTTATAGAAATTTCGGCAGCATCTCCCCTAAAACTCGAACTTTGCCACCCTTCTCGAGTCCCTTCCAAACTATTTCTCAAACTCTTTCAAATCATTTTTATTAAATTAAAACCATTTCTAATATCAAAACATTTATAAAATCAAACTAATTAAAAATCAAACCATTTAGCACGTTCGTTTTTCATGTTAGTATCGCTAGATCTAATATTTTTCAACTAGTAACAATTCTAACAAAGACTAGTTATTCACTATTTTTATATATATAAATTATTTTATATAAAGATTTTTTATTCTTTAAAAATTTTTGCAAAGGTTAAATATCAACGACTAATATAATCCAAATAAGGTTTGATTTTCAATGACCAGGAGTCCCAAAGACGTTACCTCTTTATTTTGGTTACTAATTCGGTTGCTAAATTAAAAAATAGCGACCGATTTTAGCCACCAACTATATTCTGATTGTATAAAAAAGTGATCAGTCGCTAATTCGATTGCTATTAGTGATCGATTTAGCGACCACTACCTTAGCAACTGAAAACCTTTCGCCCTATCTCTCTATTGGTTGTAAAATCAGTCACTAAATTAAAAATAGCGACTGATTTTGTGACCAAGAGTCCCAAAGATGTTACTTCTCATGTTTTGGTTGCTAATTCGGTCGCTAAATTAAAAAATAGCGACCGATTTAGAGACCAACTTTATTCTAGTTGTATAAAAAACCTTATCAATCGCTAATTCGATTGCTATTAGTGACCGATTTTATTGGTCACTGAATATAATTTAGCGACCAACTTTTTTCTGATCTTAAAAATTCTATATCAATCGTTATTAGCCATTAATTTTTTCAATCGCTATTATAATAATTTCTAATAGAGTATGGCCAAGAATATTTAGAATGGAGTATATAATAGGATTGAGCTTCTTATTTTAGGTTTCATTTTTTCAAAAATTATATCAAAATTAGAGATACAATCAAAAGATTTGTATAAGTTTTTTAATACTCTATCTTTTTAATTTTTTTAATTCTCATCAAATACTTTACACTAGGTGATTTTATTTAATAAAATTTTAATGTTATTTTTTAACATTCCAAAAAATTTCAGCCATCTAATGTACTAATGCATTGTCATTAAAGAGGCATATAGGTAAACATAATTTCTTAATGCGGTAGTTATTTTAGTTTTTTTTATTCATGGATAACTGATAATAAAATATATTTAAAATAAAATATAGTCTGAATTTACACAAATTTTACATATTTAATATAGTTATAATATTTTTATTTGTTGCTGTTTTAAGAATAACTCTAATATATATGTATTTATGATTTAGCGTTAGATAAGTCAAATATTATTTAAATATTTTTGTTTTAGTATAATGATATGATTAGTTTTTGTTATTAGACAACTATAATTTTTTTATTGCAAGTAATTTTAAACTTTGTTAGATAAATAAACTAAAATAAATCCAAATTGCTAGAATCTTCTGAAACAAAATTAATTATATGAATGTCCTCTTTTTAATATAGTATAAATAAGGGTTAAGTACTATTTTCGTCCCTAAAATTTGGGGTGAAAATCAAAATCGTTTTCGACTTTTTTTTTAATAAAATCATCCTCAACGTTTAAAAACGCTTTAAAATCATCCTTTTTACTCTAAAAAAATAAATTTACCCTTATAAAAAATAAATTATAAAATAAATTAACTTTGTTCATCATCCTCCTAACCCATTTGCCACGGTTTTATTATCCCTCTCTATCTCCATCATCCTCTCAACACATTTCTTCCTCCAACCAAAGATCCAAACTTTGTTCTCTCCCTAACAACCCAATAAACTCAAACTCTCAACCAAACTTCTTCTTTTACCTACCTTTCACTCTTTACATCAACCCCCATTTTCTCTATCCTCAAACTCCATTAACAACAACCTTTTGTTCAAGATAACAAACAAATTAAGCAACAGTAACAACTAAATTCAACAACAAATTCAATAACAAATTCAACAAATTCAGCAACAGCAACACACTTTCAGTAACACCAAAATCAAAATGAATCAACAGCAACAACATCCACAAAATAAATTAATAAAAATTTTAGATTTAACAACAATTTAACAACCATCACCATAACTTCAGATCCAAAATCAGCAACGATAGAAATAAAAAAATTAAAAAAAAAGACATTTAAATTTTTTAAAAATAAAAAAATGAAGAACAGAAAGAGGAGGAAGGAAGTGATGGTGCGGTGCGGGAACCTACTGGCTACTGCCATAATCAACTTCTGGCCGGTGTGGCCCTCAGTGCGCCCCTCCTTCTTCTTCCCATTTTTCTTTCTCTTCCTTCCAACTGCCACCCACGATCGCCGTCTGTCGAAAGCCAACAGCCACTACAAGCGTCGCCTCTCCTTTTCCAGAACACGTCACAGCACCCGCCATGTCGGGGAATTCAAAGTTAAAGACGACGAACTCGAAGACGCTTCTATCAATCCAACCACTCTCCCCTCTCTTTTCTTGTTATCTTTCTCATCTCCTCGTTTTGTCTCTCTTTCTCTATAATCACGATACAACAGCGAAAGTGATGGTGGCGGCCACACTCTTTTCCGCTGTCACCTCCCTCTTCTTCTTTTCCTTTTCTTTCTTCTTCTTCTCTGTTTCTCTCTTCTTTTGTTATGTGTCTTTTGTTTTTTCTTTTTTTGTTTTCTGATTTAGGTGGGAGGAATAGGGTAAGGGGTGGGGTGGAGTGGGGTGATTTTTCTTTTTTAATAATTTTTATTTTTGTTTAAGGGTAAAATTATTCGAAAAAATGTTATTTATGGACAAAAGAATGATTTTATAACGTTTTGTAACGTTAATAATGATTTTAATAACAAAAAAAGTTGGAGATAAATTTAATTTTTACCCTAGACTTTAGAAACGAAAACAGTACTTAACCCTATAAATAATCATCCTATGATGATGTCAATTTGGTTGATACATAAATTGCTTTACTAGGATGGCACAATTTATCTGTTAAAATTTTAACTCATTTAACAAATAAATCATCGTGGAATGTAGTTAAATATGTTTGTATATAAATAGTTCTAAGATTTTACAATTTGTGTTAAAATTTTAATACGTTTAACACATATATGTCATTTTATGGTGTAACTATTTAGGTTATAGTCTTAAAATGCCATGAATTATTATGTGTTTAATTTTCAACTTGTTAATTATTGCTAGTAAAATTTTATACAAAACAAAATCTTCATACTACTATTTTTAAGTTGATCAATAATATATGAGAGATAAATAATAAGTAGTTTATTCATTTAGGTATATTTTCTAAAATAATTTTTAATGTTTAATTTTTTATTACATAAATCTCTTTGAAAGATAACATTATAAAATAGAGGTAATATTATCTATACCTTCTAAATATTAATTAAGCAGAGAATAATTGATTGGTTAAAAATTTTCAAGAAATTAAAAATATTGTCTATTTTATTTAATATTTTTTATAATGTTATACATTTAAATTTTTTTATTAACTAAGTTTAATTAAGTTAGTCTAATATAACAAAAATTAATTATAATTAATATTATTTCAAATCTTATTATTTAATTTGGTTGGACTTTATTCATAAAAAAACTAAAATGTATAACAATTAAACTATTTGTTTATTATATATCTGATTATTCTATTATGTTAATTTTAATTATTTTAATAGTTAATTATTTAATTAAAAATATGTAAATTAATATGTATAAATAAAGACAAAATTTCGTGCAAGGGAAGAGAGGCAATGTCCCTCTTATTTTTTTTAAACAAATTATGTATAAATTTTTATTTTACTTTTTTTTATAAAATTAATTTTAATTTTTTTTAAATATGATATAATTCCGCTCCTACATATTACCTTAATACATTGTAATTATTTTAATATTTATTTTTTTATGCACATAATATTTTTTAACCTACTAATATATATGTTAGTAATAATGAGCTTAAAATATTATTTAAAAATTGATAAAAAATAATGATAAGCTCTTAGTTTTGTTTGTAATCAAAATTATGTATGTTATATTTTGCAAAAAGTAAAAATTTATTTTAGTAGGAATTTTGAATATTAATAAAAAATATAGTAAAGTCGATAGACTTTATAAAAAATAAAATATTTTAAATTAAGTGTAATAGAAATTCTTCTTTTGATGATTAATGAATATATCTAAAAGTTTAACTTAATATCATCAATATGATTGCATAATCAATTATATTTTTAAATTTTTAGGTTTATGAATTATATTTTTCTAATTAATTTATGATTAAAAAAAATCAAATTTGATTAAATACAGTTAGTTTAGTTAATGATAAATGTAGTATTTATTATCACAAAATTACTGATTTTTTATTTACTAAAATTATTATATAAATTATTCATGGTTACATAGATACGATAGAATATATCATTAAAAAAAATGAATAGAACAAGTCATGGATTATGCAATAATAGTTAGGATTAAAATATTATACTATCAATTTATTTGTATTATCGTATAAATTTCATGACTATCATAATTTTATAAAAAAAAAAAAAATAAGTACCCATTATATGACATTACAAGTAAAAATAAAAAATAAAAAATACCTTAATTACTAATTAGAAGATCACACACTTGTACTTTTTAATTTCATTCTAATTAAATATGAAATCTATGTCTATTATTTTACACTTAATATAATTGAAAGCACCTTTTTCTTCTTTTAACTTTGTATTTTTTTTTTTTTTGCTTTATATTACGTAACACCCTTATTTTTAATACCTTATAATCGTACTAAAAATTCAAACGTTACTTATTTCTAATCTTTTAATTTAATGCTATATTTATTTAATATTAAACTTTCGTAAATATGAACCGAATATTTGACTATGAAAACAAAAAGTCTTTACTTTAAAATCACACAATCAGATATCATGTTCACATAATAATAAATACATAAACTTATCCAAAACTTTTTAATATATAAATTCTATCTCTCTAAAATTTTAAAATGACAAATAACGAGAGATAAAATAAAATCTAAAACTAAATCAAATACAGAAAATAAAAAAATATATATACGTAAAGTTCCATAATTTGATCGTAATTTTTTGCCAAAATTTCTGAATCTTGAACCTGTCACTCAAAAAAATTTTTGTAAAGAAATAAAAACATCGTCTTTAAAAAGATTAGTGAATATGTTTATAATATTTTACTAAAAAATGGAATAATTTGTTAAGAAACATAAAATTAAATATATTAGGATATCCGTTACTAATAGAGTGTGTTTTAAAAATGGCATAAAGATTTAATTTTCAATAGAATAAATAGTGGCTCACGTCTCATTACTAGCCAAGCTAAAAAATTAGAAACTCAACCAAAACTAACAAATTTGTTTTTAAGTTTTTCACTATAAGATAAATATATAATAAAAATTGGATAGTACAAAATAACATGATATTTCATACTAGTACAACGGAATATGTGATAATTTTTTTAACTTATAATTTATAGCATCGTTCTACCAATACGTTAATTAAACCACCTAACTTGATGTGATCGATCAGAAAGAAAACGAAGGGTTCTAGAAGGTAAAATGGGATTATGTTTTTTTTTTTTTTTTTGCCTTATTAACTCTTATATTCGGCAACTAAAAGAATGTTTAAGTGTGTATATAAATAAATAAATAAGTTGGAAAGTGCCATTAATTTTATATAATATTTAGAATTAATTTACCAAATAAATTACAAATTTTTTTAGAGAAAAATATGAAAAATAAATGTCACCAATTATTAGCAATTAAATCTCTATTCTATTAATCCAACCATATAGAAATATCGGTGCAAAAATTGAGGCACCAAAGAATCCTTACTGTGCGTCACACTTTTAAAGTGATAATGGCCTTGAAGGCCCAACAGGGCAAGAGAATAACTGCAACTAATTGAACTAAGAAAATAGGTAAAGCTATGCTCCGTTTAGTTTGAATACAAGGCGTCAAGGCTTTAAGGCCTTTTTGGGTCTGTCAACGAAGGCAATTCAGATTGGTGACCCATGACAATAAAAAAAAAGTGATTCGTGACCGAAAACCAAAGCCGTTAAAAAAAATGTAGTAAACTAAGTTAGGTTGGTCTAGTGATTAGTTCACTAGTCCGCTTAAGCAAGTGTCGGGGGTTCGAATCCCGCCTTGTGCATACAGCAACCCATTGGCCAGCGGCAAACCCTTAAATGGAACTCAGTACCGCGGCGGATTAGTCCTTGACTTGTCGGGTTGGGAGATACCGTGGAAAACCAAAAAAAAAAATGTAGTGACACTATTCAGTATTAGAGTCTGAATTACCAACGCAAGTTGGCACAGATAGATGAGGGTCTGTGTCCCTTAACCATCTCTCTCGGGTTCGATACTCACTGGATGATAGGAATGGAGCTTGCTTGTTTGGGAAGGTCGCCCACTTTGTGTGTCTTTGTTCCTACTTTCTAGTATGACGGCTCCATTTAACCATTATACGTTAAAATTAATTATTAAAATTAGTTATTATATATTTGTATATAAATATATATATTATTTAATTTATTTTTAATATATATTTTATATTAATAATTAATTTTTATAATTAAATGTAATACAAAAGTAACATTTTTGCATAAGTTGGATATATTACATAGAGACTCATCCTCTTTATCAAACCCAAATCCTCTCTTCCTCTCCCTTTCATTTAAAGACGGCTAGAGGTGAAAAAAGGTCAGACGGCCTGTCAAGGATCTGGAGCCTAACCTGTGTTTAGCTTAGTCTATCATGTCCTGTTATAAAATAGGCATAAGTTAAGACTCTTGTAAAAGCCTCGGTATGTTAACAGGCCAGACACAAACTCACTAATTAGTCTTATTAGTCTGTTAGGTCTGTTTGAACCTGTTAACATATAATTAAATATATAAATAATTTTTTTATTATTAACAAAATTATGAAATATTTTAAATTTATTATATTTTATTATAAATACTTTTGTATATTTTAAATACTTTAAGAATTTGAAAATTCTTATAAATATTAAATATGACATATTACATATAAATATTTTTATAAAAAAAATTATCAGGCCTTTGAACAGACTTTAAATTAGGCCAGGCTTAATAACAGGCCATGTTTAGTATTTTAAAAAAAAATTCTATAACAAGCTACAAGCCAAGCTCAGACCAATAAACTACATGACAAGTTAGGCCTGTTTCCACCTCTAAAGATGGCCATTTACCGGAGCTATTCCGAAGCTTTAAATTGTTTGTTGTATAGAGAAGAAATCAAGCACCCGAATCCTCGTCGATGGCTTCGATAAGAATCTATAGGTGCTACCTTCTAAAATTCGCCGATGTCACGTCTCCCCCGATTTAAGAAGTTCGATCCTCATCTTCAATGGTGACCATTTGTACTTCTTCAAAATTGCTGCGAACAGTGAGTGAAACAGACAGGCTTGGTGCAGCTGACTTATATCTCAACCTTATATGTGTATCTTAGGCTAAGGTCTCACTAATTTTCAACAGCATTAAAATCATAAATTATCCATTAAACAAAAACAAGTCGCACGGCAAATCAGTAATTACAATTAATAAAAATAGGATATTGAGACAGAAATACAGAAATAAAAAATTATAGATAGTAGATAAGATATAAGTAGAAATATTATATCTAGTTATATTAAATTAATATATTTTGTATTCATCTTGACAGAAAAAATACTAAAACACTAATAAATGACACTGATGGTAATCAGTGACTAAGAGAAAAGGGGGAGTTAAATTTTAGCCCTTTTTTGTTGAGTGTTACTTTCTGCCCTTTGAAATAGTTTTAGGAGATTTTTCTTATTTTTATCTCGTACCTAGTCAAGAGACATTTTTATTTTGTCTCATAACCAAACAGGAGATATTTTTTAATTTTGTCTCCTATACAACAGAACCAGAAATGGAGTAGAAGAGAGAGAGAGAATCACACCAAGAAGTATCTTGGTTCAGCTGTCAAGTGCAATGCAGCCTACATCCAGTCTCCATCACAATAATGATGGAATTCCACTATAATCATCTTGATTACAAACACCAATTCTCCCTAGGAACTACCCTTCCTATCCGGGACAAGTCCAGAATCTATCCCCAATCCTGAACTTGACTTGGTCATCTGCCAAACTTTCAACTGCTAAGTGCTAACCCAACTTGTAAGGAGATTCTCACAGAATCATGATACACAACATAGATGTACAAAGGACCTCTAAGACATCTATGACTTTTTCTTTAATTTTGTACCCTCTGCCTTTTTTTGCTCACTGACTTTTTCATACAAATCTCACACTGTTTGCATTTTTACCATGAGACTCAAGACATACAAAACTAAAGAAAATACAAAATGAAGAACATTGAAGGAGAAGAACTTCTGTTAGCTTGGGTAGCTATGAGAACTATGTGCTTTCTCTCCTTGTTTCAAGCCTTGGCCGTTAACCCTTATTATAGAAGGGAAAACTTCCAAAGTTGAAACCAATCCAACCGAGCCAACTTCTTCTTCAACATCAAAACCAGTTCGAACAGAGAGAAGAGAGAGGGAACCAAAAGCAAAAACCAACATGCAATTACTTCTCTCTCATCCCTTCTCATTAAGCTTCATCAATCTGAGCCTTCCATCTTGACTTGGTCCCCAAGAAGGATTTCTGACCCTTGATGAACCCTTGATCCTTGACAGCTCTATTTGCTTCACTTCTACTTTTTCCCCAACGTAGCTACAGTAGCTATCTTCTGTGATGAATGAACAAAAAGTAGAAACGAGCTATACCCCAGGGATCTTCATCTCTGACCGAATTGGATTGCTACAATTTTTAGGCATGGTGATCTTGAGGCTTCTTTACCACATCTTACTATTAGTGGTAAGGATCTCAACCACACCATATTGTAGATCTTCTTTTTGCAAGAGTCATTATCACCTTGACCTCTTGCTTCTTCCTAGCTTCTGCTTCCTTCTTCTAATTACTTATTTTTACCATCTTCTTCTCTGACATTGAAATGACCGAAACTAGAGAGCAAAGAGAGAGAATGAAAAAAAGCTTTCAATGTAATTGAAGCAAGCAATTAAAATGAGTTAAATTTTCGCTCCCCATGCCTAGTAATGTGTAAAATCAATTAATGCCATCAAATCAATTTCAACTTTCTCTTTCCAGTTACCAAGACATTAAAACAAGTTAATTAAATTTGAATTCCACCAAAATAGAGAGTGGATAACCGAATCACTTCTCTTTCTTTCCTTTTTCTTTTCAAATTCGGACCATGAAAAAATTGGTCTTTCAACACAAGATTTCGGGCTGCTCCATACTTTTCAGGCCCAACAAACATAATAACAATTCAGCCATAATGTTTAAAATATTTTTGTACCAAAGGCTGAATGTTGTCATCACATTGGGCTTGTTTGATTTTGGCCCAGTCATAAAATCTGCACACAATAAAATTATTAATCAATACAATAAAATTAATCAACTTGATAATTTTATAATTTAATTATTTTTAACAATGTTTGATCATCATCATTCTTTAAAGTTTTCCAAATTCAACAGACACAATTTATTTTTTTTTTATTATTTTTATTAATTTTTCATAATTATATATCTTATTATTATATTTTTTTCTAAATTTTTTGAATTAAAAAATGAGAATAAATTAAATTTATATCATTTATTTTAATTTATCACTAAATAAAATATAAAAACACCAATTTTTATGTTTTTATCTTTTATATTTTATTTTTAGTATATTATTTTTATCTTGTTCTCAGAATAAAAAATAGCGTTAATTATTTTAGTAATATCAAAATTTATTGGTGAACAAATGGATTTTTTTATTTTAGTAAATATAATAATTACTGAACTAAATAATTTTAAAATTTATTATCGAAATTCGCCGTCCTTTCTTATCTCGTTTACACTGTGAACGAGATAATTTTACACGTATCTCGTTTACAGTGTAAACGAGATATAGTGAGACAACTTTCCACCAGCTATAAAAGGATGTCTAACCCTTGGCATTCTCCACATTTATCTCATATCTTCTTCTGTCCCATTTTTCTCACAAAAAGAAGGCAACAATGGTCACTAATAGCGTATACATAGTTGTGTGTGTTTACCCCAACTGTTGTATGAGAAATGGTGATAATGGAGTGATATTTGAGTGTGAGAATCCGATTCTGTTGCGCACTCAACATGTCAATTCGTTGTCCGAGTTGAAGAGTTTGATTTTGAGCAACGCTGATGGCACAAAAACGAGGGAAGTCGGAAGGGTGGGGCATAGGGTACTTGCATCATTGGGTAATGGAGTTTTCTGATTTCAACTATTTCGACTTTTAGGAGACAAACATGTGCGACTCATGTTCGACATCCATGGAAGAATCATGGCGGAGCAAGTGATGAAATTTTCTGCCGATGTTGGAGATGTCGGTGGTGGTGGTTCTATACACTCGACCTATGTACAGGACGACCGACCTCTCACACCACCACCCATTCATGTCGCCATTCCAGTGGCGGACATGGAGTTGGATGAGGAAGACTCTGATGAAGAGTACATTGCTGAAAGTGGAGACAGTGATTCTTCTGAGGCGGGTGATGACAAGGAGTTTGTTCTGGAGACGCCCGCTAAGGCAGCTGTGCGCTATGTTTTGTCTCCCCCTTACCTAATTCCAGCGCTATCAGATGTACCAAGTCACTATCATACGTTGGATCTGGACGCCATGCATGAGAGAACTCCGTTTTTCAACATGGGAGAGGAGGATTACAACCTAGACGGTGTGATAGAATTTCGAGTCGGCCACAAATTCAAATGCCGAGATGCAGTGATGCAGGGTGTGAAGAACTACAGTATTTTTCAGAGTGCAGAGTACTGGGTGATCGAATGGGACAGATTAAAGTACCATGTGCAATGCCGTCAAGCTGCAAATGGCTGTCCATGGAACCTCCGTATTGCCCTTCGACAGAACCTCGGATACTGGTGAGTCAAGTTTAATTGAGGCATACTTACTCATTTATGGTTGGCACATATTAAGTACTTTTGAACCATGACGCCTAAACATGGCTGTTTTACTTCACCTGGTCTACGATCTCTCGCACCCCTGTCCCTCTGAGCAGGTCGCCGGGTGATGATTGGATTTTTGACGGGTTAGAATTTCACTAATGAAATCTCGTTGTAAAGTATAGTTTCTAAACCAAACAATAATCCTTTCATACAAAAAGTTGTTTGTCACTAGTACAAACCCCTAAAATTTATAAACCGAAGTATTCAAACCTCGGGTTGTTCTCCCTAGGAATTACAATAAAGTGTCTTGTTATTGGTTGTGAGTTATTTTGGGGTTTTGATAAGAAGCATGAAAAGTAAATGGCAATGAAAATAAACTAACAACTATTAAAAGCTCTTGGCAAGATATGAGAACTAGAAATCCTATCCTAGTTATCCTCCTCAATTATGATGAGAATTGTTCATTGCTACCACTTAGTTAACCCTTACTAAATAAAGGAAAGTCAAGTGGATGAATTGACTTGAGCCACAAGTTCTAGCCAACTCCCAAGGAAGGACTAGCTTTAGTGCACTCCAAACCAATTAGCAATCTCTCCAATTATCAATCAACAAAGGAATTAGATAACTCAAGTGTCACTAATTACTCTACCTAGGCCAAGAGGAACAAAATCTACACTAAAACTAAAAGAGACATTTCAACAAACACTTGGAAGGCATAAAAGGAAAGCATAGTAAATTGATAACAAGAATAGAATCTAACAACAATTATTGCAAAGAATTAACAACAACAATTAAGGAAATCACAATTATCATGAATTACCTCAAATTGCATTATTGAAAGAAAACAAAGGAACAACAATCTATCCAAAACAAAATGAAGAATTACAATTATTAAAGCACATAACTAGAAAGAGGAAGAGGAGAAGATTAAGAATTGGCAAAGGAAAAGTGAATCAAAGCATGAATTAAACCTAGATCTAAGAAGAGAGATTAACCTAAACCTAATCCTAATTCTAGAGAGAAGTGAGAGCTTCTCTCTCTAAAACTAACTCTAAACTAATCCTAATTATGCTATATGCTTCCTTGGATTCAATAATGATCCTTTTATTCCTTCCAATCAGCAATTGGCGCCAAAAAATGGGTTCAGAAACCCTCTCAAATCGCCAGGCACGTGTTGCTTTAATGAAGTCATGTGCGGTCAACGACGCGTGCGCGCACGGTACGCGTGTGCGTCCCTGGCCGATTCTGCAATGTGCGCGCGAGCGCCTTGTGCGCGTGCGCGTGCTTGGCCGAGATCAATTCTTTTTGTCTTTTGTGCTTCTCTCCATTTGCATGCTTCCTTCCTTGCTCCTTTGATCCATGCCTAGCCTATTTCAATCCTGGAATTACTAGCAAACACATCAAGGCATCTTATGGAATCAAGGAGAAATTAGAATTCATCAAAATAAGGCTTAAAAAGCATGTTTTTACACCTAAGCATAAATATGGGAGAGATAACAAAACTATGCTAATTCATAGGCTAAATGTGGCAAAAGGTTATCAAAATACTCTAAATTCAATACAAAATAAACCCTAAAAATGGGGTTTATCAACCTCCCCACACTTAAACCTTAGCATGTCCTCATGCTAAAATAAGAAGGAACTAAGGGGTATGACATTTATTAAATGCAACTAAACTATATGAGTCCTATCTAAATGCAACTACCTAAAGTAAATTCAAATGCTTAGTTCAAACAAATCAATTCCCAAGAGACATGTGTAAGTGATGAGCGGATAATTTATACGCTTTTTGGCATTGTTTTTAGGTAGTTTTTAGTAAGTTTAAGCTACTTTTAGGGATGTTTTCATTAGTTTTTATGTTAAATTCACATTTCTGGACTTTACTATGATTTTGTGTGTTTTTCTGTGATTTCAGGTAAATTCTGGCTGAAATTGAGGGACTTGAGCAAAATTCTGAAAAAGGCTGACAAAAGGACTGCTGATGCTGTTGGAATCTGACCTCCCTGCACTCAAAATGGATTTTCTGGAGCTACAGAACTCCAAATGGCGCTCTCTCAACGGCTTTGGAAAGTAGACATCCAGGGATTTCCAGCAATATATAATAGTCCATACTTTGTTCGGGAATTGACGACGTAACTTGGCGTTGAACGCCAAGTACATGCTGCTGTCTGGAGTTAAACGCCAGAAAAACGTCATGATCCGGAGTTGAACGCCCAAAACACGTCATAACTCAGAGTTCAACTCCAAGAGAAGCCTCAGCTCGTGAATTGATCAAGCTCAGCCCAAACATACACCAAGTGGGCCCCGGAAGTGGATTTATGCATCAATTACCTACTCATGTAAACCCTAGGAGCTAGTTTATTATAAATAGAACATTTAACTATTGTATTAGATGTCTTTTGACCACGTTTGATCTTTGGTCTCAGTTTTGTATTATTCTTCATCTTAGGAGGCCATTGAGCACGTTTAGGGGGGCTGGCCATTCGGCCATGCCTGAACCTTTTACTTATGTATTTTCAACGGTGGAGTTTCTGCACACCATAGATTAAGGGTGTGGAGCTCTGCTGTACCTCAAGTATTAATGCAATTCTATTTTCTTTTATTCAAATCTCTCTTATTCTTATTCCAAGATATTCATTCATACCCAAGAACATGATGAATGTGATGATTAAGTGACGCTCATTATCATTCTCACTTATGAACGCACGTGATTGACAACCACTTCCGTTCTACATGCAACAGAGCTTGAATGTGTATCTCTTAGATTCCCCAACAGAATCTTCGTGGTATAAGCTAGATAGATGGCAGCATTTATGAGGATCCGGAAAGTCTCACCTTGTCTGTGGTATTCCGAGTAGGATCCTGGGAATCCGGAAAGTCTAACCTTGTCTGTGGTATTCCGAGTAGGATTCCGGTAATGAATGACTGTGACGTGCTTCAGACTCGCAAGTGCTAGGCGTTAGTGACAGACGCAAAAGAATCAAGGGATTCTATTCCAGTAGGAGCGGGAACCAACCAGTGATTAGCCGTGCTGTGACAGAGCGCGTGAGCGTAGTTTTCACTGCGAGGATGGGATGTAGCCTTCGGCCAGGTGATGCCTCCAGACGATTAGCCATGCGAGTGACAGCCGCATAGGACCATTTTCCCGAGAGGATTCAAAGTAGCCATCGTCGAACAGTGAACCCCTATACACAGCTTGCCATGGAAAGGAGTAAGAAGGATTGAGTTGAAGCAGTAGGAAAGCAGGCGTCCGTGAGCCATGCAGTATCTCCATATGCTTATCTGAAATTCCCACCAATGAATCTGCATAAGTATCCCTTTTATTATTTCTTTTTATTATTTGATTTTATAAATTCCATAATTTTATCTGCCTAACTGAGATTTACAAGGTGACCATAGCTTGCTTCATACCAACAATCTCTGTGGGATCGACCCTTACTCGCGTAAGGTTTATTACTTGGACGACCCAGTACACTTGCTGGTTAGTTGAACGGAGTTGTGTCCACTCGTGCCAATTTCAAATTCCATACAAGTACAACTTAAAGAATAGTGATCACAATTTCGTCCACCAAGTTTTTGGCGCCGTTGCCGGGGATTGTTCGAGTATGGACAACTGACGATTCATCTTGTTGCTCAGATTAGGTAATTTTCTTTTCAAAAATCTTTTTCAAAAATTTTTCTTTTTATTTTTCGTTTTTCCAAACTATATTTTCGAAAAAAATTAATAAAAATACAAAAAAATAAGAAAATCATAAAATCAAAAATATTTTGTGTTTCTTGTTTGAGTCTTGAGTCAATTTTTAAGTTTGGTGTCAATTGCATGCTTTAAAAATTTTTCTTGCATTTTTCGAAAATTCCATGCATTCATAATGTTCTTCATGATCTTCAAGTTGTTCTTGATAAGTCCTCTTGTTTGATCTTGATGATTTCTTGTTTTGTGTTGTTTGTTGTTTTTCATGTGCATTTGTGCATTCATATTTTTCAAGCATTAAAAATTTTTAAGTTTGGTGTCTTGCATGTTTTCTTTGCATCAAAAATTTTTCAAAAATATGTTCTTGATGTTCATCATGATCTTCAAAGTGTTCTTGGTGTTCATCTTGACATTCATAGCATTCTTGCATACATTCATTGTCTTGATCCAAAATTTTCATGTTTTGGGTCATTTTTGTGTTTTTCTTTAAAAATTCAAAAATCAAAAAAATATCTTTTCCTTATTTCCCTCCAAATTTTCGAAATTTTGGGTTGACTTGGTCAAAAATTTTTAAAATTAGTTGTTTCTTACAAGTCAAGTCAAAATTTCAATTTTTTTTTAAATCTTATCTTTTCAAAATCTTTTTCTTATCTTTTATATCTAATTTTCGAAAATTAGCTAACAATTAATGTGATTGATTCAAAAATTTGAAGTTTGTTACTTTCTTGTTAAGAAAGATTCAATCTTTAAGTTCTAGAATCTTATCTTGTAGTATCTTATTAGTTAAGTAATTTTTAAAAAAAAAATTAAATCTTTTTCAAAAATATCTTTTTCTTAAAAATCTTTTTATCTTTTATCTTATCCTTTTCAAAAACTTTATTTTTTTCAAAATTTGATTTCAAAATATCTTATCTAACCTCCTATCTTCTTAACTTTTTAAAATTTGATTTTAATATCTTTTTCAACTAACTCTTTGACTCTTTGTTTGTTTCTTATCTTTTTCAAAACCAACTAACTACCTATCCCTCTCTAATTTTCGAAAATTCTCCCTCTCTTTTTCAAAAATTCTTTTTGTTTTAAATTTTAAATTTTAATTACATTTTGTCTTTGATTTTCGAAAATTACTAACCTCTTTCTCAAAAATTATTTTCGAAATTTCTCTTCTATTTTCTTCTTCTATTTAATTAATTAATTACTAACACTTCTCTTCATCTCTCTTCATCTAAAAATCCGAACTTATTATATCCCTTGTGTTTGGATTCTTCCCTTCTTTCTTTTTCTACTAACATAAAGGAATCTCTATACTATGACATAGAGGATTCCTCTTTCTTTTCTTGTTTTCTTCTCTTTCATATGAGCAGGAACAGGGAAAAAGGCACTCTTGTTGAAATTGATCCAGAACCTGAAAGGACTCTGAAGAGAAAATTAAGAGAAGCTAAATTACAACAATCCAGAAACAACCTTTCAGAAATTTTCGAACAAGAGAAGGAGATGGCAGCCAAAAATAATAATAATAATGCAAGGAGAATGCTTGGTGACTTCACAAAGCCAACATCCAAGTTTGATGGAAGAAGCATCTCCATTCCTGCCATTGGAGCCAATAACTTTGAGCTTAAGCCTCAACTAGTTGCTTTAATGCAACAAAACTGCACGTTTTATGGACTTCCATCTGAAGATCCTTATCAGTTTTTAACTGAGTTTTTGCAGATCTGTGAGACTGTAAAGATGAATGGAGTTGATCCTGAAGTCTACAGACTCATGCTTTTCCCTTTTGCTGTAAGAGACAGAGCTAGAATATGGTTGGATTCACAACCTAAGGATAGCCTGGACTCCTGGGATAAGCTGGTCACTGCCTTCTTGGATAAATTCTTTCCTCCTCAAAAGATGAGCAAGCTGAGAGTGGATGTTCAAACCTTCAAACAAAAAGATGGTGAATCCCTCTATGAAGCTTGGGAAAGATACAAGCAGCTGACAAAAAGATGTCCATCTGACATGTTTTCAGAATGGACCATATTAGATATATTCTATTATGGTCTCTCTGAATTTTCGAAAATGTCACTGGACCATTCTGCAGGTGGATCTATTCACCTGAAGAAAACGCCTGAAGAGGCTCAAGAACTCATTGACATGGTTGCAAACAACCAGTTCATGTACACCTCTGAGAGGAATTCCGTGAATAATGGGATACCTCAGAAGAAAGGAGTTCTTGAAATTGATGCTCTGAATGCCATATTGGCTCAGAACAAAGTGTTGACTCAACAGGTCAACATGATCTCTCAAAATCTGAATGGGCTGCAACATGCATCCAACAGTACTAGAGAGGCAGCTTCTGAAGAAGCTTATGATCCTGAGAACCCTGCCATGGCAGAGGTTAATTACATGGGTGAACCTTATGGAAACACCGATAACCCATCATGGAGAAATCATCCAAATTTCTCCTGGAAGGATCAACAAAAGCCTCAACAAGGCTTTAACAATGGTGGACGCAATAGGCTAAGCAATAGCAAGCCATATCCATCATCTTCTCAGCAACAGACAGAGAATTCTGAACAAAACACTTCTAATTTAGCCAATATTGTCTCTGATCTGTCAAAGGCCACTTTCAGTTTCATGAATGAAACAAGATCCTCCATTAGAAATTTGGAGGCACAAGTGGGCCAGCTGAGTAAGAAAGTCATTGAAACTCCTCCCAGTATTCTCCCAAGCAATACAGAAGAGAATCCAAAAGGAGGGTGCAAAGCCATTGATGTGATCAATGTGGCCGAATGCACAAGGGAGGAGGAGGACGAAAATCCTAGTGAGGAAGACCTCCTGGGACGTCCCTCAAGCAAGAAGGAGTTTCCTATTAAGGATCCAAAGGAATCTGAGGCTCATACAGAGACCATAGAGATTCCATTAAATCTCCTTCTGCCATTCATGAGCTCTGAAGACTATTCTTCCTCTGAAGAGGATGAAGATGTGACTGGAGAGCAAGTTGCTCAATATTTAGGAGCTATCATGAAGCTGAATGCCAAGTTGTTTGGTAATGAGACTTGGGAAAGTGAACCTCCCTTGCTCATTAGTGAATTAGATACTTGGATTCAGAAAACTCTACCTCAAAAGAAACAAGACCCTGGCAAGTTCTTAATACCTTGTACCATAGGTACCATGAGCTTTGAAAAAGCTCTGTGTGATCTAGGGTTAGGGATAAATCTTATGCCACTCTCTGTAATGGAGAAGCTAGGGATCATTGAGGTACAACCTGCCTTGTTCTCATTGCAATTGGTAGATAAGTCATTGAGACAAGCTTATGGAATAGTAGAGGACGTGTTAGTAAAGGTTGAAGGTCTTTACATCCCTGCTGATTTCATAATCTTAGACACTAGGACGGAAGAGGATGATTGCATCATCCTTGGAAGACCTTTCCTAGCCACAGCAGGAGCTGTGATAGATGTCAATAGAGGTGAATTAGTCCTTCAATTGAATGGGGACTACCTTGTGTTTAAGGCACATGGCCATCCCTCTACGACAAAAGAGAGTAAGCATGAAGAGCTTCTCTCAGTTCAGAGTCAAGAAGAACCCACACAGTCAAACTCTAAGTTTGGTGTTGTGAGGCCACAACCAAACTCTAAGTTTGGTGTTAAGACCCCATATCCAAACTCTAAGTTTGGTGTTGGGACTACACTAACATTGACCTGATCACCTAGTGGCTCCATGAGAGCCACTGTCAAGCTATTGACATTAAAGAAGTGCTTGTTGGGAGGCAACCCAATTTTATTTATCTAATTTTTATTTTATTTTGTTATATTGTTATTTTGTGTTTTTTTAGGTACATGATCATGAGGAGTCACGAAAAAATCAAAAAAATTAAAAACAGAGTCAAAAACAGAAGAAAAATTTTTTTTCACCCTGGAGGACGCACAGGCTGGCGTTCAACGCCAGAACAGAGCACCATTCTGGCGCTGAACGCCAGCAACAAGCATGAAACTGGCGTTCAACGCCAGAAACATGCATTACATGGGCGTTGAACGCCCAGAATGTGCACCACACGGCGTTTAAACGCCAGAATGGTGTGCAAAGGCATATTACATGCCTATTTAGTGCAGGGATGGAATTCCTTGACACCTCAGGATCTGTGGACCTCACAGGATCCCCACCTACCTCGCCCTCTCTCTTTCCATTCATGGTCATCCCTTCTGTTTTTCATTCACCACCTACATCTATCCACTCTTCCCCATACACCCCACCTACCTTTACAATTCAACCTCTCTTTCCCACCCAATCCCACCCATATAGTCGAATCCATCTCCCCTCACTCACCTCCATTTTCTTCTTCTTCTTCTTCCTCTCTTCTTTCTTCTCTTGCTCGAGGGCGAGCAATATTTTAAGTTTGGTGTGGTAAAAGCATAGCGTTTTTGCTTTTCCATTACCATTAATGGCACCTAAGGCCAGAGAAACCTCAAAGGGAAGACAAAAGCTTCCACCTCTGAGTCTTGGGAGATGGAAAGACTCATATAAAGCCGTCATAGCTCAGTGGTAGAACATGTGGCTGCAAATCAAGAGATCCCTGAGATACCTCAGGGGATAAGTTGTCCTCCACACAAATATTGGAAGCAACTGAGGGTAAAAACACCAAAATTACTAGGAATCATTCAACAGAAGCAAGGAAGAGACATAGAGGAGCTCAAAAAGCACCATTGGACCTTCAAGAAGAAGACGCCACTAAAGGTGGATTCATTCCTTGTTCTTTATTTCTTTCTGTTTTCGATTTTTAATATTGTGTTTATCTATGTTTTGTGTCTCTACTTCATGATCATTAGTATGTAACCATGCCTTAAAGCTATGAATAAAATCCATTAATCCTTCACCTCTCTTAAATGAAAAATGTTTTTAATTCAAAAGAACAAGAAGTACATAAATTTCAAATTTATCACTAAATTTAATTTAATTATATTGATGTGGTGACAATACTTTTTGTTTTCTGAATGAATGATTGAACAGTGCATATGTCTTTTGATATTGTTGCTTATGAGTGTTAAAATTGTTGGCTCTTGAAAGAATGATGAACAAAGAGAAATGTTATTGAGGATCTGAAAAAAATCATGAAATTGATTCTTGAAGCAAGAAAAAGCAGTGAAAAGCAAAAGCTTGTGAGAAAAAAAATTGCGAAAAAAAAATATACAGGAAAAGAAGGAGCAATAGAAAAAGCCAATAGCCCTTAAAACCAAAAGGCAAGGGTAAGAAGGATCCAAGGCTTTGAGCATCAATGGATAGGAGGGCCCAAGGAAATTAAATCCAGGCCTAAGCGGCTAAATCAAGCTGTCCCTAACCATGTGCTTGTGTCATGAAGGTCCAAGTAAAAAGCTTGAGACTGAGTGGTTAAAGTCGTGATCCAAAGCAAAAGAGTGTGCTTAAGAGCTCTGGACACCACTAACTGGGGACTCTAGCAAAGCTAAGTCACAATCTGAAAAGGTTCACCCAGTTATGTGTCTGTGGCATTTATGTATCCGGTGGTAATACTGGAAAACAAAGTGCTTAGGGCCACGGCCAAGACTCATAAGTAGCTGTGTTCAAGAATCAACATGCTTAACTAGGAAAGTCAATAACACTATCCAAAATTCTAAGTTCCCAGAGACGCCAATCACTCTAAACTACAAAGGAAAAAGTGAGATGCCAAAACTGTTCAGAAGCAAAAAGCTACAAGTCCCGCTCATCTAATTAAATTAATATTCATTGATATTCTGGAATTTATGGTATATTCTCTTCTTTTTATCCTAATTTATTTTCAGTTGCTTGGGGACAAGCAACAATTTAAGTTTGGTGTTGTGATGAGCGGATAATTTATACGCTTTTTGGCATTGTTTTTAGGTAGTTTTTAGTAAGTTTAAGCTACTTTTAGGGATGTTTTCATTAGTTTTTATGTTAAATTCACATTTCTGGACTTTACTATGATTTTGTGTGTTTTTCTGTGATTTCAGGTAAATTCTGGCTGAAATTGAGGGACTTGAGCAAAATTCTGAAAAAGGCTGACAAAAGGACTGCTGATGCTGTTGGAATCTGACCTCCCTGCACGCAAAATGGATTTTCTGGAGCTACAGAACTCCAAATGGCGCTCTCTCAACGGCTTTGGAAAGTAGACATCCAGGGATTTCCAGCAATATATAATAGTCCATACTTTGTTCGGGAATTGACTACGTAACTTGGCGTTGAACGCCAAGTACATGCTGCTGTCTGGAGTTAAACGCCAGAAAAACGTCATGATCCGGAGTTGAACGCCCAAAACACGTCATAACTCAGAGTTCAACTCCAAGAGAAGCCTCAGCTCGTGAATTGATCAAGCTCAGCCCAAACATACACCAAGTGGGCCCCGGAAGTGGATTTATGCATCAATTACCTACTCATGTAAACCCTAGGAGCTAGTTTATTATAAATAGAACATTTAACTATTGTATTAGATGTCTTTTGACCACGTTTGATCTTTGGTCTCAGTTTTGTATTATTCTTCATCTTAGGAGGCCATTGAGCACGTTTAGGGGGGCTGGCCATTCGGCCATGCCTGAACCTTTTACTTATGTATTTTCAACGGTGGAGTTTCTGCACACCATAGATTAAGGGTGTGGAGCTCTGCTGTACCTCAAGTATTAATGCAATTCTATTTTCTTTTATTCAAATCTCTCTTATTCTTATTCCAAGATATTCATTCATACCCAAGAACATGATGAATGTGATGATTAAGTGACGCTCATTATCATTCTCACTTATGAACGCACGTGATTGACAACCACTTCCGTTCTACATGCAACAGAGCTTGAATGTGTATCTCTTAGATTCCCCAACAGAATCTTCGTGGTATAAGCTAGATAGATGGCAGCATTTATGAGGATCCGGAAAGTCTCACCTTGTCTGTGGTATTCCGAGTAGGATCCTGGGAATCCGGAAAGTCTAACCTTGTCTGTGGTATTCCGAGTAGGATTCCGGTAATGAATGACTGTGACGTGCTTCAGACTCGCAAGTGCTAGGCGTTAGTGACAGACGCAAAAGAATCAAGGGATTCTATTCCAGTAGGAGCGGGAACCAACCAGTGATTAGCCGTGCTGTGACAGAGCGCGTGAGCGTAGTTTTCACTGCGAGGATGGGATGTAGCCTTCGGCCAGGTGATGCCTCCAGACGATTAGCCATGCGAGTGACAGCCGCATAGGACCATTTTCCCGAGAGGATTCAAAGTAGCCATCGTCGAACAGTGAACCCCTATACACAGCTTGCCATGGAAAGGAGTAAGAAGGATTGAGTTGAAGCAGTAGGAAAGCAGGCGTCCGTGAGCCATGCAGTATCTCCATATGCTTATCTGAAATTCCCACCAATGAATCTGCATAAGTATCCCTTTTATTATTTCTTTTTATTATTTGATTTTCTAAATTCCATAATTTTATCTGCCTAACTGAGATTTACAAGGTGACCATAGCTTGCTTCATACCAACAATCTCTGTGGGATCGACCCTTACTCGCGTAAGGTTTATTACTTGGACGACCCAGTACACTTGCTGGTTAGTTGAACGGAGTTGTGTCCACTCGTGCCAATTTCAAATTCCATACAAGTACAACTTAAAGAATAGTGATCACAATTTCGTCTACCAGTAAGCACAATAGTTAGGGCAATAGGAGTTAAGTCCAACCAAAATTGTATTGAATTATCAAAAAGAGTTCAAACCTGCAAGAATATAGATAATATGGGTGAATACATGTAATTGAACTTTTGAACCCTCATCGGATGTGTATCCGCTCTATTCACTCAAGTGTTTAAGGGTTAATTCACTCAATTCTCTTCTATTCAAGCTTTCCAAAATTTGATTTTCTTCTAACAATTAATACTTATTCGATGCATGCATACATTCATCATGAGGTCTTCCATTTAGGTTGTAATGGGGTTAGGGTCAAGGTAGGATCATTTATGGTTAAGTGGACTAAGATTTGAATCTTTGATTAGCATAAACTTTTCCACCTAACCTATATAATGACCTATACAAGTTCAAACTATTCTAACTACCCATTCTTCACTTTTTCTTACATACTCATGCATTCTATTCCTTAATTCATAACACTTATGCATTGATTCCTTTTTGTTGAACTTCACCTTGGGGCATTTTGTCCCCTTTTTATTATTTTTCTTCTTTTCTTTCTTTCTTTCTTTTCTTCTTTTTCTTTCTCTTTTCTATTCTTTTGTTTTTCTCATTTTCACTCTTATTTCTTTTTCTTTTCAACTATACCCAAGAACATCAATGCATAAGGTTTTATACATTCAATCAATACATGAATATGTTCCCAATTCTAAAATATGAAAGTGTACTACCCTTTTTCATCCCATCCAATGTTCCCAAGCCTCACCAACTTTGAATAATAAACACTCTCACTAACCTAGGCTAATCAAAGATCCAAACAAGGACTTTCATTGGTTTTCCGCCTTGGGCTTGTAATGTGCTAAAATGAGAATAAGTTAGTTAAGCATAGGCTCAAAATTGGCTAACAATGGGGCGTAAAAGGTAGGCTATTTGGGTAAGTAGGCTAATGAAATAATGGCCTCAATCATACAAATGCATAAATACAAGAAATAAATGGACATATAGAATCAAGCAAATCAAGGATCACAATCATAGAAGGAGAATAATTTCACACAAGAATGGAAAATAAGTGGTTATAAGATGTAACCACATCAATAGGCTCAAGTCTCACAAGCTTGTGTTCTTAATTCAATACATGCTTCACAAAGTATGAATTCAAGCAAGTTTCACCAAAAATTTTATTTCAATCAATTGGGTTGGTGCCCTATAATTAAATTTCTTGAAAAATCTCAATATTTGACTAAGCATTGTTGTGATTGAAAAATTCAAAAATTTCCTTAGTTTACCCTTTTCTTTTCCACTTAAAACCAATTTCTTATGCAAAAGGGGTGACTAAGTGTTTGCAATTCAAAGTATGATTTCTAATCACAACCACAAACTAAAAAGAAAGATATGCAAAAATGTATAAAGAAAAATCCAACTAAAAGTATGGAATCTATCATCTAAAACATCTAAAGATATCCATAAGCATCAAAATATCTAAAATCCAAAATAAGCAGTAAAAGTATCCAAAGTAAACTCAAAATGCATCAAAATGTATACAAAAGATATGCAAAATAAGATAACTAGGAGAGTAGTAAAAAATTTCACCGGTCCTCTAATGATGCTACCGGTGACCTCCCCACACTTAAGATCAAGCATCGTCCTCGATGTTAAACTGAAGGATCAGTGGAAGGTACAACGGTAGGTGCTGAATCTGTCTGAGGCTGTGGTGGCTCTGTAGTGTCAGAAGCAACTAGAGGGGCATCCTGCTGAGTCGGTGCCTCCGCATCCTCCTCCTGATGATCCTGCTCATCGGAGGCCGGAGAGTCAGGAAGCGGAGGTAACACAGCACCCAGAAAAATGAGCGCCTGGTCCATCCGATCCAGTCGGCGTCTGACATGGAGTCTCTCGCGCTCTAAAAACCGAAATAGACGCTGGACCAGTAAGTAGGTGGGCTCAGGTGCTGCGGGAGGAACTGTCGATGAAGAGGGAGCTGCTGCTGTAGAGGAAGATGGGGCTGCTGTAGGGGCTGATGGTGAAGGTGTCCCCACTACTGCTCTAGCCCTAGAACGGCGTCTAGCTGGGGGCTTCTCATGCACCCAACCACCCCAGGGAATAGTAACCTCCATGTCATCTGCATCAAGGGGTGGTGGTATCACATCATCGTCCAGCCAGGGGACCTCAGCTAGGGACGCCATACTCGTGACCAAAGTAGGAAATGGAAGTAGGCCACGAATATGCGCCCGCCACATGCACTGTCGGATAAGTCGAGGAAAAGAGACATCCTTCCCCTCCATAACACACCCAATCAACAGAA
The DNA here is from genome assembly GCF_003086295.3 of Arachis hypogaea. Lineage (NCBI taxonomy): Eukaryota > Viridiplantae > Streptophyta > Magnoliopsida > Fabales > Fabaceae > Arachis > Arachis hypogaea. The sequence continues at coordinate 94,119,802 of NC_092036.1, forward strand.
GCATCTCCATAGGGATCTCAGAGAAGTGAGTGGTAGGCAGGACATAGTGGGCAAAGATCATCTGCCAAGTCTTGGCCTCTCTAGTCAGCTGAGCAAATAGCATCCCCTTAGGCTTAGTGTTGGTCGCATCCATGACCCATGTAGCATCCGGTAACCCAATCACGCGCCTAAGCGCCTCATAGTCAAAGGTCATGGTATGGATAGCCATCTCTGCCTGCTGATGGGCACACATGTCATCAGGAATGTGCCGACACTGTAATGCCTCCCCAATGGCAGTCTCAGTAATCATGATCTCTCTACCCCTCACCTGAACCGAATCCAAAGTAGGACGGAAGAAGTTGCAATAGAATTCATTAACCCAAGAAATGTTGATATCTCCCAAATCTCTATCAACAAAGTCCAAACCCAGCTCTAGGTTGCGACTAGTAATGGACCGTCTCACATCATTGGGTAGGAGCAATTTCTTCTCAGTGTTCAGCTTCGTTGTTCGATATTTTTGGAAGCGAAGCTCACAGTAAAGATTGGGAAACTTGGTTGGATCGGTAGAAGGTAGCAACTGATTTTCCTTTTCTTCGTCATTCAAAGGATTCTTAGCATAATGCTTGTAGATGGAGGGGATAGAAGGTGCAGAGTGTTTTCTTTTCTTGGAAGCAGTGGCTATAGCCTTTCCTTTATCCGACATCCTGAAAAAAAAAATGTAATAGAATATAAGCAATAAAGCATGTAGCACAAAGCAAAGAAAGCATATTCAAGATGTAGAATGGATGACAAGCAAACATGATGTGAATGGAACTTGAAATATGGCCAACAAATAAGAACAGAGAACACAGTCATATCCCAAGAATTCAATGTTCACTAATGACCACAATTCATAAAGAATAAGCATGTTCATCATCAATGCTCAAAGAATGGTTAAAAGAGTTAAAATGGAGGTTGGAAAGGAAAGGGGGCAGGGAGTTAGAGAAGAAAAAGAAGAAAAAAATGGGGTTAAAAATTAGGAGCATGATGAGAGATGAATATTTCAAGAACACAAATCATGGCACAACATATCATGCAAATCCCGGAAGTCGAAAATAACGAAAGGTAGCCCAAATTCGTGATAGAGAGCAAAATGAAATTGAATTTCTCAAAATTTGGGAAGCATTTCGGCTTAAAATTCGAAGTTCCCGGGTTGCAAAATGGTACAACAATCATGATTACAATATCAATTAATCTCAGCAGCAAAAAGATAGCATACAGGCAACACATAATGCACACAGAGCAACTCAAATGTGGCACTTATCAAACAAATGAACAAGCAGAAAATAAACACAAACGGAGCACTTATCAGGCCTAGAATCCTCTATCCAGCCCTAGCTACCTAACCGCAATTATTTCTAACTAATCCTAACATGTAAAACTCAGATTCTAACTAATGAACAGAAAATTACAGAGGCTAATCAAAATTGAACCGTTAAGATCAAACAGAGTATGAACAGGAACCTGGGAGCGGGAGAAGAACTGTGAAGGGAAGGAAAATTGGGATTGGGAGAAGAACTGTGAAGGGCAGTAGAGGCGGTGACTCGCACCGCCGCGGACGGGGGCGGTGAAGACAGTTGCCGCGGTGGTTGAGGTTCGACCGAGAAGGAGAGAGTGAGTGGATGAGAAAGAGAGAGAACGAAGTGAATGGATGAGAGAGAGAGGGTTGATGGGGAACGATGGCGGCCACGGTGATGGCGGCGACGGCGGTTGCTGCGGCGGCTGAGGTGAACTAGATGGGTGAGAGGGAGGGAGAGAAAGAGAGGTTGGGCGGTGATGAGAGAGGAAGAGAGGATGGCCGTCCGGTGGTGGCTGCCAACGGAGCAACAGCGGCGGCTGAGGTGGGAAGAAGAAGATGGAAATGGTGTGAAGGGGGGAAAGTGCGCGACTGCGCAGCGCTCGTCGCGTGCTAGGGTTATCCTATATTTTGAATCGACGCGAGCGCGCACCATGCGCGTCCGCGTACATTGATGAAAATTTGGGACCCACGCGTGAGCGTACAGTGCGCTCAGGCGTGGATTGGCAGACTATGCAACGGCGCGTGCGCGTACAGCGCGCGCACGCGCACATGTGGTTGGGCCTGAGGCTTAGAGTGGGCTTGACGCACGCCCAACTCTCGGGGCAAAAGCCTAGAGTGGTGGCAGCATGCAAGGGGCGCGCGCGCGGCAAGTGCGCGTCCGCGTACATTAATGAGTTGCTAGTAGGCGGGCTAGCGCGATGCGTGCGCTCGCGTCTGTTCCACCTTGGACATATGGGCGCGCACGCGGCAAGTGCGCATCCGCGCAGATCGAGTTGGGCCAGGGGCTTAAAGCTGGCCCAGAGCCGGCTCAACTCTCTGGGGCTTGGCTCAAAAACTTGCAGCAGCGGATCGACGCGGACGCGGTAGGTGCGCGTCCGCGTGAACTTCCATGTTCGCATAATCTGTGCGCACGCACGTAGTGCGCGTCAGCGTGGGTTATGTTGGGCTCAGGGCATAATGTTTGCCCAAGAGAGGCCCAACTCTCGGGTACGTGGGTGATGATGCGTCTGCACAGGGACGCGTGCGCGTACATTGTGCGCGCGCGTCCACCCCCCTTTTTTTCAGAAAAACTATGCTCAAGTACTCCTCATACTGCTCACAACTCTTTATTCAATCAACCATCATACAATTCACAAAAATTCAATTTGATATTATTCATCTACTACTAAACACAACATACATGTGACTAAGCTAACAATTAAGTTGTACAAACAAATTTATGTGAAACATCTACCTACAATGGTAACTCAAATCACTTATTAAGCAAATATAAAAGAGAGTGGAAAGAGTTTACCATGGTGGGGTGTCTCCCACCTAGCACTTTTAGTTTAAGTCCTTAAGTTGGACATTTTGAGGTGCTTATTGTCATGGTGGGTTATGTTTGTACTCATCCTTGAATCTCCAAGGATCTTTGCTTCTCAATTGGTTGACAGAATTTCCAACCATCTTCATCAAGCTTGGGCAAAGTTCTACCCAATATATGAGTCCCCATAGTTGGTCTTCACATAGCAAACCGGGATCCCATATCTTATCTTCGCACCCGTCTTCAATTTGATCTTCATACTTTTTCTTTCCGGGTGGTTGACATATAGAATTCTCTTTAGCACACCTAACCTTCCATCGATACCCTTGTAAAGTGGCATTCTTCCAATCATCGTTCCTATACCTTGAAGCTTTGACCTTATTGAGCCTAATTTCTAACTTGCAACCACTACACAACTCTCTTATACTTTTAACTCCACAAAGAGCTCTAAGTTGACCATCATTTTCGATTAAACCATATTCAAGTGAGAAAGTAAAGCTTAGGGATAAGAGTTTTACCCACTTGAATGTTGTGATGGATGGTGACTTGGGAAGGGAGACCTCCCCACACTTAGACAATGCAAGGTCTACTTCTTTAGGCTCTACTTTGGTTGTTTCCACCTCTTCACAAGCTTCTTCAATTTCAACCTCATCCCCTTTGTCACGTGGCTTGGTGTTGACATATTGTTTAATGGGAGGTGATTCAACTTTGGATAGGAATTCATTGATGAATGAATTCATTTCTTGATCAACCTCTTCATATTCTTCAATTTCAATATACACCATGCCATTTTCGTTTTCCTTAGGAGGTTGTGCACATTCTTTTATAATTTCAACTTCGTGTCCAATGGGCGAGGATTCCATTGTAGAGAGAAATTCATCCATGATTAAATCCATTTCTTGATAAACCTCTTCCAAGTCTTCAACGATGACATGCTTTGGAGGTTGCGCACCCTCCTCAACATCAATATCAAGCTTCTTGGAAGAGTTCTCCATGATGCTACATTCCCATGGACTTTCAACATCTCCTAAATCTTCAATCACTTCTTTCTTTTCTTCAATGATCATAGGCTCCTCCAATTGTTCTAACACAAAATTTGACTGCTCCTTTTCCACCAGATTTTCCAATTTCTCCTTCATGCTTTGCTCTTCTTTTGACCTTTCGCATATGGTCACGGGGGAAACTTGAGTATTCAAACATTGGTGGGCTAGAGCATGCACCACCTTGGTCAAATTGGTCACAAACTCAAATGTATCCCGCTTCATGGCTTCTTGCCCTTGAAGTAACAAAGTGAGAGGATCGGCTATTGGGGCTTGGGGTGAATAGGAAGGTTCATTATTTTGGAGAGAGGGTTCATGGTAGGAAAGTGGTCCTTCTTGATAAGGTTGTGGAGATGGTGTGCATTGAGGTGGCTCTTGGTAGTAATCTTGATAGGGTTGTGGTGGTTCTAAGGGTTCTTGCTCATAATGGTCATAAAAATATGGTATGGAGGATTAGTCATATGATGGATATGGATTATAGGAAGGCGCGTGATGTGGAGAGGCTTGTGAATATGGTTGAGGTTTATGTTGAAGATATGGTTCATAGGCATATAGTGGTGGTTCTTGATAGTCATAAGGTGATTCACCATAGCCATTGGATTGATATGCATCATAGAATGGCTCTTCTTCATAGTGCATTGGTGGAGGTTGTTGCCATGAAGATTGATCATATGCATATAGCTCCTCCCACCTTTGATTGTCCCATCCTTGATGCACTTCTTCATTGTAATCTCCACTTCCTACAACATAGTTATAATCACACTCATAGCCAAAGTGAGAATTCATGATAATAAAAGAGGGCAAAAACAAAACAAAAAAAAAATAGGAACAAATAAAGAGAACAAACTAAAAACTAACAAAGAAGCAAAAAGCAAACATATTCACAATATTCACATATATACAATAACCAATAACACAACACCATTGCAATTCCCCGGCAACGGCGCCATTTTTTATGATTGGATTTTTGACGGGTTAGAATTTCACTAATGAAATCTCGTTGTAAAGTATAGTTTCTAAACCAAACAATAATCCTTTCATACAAAAAGTTGTTTGTCACTAGTACAAACCCCTAAAATTTATAAACCGAAGTATTCAAACCTCGGGTCGTTCTCCCTAGGAATTACAATAAAGTGTCTTGTTATTGGTTGTGAGTTATTTTGGGGTTTTGATAAGAAGCATGAAAAGTAAATGGCAATGAAAATAAACTAACAACTATTAAAAGCTCTTGGCAAGATATGAGAACTAGAAATCCTATCCTAGTTATCCTCCTCAATTATGATGAGAATTGTTCATTGCTACCACTTAGTTAACCCTTACTAAATAAAGGAAAGTCAAGTGGATGAATTGACTTGAGCCACAAGTTCCAGCCAACTCCCAAGGAAGGACTAGCTTTAGTGCACTCCAAACCAATTAGCAATCTCTCCAATTATCAATCAACAAAGGAATTAGATAACTCAAGTGTCACTAATTACTCTACCTAGGCCAAGAGGAACAAAATCTACACTAAAACTAAAAGAGACATTTCAACAAACACTTGGAAGGCATAAAAGGAAAGCATAGTAAATTGATAACAAGAATAGAATCTAACAACAATTATTGCAAAGAATTAACAACAACAATCAAGAAAATCACAATTATCATGAATTACCTCAAATTGCATTATTGAAAGAAAACAAAGGAACAACAATCTATCCAAAACAAAATGAAGAATTACAATTATTAAAGCACATAACTAGAAAGAGGAAGAGGAGAAGATTAAGAATTGGCAAAGGAAAAGTGAATCAAAGCATGAATTAAACCTAGATCTAAGAAGAGAGATTAACCTAAATCTAATCCTAATTCTAGAGAGAAGTGAGAGCTTCTCTCTCTAAAACTAACTCTAAACTAATCCTAATTATGCTATATGCTTCCTTGGATTCAATAATGATCCTTTTATTCCTTCCTATCAGCAATTGGCGCCAAAAAATGGGTTCAGAAACCCTCTCAAATTGCCAGGCACGTGTTGCTTTAATGAAGTCATGTGCGGTCATCGACGCGTGCGCGCACTGTACGCGTGCGCGCACGGTACGCGTGCGCGTCCCTGGCCGATTCTGCAATGTGCGCACGAGCGCCTTGTGCGCGTGCGCGTGCTTGGCTGAGATCAATTCTTTTGTCTTTTGTGCTTCTCTCCATTTGCATGCTTCCTTCCTTGCTCCTTTGATCCATGCCTAGCCTATTTCAATCCTGGAATTACTAGCAAACACATCAAGGCATCTTATGGAATCAAGGAGAAATTAGAATTCATCAAAATAAGGCTTAAAAAGCATGTTTTTACACTTAAGCATAAATATGGGAGAGATAACAAAACCATGCTAATTCATAGGCTAAATGTGGCAAAAGGTTATCAAAATACTCTAAATTCAATACAAGATAAACCCTAAAAATGGGGTTTATCACCGGGTATCCGTCCTAACCTCTGACGCACGCCTACACCGATCTGGCATTCCCCGGGGAAGGTGGATATCCTCCCTCGGCTGGCTGGCAGAGGCCTATACGTCGGCAGATAACTCGACGAGCCTCGGATCCTTAACAAGTGGAAACAAGTTGTTCGACTTGTCTGTCATCAGATATCCTCCGATCAGTAACATGATGTAGCATCTAGCGTACTGTCGAAGGTCTCTGGGTCGTCCATAGGGGGCATCTGCCAGACACGATCCCGCAGCCATACGAGGCTCAGCGTGAACGACCCCTTCCTCTGTGCCGCCTGCTGGGGAGCCACCGGAGGTTTGACACCCAGCGGCCGCTCCACCAACTGTTACGTCTCCGTCTGTTACCACCTACCAAAGTCACGGAAGCACCCCCAACAGGTCCCCGTAGACGCGTAGCCTAGGTGGTACACCACGTCCTGCAAGATGATAGTGACCTCACTCCACATGAGATGAAATGTGTGGGGGTCTACGGACGCCATCGCTCCACGAATGCCGTAATCAGGACATTGTCGAATGTGAAATCTTTGAGAGGCATCATATCACCGAATCCAGCCTCTCTCATATATGGGACGATGATATCAGGTGGAGGAAGTGTATGACTCACTCGTCGGGGTAATAGAAGGTGAGGACTCTGAAAAAAAAATATATGTTCACAATTATCAATAAGTAATTTTAAAACTTTTATTGCTTCTTTTAAGTTAAACGATCCTTATAATATCACTAAATTTTTAAATAGGTTTCTATATTTTTTTTATTAAATTCTTACACTGTTTTAAGTTTTTTAATTAGATATTTACAGTATAAAATATATTAAAGTTAAATATTTTCTTTTTTATAAATTATAGATTTTATGATTAAGAACATAATTAGATATTTAGTTACATATTTTTCAGAAAAATATTATTCTGTTAGTTTTAATATATTTGACACACAAAAAATCTAATTATAAAATTAAAAAGAGTATAATAACTAAATTAAAAAATATAAAAAATCTAATTATAAATCTTACAAAACTAAAAGAAATAAAATAGAGTTCCAAACTAATAATTAGGGATAAGTATTATTTTGGTCCCTCACGTTGAGGGTCGGAATCGAACCCATCCCTCATCTAATTTTCGATTTAGAATTGTCCTTAATATTTTTTTCATATTAAAATCGTCCTTTTTAATAAAATTTTTAATTTTATTCCTAAATTACCCTTACTTTAATAAAAATTATAAAATTTTTAAAAAATAAAATAAAACACGCGTGTGGGGAGGGGGGAAGGGGAGAGGGGGAGGGGAGGGGGAAGGGGAAAGGAGGGAGGGTGACCGCCGCCGCCTCGCGAGCCTTGCCCGCCTCGCCGCCTTCGCACCTCGCGCGCCTCGCCGCCTCGCAGCCTCTGCCTCCTCCTCCTCCTCTCATCTTCGCCGCTTCGTCAACTCGGGTCGTCGCGAGTTTTCTCTTCGCAGAGGCGCCACTTACTGCCACCGGGTCGTTCGTCGCGGTCTTTCTCACAGCTGCTTCGCCTACGACCGCCGCGTCCGTGAACCAGCAAGGCGGCTTTGGTGTCGGTTCCAGATCCAATAGATCTGCCGCCGCTATTCCGAGTGGTTATGCCGTCGTGGACGTCATCGTCTTCCTCAGCTGGTTCTGTTCCCACCACGTACTATCGCCGGCGTTCAGAGGTCACGTTTCGGCATTCAAGTAGGTCGATTCCTGAATCGGAATCTCTCATTGCAGATATGAAATTGTTGTTTTGATGCTAAGATGCTAAAAGCTGATGTTGAGTTGTTGAATTAGATTGTTGAATTCTTGAGGTTGTAATTTCTGTATCCACAGTCTGTAATTTCACTTGATCTTGAATTTCGATTGATGATTCAGCTTCTAATTTTCTAATTTTGTGTTCTGTTGATAACTTTTCTGTTGTGTCTACTATGGAACACTGGATTTAAATTTTTACTTGAAATTCTGAATCTGGAATTTGATATTGTGATTGATATGTAATTTCTGTTGATAATTTTTTTCTAAATTTGGAGGAAGAGGTAATTGTGCTTGTAGTAGTGGGGGTGGGGGGAAGGGGAGACGGGGAGGGGGAGGGGGAGGGGGAGAGGGAGGGGAAAGGGGAAAGGGAGAGGGTATTTTGTCCAAAAAAAATAAAAAAGGACGATTTTAATACGAAAAAATACATTAAGGATGATTTTAAATTAAAATATACACCAGGGACGGGTTCGATTCCGACCCTCAATGTGAGGGACCAAAACAATACTTATCCCTAATAATTATGTAGTAACAACTTAACACAGGGTGAAATAAAAAAAAAATTCTAAATTTTTACCAATGACATATTCTTAACTATACAAATAATATTCTAGTTCTTTACGACTACCCTAATCATGGCTATATACACACATATATCTATATGGGACTACATAAAATTTAACAAAGCTAAACTAATCGTAAAGTCGTCTGCCTCGGCATAATGTAAACTCGTTCAGCTTATTAATGTCTCCATCATTATCAGCTGCCCGCGCCATCGTCGTATTTATCAATTATATCGTCAAAAAGGGGATAAAAGAGAGAAAAAAGTGGTTGAAAAGTTCAAACTAGTGTCCGGTCAAATACTGTCAACGAGTTGTATATATAGCTGTCACCCTCTCTTAGCTTATCTCGTTTACATTGTGAATAAAATAGATAAGCTTTTATGTATTTTATTTACACTATAAATAAGATACGTGTAAAATTATCTCGTTTATAGTATAAAAAAAAGAGAGAATAATAAATTTTAAAATTATTTATTTTAGTAATTATTATATTTATTTTATTTATTAAAATAAAAAATTTGTGAACAAATACTTGATCTGCCATGCATGTGCATGCGTATTGCGTGATGTGTTTATTTTAAGAATTTGTTTTTGTTTTCGGATGGAACCAAAACAAAAAAGGAGATTTTTTTTTTATATTAAACAAGGACAGAATATCCAGTGGGGTCAAGTTGAAGAATTGTGTGCTGATATTTTAAGTGAACAATAATATCATGAATGGCCAATGCAAGATATTTATAAAGAAAGAAAGAAAAATATGGCCATTTTTTCTTTTGTAAATGTTATTGTTGAGTGCTGATAACATCCCGCAACCACCTTCGTAAATTCTTTTGTCTTTACTTGCATTATACCCGTCTTCTCTGGTGCATAATGTCATATTATTATATACCTATATGGACAGTTGGACATATATCTAAGTTCTCATCGATCACAAACTAAAGTCACATATATGCCTGTCAAGTTTCCATTATCTGAAAATAAAAGCTTTATAATCTTCTGAGTGTAAAAATTTTTTAGATTCGAATTAACTTTTAAAATTAAATTAATTTCACTTAAATTTTAATATTGGCTTACTTATTCTTAACTTTATATGTCACATGTTTACTATTTTATTACCCTGGCATAGAGAATTGTCTTAGCCACATGCAAAGTATGTGCGCAGGATATACAATATTGCAAGACCCACTAAGCAATCTTATAATATTTTTAATTGTCTACAATGTAATGCACACCTCACTACATATTATATAAAAAAATTATTAAAATAAACACGTTTAAATTTTTTTTAGAATAAGTAAGTTCAACACAATAAAATAAAGCAACAAAATTTTAAATAAAGTCTTAAACAACAAATGTAACGAATTAAAATCTAAAACAATCTCTAATGGTATCTTCGATATTGCCATTAATAACCAAAAAGATTCAAATTATACCATTCTCTGTAGTTAATCAAAAATCTGTAAAAAACCTCTTCCACTCCGGCTTCTTTGTTATTAAAGATTCGCTCATTCCTCTTTAGTCATACATTCCAAATAACTACAAATAAGTATATGAGCCACTTGTTATGCTCCTCTTTTCTGTTAACAAATTCTGTCCAACTCTCAAAATGTTCTTTCAGTGAACCCGAAATAGCCCACAGCCTCCCAAAGTCAGATAGTCATTCACACCACACCTGCCAGGTAAACTCACAACCAAGAAACAAGTGATAGATATGTTCGACATCTTTTTTACACAATACACACAGGATATCACCGTGGCTAATAATTCCTAGCCTATGCAATCTTTCTTTGGTATTTACTCTTCCTATCAAAACAAACCAAACAAATAACTCCACTCGTGGCAGAACCAAACATTTCCATAATGTTTTGGTGAAATTATAGCTGGTGATATCCTCTAGAAGTATTTCTCACTACAACACCTGCACAAAGGAGTTAGTTGAAAAAATACCTTCCTTGTCAAACTTCCAAATAACTCTATCTTGCGTATCACATGCTAACTTCACAAGCCTTAAGGTCTCGTACAATTGATCCAATAATTCCAACTCTCATTGGAATAAAACTCGCCTCCACCGAAAGTTCCAAATCCACTCTAACCCGTCCCAAAACCCACAGTCCCCTATGACTAGCGGTGGCAAAATGGGTCGAACCCGCCGGGTCAAACCGCCAAAACCGCTAAAAAAGGCGGGTCGGGCCGAGATTTTGAACTCGCCAAATTTTAAAAAACCGCCTAAACCGCACCCCAAACCCGCGGGCCAGGGCGGGGCGGGACGAGCTGGTATCTTATTTTTTTAAGGGCATTTTTGTAATTTTACCTATCATATAAATAAAAATTTTTTACTCTTCCTTCCCAGTTCCCACAATCAACACAGCCGGCCCTAATTCCCAATTTCCCTTTCCCATTTTCCCTTCCCACTTTCCCAGCTTCCCTGACCTTGACTCCTTGAGAGAATGAAAGTTGAGAGTGAGACCCTGACCCTGAGTCGGTGAATACCTGTCCCTGAGACCCTGAGCATCGCCTCGTCCTCAAGGCCTCGACTTCCTTCATCAGCTCATCATCGTCGCCTGTCGGTCTTCCAGTCGCCAGTTGTTGCCTCACCGAATCGCACTTCCGGCGGCGCTGTTGGTGTTGCCTCTACTCTATCCTCTGCTCATCTCTCCTCCTTTGTAGCTCATCGCCGTCGGTCTCCCACTCGCCGGTCCCTGTCTCGTACGATTCTCGTCCGTCCTCACCGAATCGCACTCCCGGTGGCACTGTTTGGTCTCGCCAGTCCTCTGCTCATCTCTCTTCTCTCCTCCTTTGCCTCTCGGGTCTCGACGGTTCGATCTGTGTCCAACCTCCGGCGGATTCCCGGCGCGCTCCTCTCTCCTCCTCTGCTTCTTGGCGGCTGTGTTTCAAACTCAGTAAGTGAAGTTATTTATTTATTTTTTTTAAATAAGGAACTGTGATTACAGTTTACTAGTTTAGTGAGTTACTGAGTTTACCTATTCATTGTTTTTGTTATGGCTATATCATATAATCATATATTCATGTGTTTGTGGTTGACTGGTTCTGGACAGCTTGTTTCATGCTTATCAAATTTTTTGTGAATTTGTTTATGAAACTTGCTTCATTGGACACTGGATTTTGTGAATTTGTTTAGGAAACTTGTTTTACTGGACACTAGACAGATTCTTTCATGCTTTTGTGGATAGCTTCATTCTCCTATTTTTAAAATGCTAACTAACTTCTAATTTATGAATGAATTCAAACATCAAAACTAGTTTGGTGGCTTGGTAGCTTGATTGAATATGCTATTGACTGTTTATTCTTAATTTCTTATTTATGTTGATATGCATTCTTTGATATGCATTCTGTATTTCTGTTTTAATTCGTTGCTTTAATGATTTTTGCCTTAAAGGGATGCTTGGTGTATTTGTTTTGAATTTTTGATGCAACATTATTGAAAATTATTGATGGTTCAGTTCCTCTGCTTAGCTTCTTTTATACTTGTTCTGATGTATTTGTGTTATTTAGGTTGAATTGTTGATTTTGCTATGGATAACCCTTTCTCTATGGAAGTTGATAGTGGGAATGTAACACAAAATCCTGAAAATATGGAAACATCTGAAACGGCAGAAGATATTAAAAAGAAAAAGACGAAGGCAACAACATCTGATGTGTGGAGATATTTCACAAAGCTTGGACCTGGTGATGATGGTATAGATCGTGCTCAATGTGATGGATGCAAACAGAAGTTCAAGGCTGGTGGTAAACAATATGGGACATCGTCACTTAAGCGTCATTTAGACAGATGCGTGAAAATAGACTTTGAGGATATTGGTCAAACTTTGATAGAAATGCAAAATAAAATGGGGGCTCTCAAGATAGATAATTATGTATTGCGTGAGATGTTTGCTGCCTTTGTGATTGATTGTGATGTTCCCTTCTCTATTGTTGATAATAAAAAATTTAGGAATTGGATAAAATACATCAGTCCAACTCTAGGCCTAATTACTAGAAATACTCTTAAAGAGGATGTGCTGAAAATTTACACAAGGGAAAAAGAAAAGCTTAAAAGTACTTTAGTAGCAATTCCCAATAGAATTTGTTTGACTTTTGATTTGTGGACATCCATCACTACAGAGGGTTATTTATGCTTAACTTCTCACTTTGTTAATTTTAAATTGGAAATTGCAAAGTAAAATATTGAGTTTTTGTCATATGCCTCCTTCTCACACGGGATTTGAATTGTCTTCCAAGATTTTTGAGCTTTTAAATGAGTGGGAAATTGAAAAGAAGATTATGACTCTTACACTGGATAATGCATCTGCTAATGATAAATGCCAAGATCATTTGAAAAGTACATTAAATATGCATGATTGGTTGTTGTGTGATGGGGAGTTCTTTTATATTCATTGTTCTGCTCATATCTTGAATCTTATTGTACAAGATGGATTAAAAATTGCTCATGATGCATTGGATAAGATTAGGGAAAGTGTGAAATATGTAAGGGGATCGGAAAGTAGAATGATAAGGTTTAAAGAATGTGTTTCTGTGATTCCTGGTTTGAATTTTACAAGTGGGTTACATCTAGATGTTACTACTCGATGGAATTCTACGTACATTATGCTCGAAAGTGCTATCAAGTATCGGAAGGCCTTTGAGTATTTGAAGGCAACCGATCATGCTTATAAGTATTGTCCTTCGGTTGATGAATGGGGGAGAGCTGAAAGGATATGTGAATTTTTATACCCCTTTTATGAAACTACTAATTTGATTTCTGGTACATCTTACCCTACTTCGAATTTGTATTTTCTACAAGTCTATCATATTCAATGTGTTTTGATGGGAAGTTTGAGAAGTGAAGATGAGCTTCTAAGGAGCATGGGAGAAAAGATGATGAACAAATTTAAGAAGTATTGGGAAAAGTATAGTGTCATTCTTGCATTTGGTGATATTCTTGATCCTAGGCTTAAGATTTCTACTTTAGAGCTTATGTATGGAAAAATTGATACTGAGACTGCAAAATGAAAGGTGGAACAGGTGAAAAAGAAATTATACAAGCTTTTTGAAAAATATGACAAGAATTCTCCTCCAACTGTTGAAGCACAAGGACCTAGTATTCAGTCTTCATCCATGACCCATACTCCTGAAAGTGCAAGCAAGAAGCGACTTGCGATTGTTGGCGTAAGTAATGTTTAACATATTTTAATTCTCTTATATTATTGATTATCATTATTCTATCTTAACAAGATGTGATTATTTCTATTTTGCTAGAAATTGATGAAACGTAACCATCAAGCTGAGGTCTCTAGTGGAAAGAATCCACTTGATACATACTTGGAGGAGCCACTTTTGTCAAAGGATTGCTTTGAAGATTTAAATGTTTTGGAATGGTGGAAATTATATGAGAGTTGTTATCCGAAGTTATCAATCATGGCACGTGATTTATTGAGTATTCCAATTACTACGGTTGCATCGGAATCTGCCTTTAGTATTGGAGCTCATGTCATTAACAAATATAGAAGTCGAATGTTGCCAGAAAATGTTGAAACTGTGATTTGTACTCGCAATTGGAATAAAGGCTTTGTTGATGGTAATTAGATTGTCAGTTACTAATTTAATATTTATATAATATTTAAGTATTTATATCTTGTTCTAAATTTGGGTATTCTTCTAATTGTAGGTGAAGGTAAAGATGTGAATCCTCAAGATGCTAGGCGAGGCGGTGTTTCAAGTTATGTATCTGATTCAAATTTTATTGATTTGGAAGTTGATAATTGATTTATGTGGATTGATTTAAGGATTGTTTTGGGTGTCTTGTTAATTTATGAATTATGTTGTGTGTTTTGTTTTAATTATAGTAGGATTTATGTGTGGATTATGTGTTTGTTTTATTATTGTTATGCACTTAGCCACTTATGTTTGAGACTTTGATATTTATTATTTGTTATGTTATTTTCAATGAAAAGAGTTATAATGGTTAATTATAAATTTTTTATGAATTAATAATTAATTTAAGATATTACTTTATATGTTAAAAAATTAATTCAAAAAAATAATTTTATTATAAAATAAAATAATTGTTAGTAGTTAGTTAGCACGATAAATTGAAAAATATGGTTAAATTTTTATATATGGTTAAAAAATATTTCAAAAAAAAAAAAGAGGCGGACTGGCCCGCCAACCTGCCAGTCCGCCCTTTGGCAGGGCAGGGTAGCAAGTTGAGCCCATATTAGTTTGGCGGGGCAGGCCGGCCCGCCCCATATTTGGGAGGGCTTTGGCAACCCGCTTTGCCACCCCTACCTATGACAGATCCTCTTTGGTTTGAAATAGAGAAGAGTCTCGAAAAGCTCATCTTTAACGAACCACTTTGTAGCCAAATATCTTTCTAGAAGAGTCCTCCTTCCATCACCCACCTCCATAGACAATTCAGCAATCATCTTATCTTTCACATTACGATATTTGAACTGTAGCTGGCAGATATCCTTCCATAGACCTCCTTTACTAAGTAGTGTCTGCGATGATAACATCACATTGGAGTCCAACTTATGATAAGAGCAAACAACCTTCTTCCATAGTGGGCACTCCTCTTTTGAGAATTGGCATCACCACTTGAAAAGGAGGGCTGTGTTCCTAACTACGGCATCACCTACCCCCAATCATCCAATTTTTTAGGAGTCTAAATCATTTCCTACTTAATCAATGCCAAACCATTCCTACCTTCCTCCTTACTCCATAGAAATTTTTTCTGCAACAAAATCAACTTTTTTGCCACTACTTTCGGCATCTTATACAGGCTTAAATAGTATACCGCCAAGCTAATCAGTACTGCTTTAATAAGGACTAGCTTACCTACTTTATTGAGCACTTTTGTCTTCCACAAGTTAAGTTTTTCCTCCACTTTATCAATTATCAGTTTTCAAGTGCTAACCCGCCTTGGGTTTGCTCCTAAAGAAATATCAAGGTATCTAACTGGAAGGTTAGCCTCCTTACATCCCAATAAGTTGCACATATTGTGGGACTATGCCTGTTCGCAGTTGATTGGGATCAAACTTGACTTATTGAAGTTGATAATTAACTCCGACATCACCTCAAAGCACCTTAACAGCCTGGCATAGTTTCTAATAGTCTCCTCCTTCGGTGGACAAAATAATATAGTTCATCTGCAAACTGGGGATGTGATAACTCTATATTATCCTTACCAACTAGAATAGACAAAATACGTCTGTTTCTAACAGTCTCCCCTACCATCCTATGCAAGACATTGACTTTTATCGACAATAAGAACAAAGAAAAACGAAGACAGTGGATCTCCTTGTCTCAAACCTCTTTCCATCTTAAATGGCTTTGTTGGTGAGCCATTTATTAAAATCGACATAGAAGCTGCACTAACACATTCCTTCACCCATTCCCTCTACCTACAACCAAAGCACATCTTCTGTAATACAATATCTACGAAGCCCCACTTAACCCAATCGTACGCCTTCTGAAAATCTAATTTAATGATTGCTGCTTTCTTCTTCCTCATCTTTAACTATTGTACTGTTTCGTATGCAATAAGTGCCCCATCAAGTATTTTCTGACCCTTGACAAATGCACTTTGAGTCTCACCTACCAGGCCTGGCATCATTGATCTCATTCTTCGGACCATCACTTTCGAGATTAATTTATACACGCAACCTACCATGCTAATTGGCCGAAGGTCCTTAATCTCATTTGCTCCAATAAACTTTGGTGCTAGGACCACCCATGTAATTTTCGAATCAGAAGACAACCTTGATGAATGAAAAGATTCCAATAGTGAACTCTGCACCAATTTCGTCCAACCACTTTTTAATGAAATTCATGTTGTACCCATCACTTCCTGGAGCTTTAGATGACTCACAATCCCAGACTACCTGTCTAACATCCTCCATTGTCGGCATTCTCTCTAATGCTGCAGCCTCTTCTTCATCAATCTAATTTACCAGTCCATTCCTAAACCCCACAACCGGCGATCTCTCCTGGCGATACAGATTCTTATAGAACTCTCTGATAGCAATCTTGATCCGAGCTTGATTTCTTATCAACCATCCATTAATTACCAATGCATCAATTCTGTTATTCCTCTTTCTTACCGACGCCAAATTATGGAAGTACCTAGTGCTTGCAACAGCTTACTAGAGCCTTTCTTCTAGCTTCAATGTATCATCATAAACTCCTTTTTTCTAGTCTTTTTTTAAAGATGCTTTTTAGTAATTAAAATTTAATATATATAATTGATTAAATCGTATTATTTTTGTCAAAATTAGGCCAAATAAATTAATTTAACCAAAAAAATAATGAATCAAAATTTAAAATCGGTCTAAATTAATATTATTTTTTTATAAAAAATGATTACAATATTCTTATTATAAAAAATAACTAAAATATTCTTATTTTATATATATATATATATATATATATATATATATATATATATATATATATATTGAAATCTCTAAATCTTAACTTTATGACAATAGAAAAATAAAGAATTAGAATTTAGAATTTTTAAAATTAATATATATAATATAATTATTTTAGTAATTTTTATAATAAGAGTATTGTAATTATTTTTTATAAAAAATAATATTAATTTAGACTAATTTAAGATTTGATTCGCTATTTTTTCAGTTAAATTAATTTATTTGATATAATTTTAACAAAAATAATACGATTTAATCAATTATATGTATTAAATTTTAATTACTAAAAAATATATTAAAAAATGTTTTAGACGTAAGTTTTTATAAAAAATTACTAATGATAGGAGGAAGAAATTGATGGTAGGATAAATATAAGAAGTTACGAATTATATTTTAGTGAAAATTTTAAAAATATTATTACTCAAAAAATATTTTTGCATAAAGATAATAGTAAAAAGCATTAAATAATATTTTTATATTTTGTCATTTTCACTTGAATAACTAATAAAAATAGTGATCCTCTTAGATGTTTTTGAAGGTCAAAGAAGTTGACGTGAAGGATAAACTGGTCATTGTACGTGGCAATGGTGGTGTACAAATTGAGCGCGGAATCGCAGAGAAGATCCCATGATTTTGGGAGAAAAAGGGGAAGATGACACATTCATCGCTGCTCCTACTGTTTTTCGTGGCCGCCGTGGCCGCATCCAGCTTCGACGACTCCAACCCCATCCGGCTGGTATCCGACGAGCTCCACGGAATCGAGTCACAGGTCCGGCACGTTATCGGCGAGAGCGCCCATGCAGTGTCGTTCGCCCGCTTCGCCCGGCGCTTCGGGAAGAGCTACCGGACGACGGAGGAGATGAAGCGAAGGTTCCAGATCTTCTCTGATAATCTGAAACTCATCAGATCCACCAACAGGAAGCGACTTTCGTACACTCTCGGTGTTAATCGTGCGTAACGTTGACTTTTGACTTTGTTCTTGCTATTGTTCTGTGTTTGTGACTTTCTATACATGCTGTGTTACAGACTTTGCTGATTGGAGTTGGGAGGAGTTCAAAACACAGAGACTTGGCGCTGCTCAAAATTGCTCTGCCACCCTCAAAGGCAGCCACAAGATCACCCAAGCTCCTCTTCCTGAATCAGTAATTTATTACCAATAATCCAATTTACTCTCCTCTTACACTCTCTCAACTTCACTACTTCAGTATACTGGATGTTATGTTAAGTATAATCAAAGTTATGTTTTCATATTAACATATCGTGTTTTACTCTTTGGATAAAATCTGAGGAGTCATATATATATATAATGTATGATATGATTGATGCACAGAATAAATTAATAATACTCTATTTCAATAGATGTAGGATTTTATTTTTATATACCGTCAGTGTATACATTCTTAAAATAGATATTTAATCTTGTACCTAAGTATATAACATCAATAAATAAAATAAAATAAAGTACCTTTCACAATTACTACTTGAAAGTTGAAAATAAATTGGAAAAAATTGAGTTTGATTTTATGATAGTATATATTGTGAGTGTGTGTATCAAATTGGACTCAAAATGTTTGTTGAACTTGAACATATCCTAGTTGGGCAATGCTGGTTTTTCTACATTGTGGGAAATGGACTTCACCAGAGGCCAAATTGTTCTTGATATGTTAAGAAACTTGGGTTTTGAGGAGTCTTATGTGAACTTGTTTTCCTCGTTGTTCTTGTGTGCAGAAAGACTGGAGAGAAGAAGGTATAGTCAGTCCAGTAAAAAATCAAGGCCAGTGCGGATCTTGCTGGACATTCAGGTTGTTTTCACCATGACAATCTGATTGGAATGAACAAACCATTCTGCTTTATCTTGTTTCAAACCGTGACATTTTATAACGTGCAGCACAACTGGAGCATTGGAGGCTGCCTATGCGCAAGTATATGGAAAGAATATCTCTCTTTCTGAGCAGCAGCTGGTGGATTGTGCTGGTAATTTCAACAACTTTGGCTGCAATGGTGGGTTACCGTCCCAAGCCTTTGAGTATATTAAATACAACGGTGGCCTTGAGACTGAGGAGGCATACCCCTATACTGCAAAAGATGGTGTTTGCAAATTTACAGCTGCAAATGTTGCCGTTCAGGTCACTGAGTCTTTCAACATCACCCTGGTAAGATGGTTTACTTCTTAATGCATGTGGCTGTTGGCTCTGTAGAGACATGGCAGAATCTTCTGTTTTTGCCTCACTTACACCTTAACTACATAATATAATAAGCTTTTTTATTTTATTAATGTTATTTGTATAGGGTGCTGAGGATGAATTGAAACACGCAGTTGCTTTTGTTCGGCCAGTTAGTGTGGCATTTGAGGTGGTTGACAGCTTCCAATTGTACGCGGGAGGAGTTTACACCAGTAAAACTTGTGGCAGCAAGCCAATGGTGAGGACTGAAAGAGAATACCTTACATTTGACATACTAGTGTAGTGCTCAAATGAAAATTTCATATCAATAACATATTCAAGAGTTCTAATGCATTCATTCTTGTTAGTTGTTTCTAATACATATTTGTTATCTTCAAGAGTTGTAATAAGTCTGTCGTTGATTAGAGCTATGAAACGTGTATTTGTATGCCGATCACACTAGTTTGAGAGCAAATACCCTCAATTTCGGGGCAGTAAAATTTTTCTGAGATTTTCCTTGCAGGATGTGAATCATGCTGTTCTTGCCATTGGGTATGGAGTTGAAGGTGGTGTCCCGTATTGGCTCATAAAAAATTCGTGGGGAGAAGAATGGGGTGACAAAGGCTACTTCAAGATGGAAATGGGCAAGAATATGTGTGGTAAGAATCCATGGGACCTGCATTGTTAAAGAACAAAGCTAAATGATTGGTAGAACTGCAGACTTAGCAAAAAATTGCACTTCTAACTTAATGAATAAGAAATTAATCATTTTGCATACTGGGATATGCTAACCCGATTGGTTTAATTTCAGGTGTTGCAACTTGTGCGTCGTATCCTTCTGTGGCATAATTTGTATGCGGATACATGTGGTGGCTGTTAGGCAGCGCTTGTGATTTCTGCCACCTACTTCAAAGGTGAAATGCATAGGCACTAGTTTATGTTGATTTGTAAAATAACTTTGTAGTTGGAACTTGGTTCGTCGTTTCTTATTGATGTTGTAAACCACATTATAAAAAATTAAAAGCAGTAGTGTCTGGGAGTAGAAGATTACTTAGAATATAGTTATGAGAAGATTACTTTAGAAAAAAAAACGATAAATATACAACATAAAGAGGATGCCACTTTGCAGTAATATCATGATGTTGCCAGTGGCTTGAAAAGATGCAGTACCGGTGGCACAAAACGTTAAACCTTTGAAAATCTGGATTTCATATTAGGTGAAGATTTTTTATAGTTGAAAACTATTAGGTGATAATTTAGTCTAAATTATTTAATTGTTTTAAATAGACAACACAAGTGAAAATTCTGCCGTGTAAATTACAAATCGTAAGTAAATTACAAATCTCATTTCAATGAACAGATGAAATTGTTAACGTGACAGACGGTAGGTTGAATTTAGTATGGGCTTTATGCTCTAGAATTGAATTTGTAAAGGAGTCCATGTTATTTGAAACTAAAGACCAACCCAAATCTAATCCAACAAATGAATGAAGGATGAGAAGAGGTGGGGCTTCCTCTGCCGCATGACATTGCATGTGAAAGTGGATATGGGCCGAAGTTCAGGGAAAAGGGAGTTAGGAGTGTGGGACCCACAAATAATGGGGCCATGAGCATGAGAATTGAGACGAAATGGATGAAGAGTCAAGAGAGACAGACCATGGAAATTATGATTGATGAGGATGGCCCTTCATCAGCGCTGAGAAGTAATAGGAGCAAACAAAACGTGGTTGCTCTAGATTGAATTGACCAGACACGTGGCATGATCTCGGTATTCATAGGGACAAGCCTCGCCGGCCCACCACCACTGCCTGCCAGAGCCAGCAACGTGCCACCTGCCCTCCTCGTTATTGATGCTTTTAAATTACTATACAATATTATCCATAATAAACTGGTCAATCACATACCTCTAAATTTTAATTAAAAAAATCATAACCCCCAAAATATTGTTATTACTTACTCAATTCCGGGGATAGGTTTTCTTTTCATACATTCAATATTTGATCAACCTTATTATGTATTCTGTGAACCACAAATTACAAACTGGCAACTTTGCATAATGACAAGTCAGTTCTATTTTTGGTTATATGTATACAAAATTTAGTTCTCTTTTCATTTTTTGTGGTGATTACAATTCCATTAATATTCTTGGTGATAATAATTCCAAAATTAAGCACCGGATTAAATGTATTTTTACAATGTTTTATGGATATTGATTTTAGAAATCTTATCATTGTAAATGAACTGGAATATTCTTAATTATGGAAAGTAAAGCTTAAATATCGAAGAATAAGTTATGACTTATGAAAATAATAAGAGATTAACTCTCTAACCCATTTATGCAAATATTTAAAGGAATGCATCTTTTTTGGCATTAAAGAAAATGCAACTTGACTCCTTTGACAGCACCATTCATATAAACTATTAAACACAGTACACAATAATATAATCATTGAGTAGCGACAATGGGCTCAGAGAATATGTTCTATAATTATCCTCTATTAAGAAATCATTAATGTAATAAAATACACGATCCCAGCTTGGTGAAAATAAAGGAGATAAATGATATAAAAAGAAAGTAAAGCAGAGGAAGGAGGAGGAATAAACAAGAAATGGTGGTGGGTGAGTGGTGTGGGGATCCACTTGATCCATTTCCATCATCATATCAAGTATCAACTTCCCTAATCAAACGCTCCACAATCACCCAACCAATTCTTCGCCACCAACTCGGAACATCCATTTCAAAATCCAAAATAAAAATGATAAACTAATTACTTCTATTTAGAATAAATAAATAAATTAAGGTGGAAATTCAAATGTGAATACGTTAAATAATTTGACTGATTTAACTAAATTTTTATCTAACAATTTTTAAATATTAATTTCACATGAAGTCGACTTAAAATATTTTTTCCGTAAATTAATATTGGAAATGAATTTTTTTTCTCTTTGCTTTCTCCAAACAGATAATTCTCTGTGTCTGTGTTTTTGAAAGACTGTTAATTATCATTATTAAATTCAATAAGGATAAGTTGTCACCTTCCTCTCCTTTATTCTTTATTTATTTTCTACGGCAATACTTATATAAATTTTTTAAATAAAAAAATAAAAATCGATAACACCTTTTCATTAAACTAAAAACTAGAGTATAAATTATAAAATAATAATAATATTGAAACAGTGTTATCTTTTGTGCGTGATCAGCAATGGCGAAAAAATTCTGATACCCCATGTGCTATCCAGGGCAGATATTTATACCCCCTTAACCCTCACCATATCTCTTTGTTGTTCCTCCAATTTCATTTCACACACTAATCTTCTCTTTCAAACCCTCTTTTCTTCTTCTGAAAGGATGCCGTTAGCTATGGGAAGCGATGCAGGGGTTACGATCGAACGATCCAGCTTCGGGAACTGCGCCTCGATCTGCGATCGTGATTTTCCGGAGGAGGAAGAAGAATCGGACGCTAGCAGCTCCTCCTCTTCATCTTCAATCGGAAGGAACAGTGGCTCGTCGGAAGATTCTTCGGACCGGGAAGATTCTGGCGAAACAGAGGTGCAGAGCTCCTTCAAGGGGCCGTTGGATACCATGAATGATCTAGAAGAAGATTTGCCTGTCAAGTAAGTGTCTTTTTCCCTTTTGCTTTCATGGGGTTTTTTCTCATGCTCCAAATTTTACTTGTATGCTATCGAGCTTCGTTGATTTCAGGGTCCTAAGGTTCTGTTTTTCACGTTTTGCCATGTGTCTGTATCGTCGGTTTTAGCAACTTTCTAGATGGTTCCTGATTTCTTGCCGGATTTAGTCCTTAGTTTGAGTAAGTTTCCTGGCATTGACTTGATAATGAAACTGTTGGCATAATCATAATGGATCTCTCCATAACTAAAGACTAGTGGCTTGATATAGAAATACTAAAGCAATTAAATGATGAAATTGCTGAATAGATCATCAATTTTACAAGGTTGTCTGCTATTGATGTGAATTTACTTGGCTGCTGACCAAGGTCCTCAAATGGATGGATTGGATGCATCTTTGGATAATGGATAATTCATTAAAAACAAATGATTGAAATTATTCAACCCATCCATCATCCACTTGTTAATCCATTCTTTGATTCTTTTTATTAGATAGGACAGATCGTGGTTGTACATACAGCTCATATCCATTAAAATACATATTTTGTTTATTAAAAGGCTAACCTTCTCTCTCATTAAACTGGCTATTGTTTTTAAAAATGGATCAATTTAGAATTTGCTTTATCCACATACATATGCTTCATTCTTCTTAAATATTTGCATTTAAAATCCTTCTTTGTCCAAATTCATTGCATTCTTTATTTTGTTGGATACCCAATAAATATTTCGGGTGGTTGGTTAACCATTAAGTCTATTACTATTATAATTGGATCAATTGGTGTGGATGAATAATGGGTTAATAGATTCTGAGTTGTCAAATAGTTTTATGCTAACTTAAAGTATGTAAAGAGTTCAAGGTTTTTAACTATCTTTTGTCTTATAAAGAAAAATGATCTAACCTTTGGTCCTTAACTCTGAAGTGCTTTGTCGATTTGTTCTTGGTTTTACCTATTTGTTATTAAATTTCAAGATTTTGTTTATGTAAATGCATGGAAGAGAGGATGAAAGTAAAATAGGACATTATAACTTAAGCTAATAATGGAAATTGAAACATAAAGATGATCAAAATACTTAAACTATGTATCCTCTTTTGGTAAGTTCTATGAAAAACTGAAAATTTTGATTCAGATATGTTTCTTTCTTCCTTTTCTCTTTCTTTCAAACTCATGATTCTTTTGATGTAAAATCAGGAAAGGCATATCCAAGTTCTATAGTGGCAAATCAAAGTCCTTCACAAGTTTAGCTGATGCCATCTCTGTAACTTCTGTGCAAGAGATAGTAAAGCCAGAGGATCCTTATGCCAAGAAACGCAAAAACCTCCTTGCCCGCAACCTATTAATCGAGAGGAGCCGCAGCTCAGATAATTTTGGTGGAATGTTAAAGCGAAAGTCTAACATCCGCCGAGGCCCATCTTGTCTTACTTTGAGCAGCAGTGAGGAAGGGAACAGTTCTGCTTCCACGTCGATATCACCTCCTTTCCCTCTTCCCCCTCTTCATCCACAGGCCAAGAAGTCATCTGCAAATGCACCACAACCATGTCCTCCAGTGCGGAACTCTCCGTGGCGGTCATACTCCTGGTCTGATCTTCAGTCTGCAGCGGAGACTCATGACCTGCCTAGCTTGGCAATTTGTAGTGGAAACAAAGGGAACAAAGTACATTGAGGTTTTGACATTGTAAGTTTTAGTTGAATATTTCAAGACTCGAGTGAGTTTGTAATGGTAGAGTACTTTGTGAACTGTGTCTTTATATATTAAAGGTTACTGAGTACTGACCACCAGCACTGTTGTATAAAAAAAAAAATACCTCTATTACTCTTGCAAGTCTAATTATCAGGTTGTTCTAGTAGATTTACCTGTGTTCTATTTGATAATTTGTTTGATTGCCAATGCCTAATGCCCAATGGCACTGGAAAAGGTCTCGAAATATGAAAGAATCCCTAAACAAGTTACTATCAACTCATTAGATTACTGCTAAATTTCAAACTTACTAATATGTTGAATGCAACGATCTCTCATATACAGAACAAAGGTTGATTTTGGCATTTTGGTTTGCAGTTGCAATCACCTCTGGTTTCTATACTTTTCGTTGCGGAGCCACCAACTTTTCTTTGGTTTTTAAGTAAACTTTGACTAGATCTAACTTTAAGCGATCCTTTAAGATAGGAGCATTACTTATAAAAAATAATGAACATATTGAATATCAAATTGGATATGCTTTATGGGTAGCACTGAATACAAGCTTCAAGATAGGAGCATTATATAAATGAAAAAAATTAATTATTTAAGCCACATAACTAGGTTTGGCTAAGGCGGATTAGATGTGAGAACAATTTTGGTATTTATATAAAAAAGTTTGGCAAAGTTAGAGAGGTTATTGTATAATTTTCCATCTCTAATAGACTCGTCTTTGACTTTTCTTTTTTTTTATTCATTATATATAGAGAAATTTTAAAAAAATATCAAAATTTATTATTTTTTGTCATTATATATTTATTAATTTAATTTTTTGAATTTAGTAATCTAATAATATATTTTATTCTATACTTTTAAATATTAATAATTAAATGCTGGTTAAAAATAATAAATTCTAATAATTTTTTAGCATTCTTCATATATATATTGAAAATATAAGTTTGATTTATATGATAGAAGTCTAATTTGGCGTACTAAATGTAAAACTTTTTAGGTTTAATTATTTTTGTTATAAAATAACTAAATAAATAAACAAGGAAGAGGTAACAAACATAAAATATAAAAAAATATAAAGAGAGTGAGAGAAGTATTGCAACATAAAAGAGAGAGAGAATTATTTTATTGCTTTTTTTGTGTGTTCAAAGGCCTCAGCCTATGTTCCTATTTATACATGTGCAAGGCTTTTCTTTTTCAAACTACATTAAATTCATTCATCCTTGGAAAACTCTATCTTATGGAAAATGGGCATCCACATAAGATGTGATAACCCATTCTTATCACAAAACTCTCCCTTGGATGACCATTTAGGATTATTGCCTCGTTAAAACCTTACTAAAGAAAAACCCTGTGGGAAAAAATCTTAGTGAAGGAAAAAGAGTACAATATCCTTTGTGATGGGAACTGCCTCATTAAAAACCTTCTCAAGAAAAACCCAATGGGAAAAACCTGACCAAGGAAAAAAGAGTACAGTCTCCCCCTCTTGCCGACATTATTTTATATCTCGAAATCGGCGCATCCCAATCTGATGTACCAATCTTTCAAAAGAAGATTTTGGGAGTGACTTTGTGAATAAATCTGCCAGATTATCACTTGAGCGGATTTGTTGGACATCAATTGTCCCTTGATTTTGAAGATCATGAGTGAAGAAGAATTTGGGAAAATATGCTTTGTTCTATCACCTTTGATATATCCTCCTTTAAGTTGAGCAATACATGCTGTATTATCTTCAAACAGGACAGTTGGAGCTATCTTCTGATCAATCAGTCCACATGATGACATGATATATCGGATCAAACTCCTTAGCCAAAAACACTCGCGACTTGCTTCATGTATCGCTAGTATTTCAGCATGATTAGAGGAGGTTGCTGCTATCGTCTGTTTCGTGGAACTCCATGATATAGCTGTTCCACCATATGTAAATAGGTATCCTGTTTGAGATCTCCCTTTATGTAGATCAGACAAGTATCCAGCATCTGCATAGCCAACTAGTTGTGACTTGGATCCATAGGGATAAAACAATCCCATATCAACCGTTCCATAAAGATATCGAAAGATCTGCTTGATTCCACTCCAATGTCTTCTGGTTGGAGAGGAACTATACCTTGCTAGTAAGTTCACAGCAAATGATATATGGGGTCGTGTATTATTAGCAAGATACATTAGCGCTCCAATGGCACTAAGATATGGTACTTCAGGACCAAGGATATCCTCATTCTCTTCTTTAGGACGGAATTGATCCTTCTCCACATCCAAAGATCTTACGATCATTGGGGTACTTAATGGATGTGACTTATCCATATAAAATCTCTTCAAGATCTTCTCTGTGTATGTTGTTTGATGAATAAAGATCACATTTTTTATATGCTCGATCTGCAGGCTGAGACAAAATTTAGTTCTTTCAAGATCTTTCATCTCAAACTCTTCTTTTAGAGTTTTTATAATTGTTGGAATCTCTTCAAGAGTTCCAATGATATTTAAATCATCAACGTACACAGCAATTATAATGAATCCAGATGCGGATTTCTTTATGAAAACACATAGACAAATATCATCATTTTTGAATCCATTTTTGGCCAGATACTCATTAAGACGATTATACCACATTCGTCCAGATTGCTTTAGATAATATAAAGATCTTTGCAATTTGACTGAGTATAACCCTTGCGAATATTCATTGGATGGTTTAGATATCTTTAGTCTTTCAGGACTTTCATATAGATATCCCGATCTAATGAGCCGTATAAATAGGCTGTTACCACATCCATTAAATTCATATGCAGTTTATGATATGCAGATAAACTGACCAAATAACGCAATGTTATCGCATCCACTATAGGGGAATACGTTTCTTCATAATCTATACCGGGTCTTTGTGAAAAACCTTGTGCCACAAGTCGGGCTTTATAGCGCACAACTTCATTTTTCTCATTTCGTTTTCTCACAAATACCCACCGGTATCCAACAGGTTTTACATTTTCTGGTGTACGGACTACAGGTCCAAAGACTTCACGTTTTGCAAGTGAGTCTAATTCAACCTTCATGGCTTCTTTCCATTTTGGCCAATCATTCCTTTATCGACATTCTTCGACTGATCTTGGCTCAAGATCCTTACTTTCATGCATGATATTCAATGCCACATTATATGCAAATATTTGATCGACAATTGTCTTATTTCGGTCCCATTTCTCTCCTATAAAGACATAATTTACCGAGATCTCGTCATTTTCACAATTTTCAGGTACCTGAACGTCTTCTGGCGTTATATCAGAATTTTGGACAACTGCAGGTGTCTTTACTATGTCTTTTTCAATAGGAATATTTACCTCTTTTCTCTTTCGAGGATTTTTATCTTTGGAACCGACAGGCCTGCCACGCTTCTGGCGTGTATTTGCTTTAGTGGCTATTTGTCCTACTGGGACATCAATTCAAATTGGGGCATTTTCTGCCCTGCCACGCTTCTGGCGTGAATTTGCTTCAGTGGCTACTTGTCCTACTGGGACATCAATTCGAATTGGGGTATTTTCCGCTGGTATATAAGATTTGGTTATCCTCTTTGTATCGGAAAATACATCAGGCAATTCATTTGCTATTCTTTGCAAATGTATAATCTTTTGAACTTCTAGTTCACATTGTCCTGATCGAGGATCTAAATGCATCAACGATGATGCATTCCAATTAAGTTCCTTTTCAGGAAGCTTATTCTCTCCCCCTAATGTTGGAAATTTTGATTCATCAAAATGACAATCCGCAAACCGGACTTTAAATACATCTCCCATTTGTATCTCAAGATACCTCACTATAGAGGGAGAATCATATCCAACATATATCCCCAATTTTCTTTGGGGTCCCATTTTGATACGATTAGGTGGTGCAATGGGAACATATATTGCACACCCAAATATTCTTAAATGGGAGACATTTGGCTACTGGCCAAAAGCTAATTGCATAGGAGAGAACTGATGGTAACTCGTTGGCCTCAAACGAATAAGTGTTGCGGCATGTAAAATAGCATGCCCCCAAACCGAAGTTGGGAGATTTGTTCTCATAAGTAAGGGTCTAGCAATCAATTGGAGGCGTTTAATAAGTGATTCTGCTAACCCATTTTGTGTGTGAACATAAGCTACTGGATGTTCAACACTTATTCCATTAGCCATACAATAAGCATCAAATGCTTAGGAAGTAAATTCACCAGCATTATCAAGACGAATTGTTTTGATTGGATTTTCTGGAAATTGTGCTTTTAATCGAATAATTTGAGCCAGTAATCTCGCAAACGCCAGGTTGCGAGAAGATAATAAGCACGCATGTGACTATCTCGAAGATGCGTCTATTAGGACCATAAAATATCTAAAAGATCCACATGGTGGATGAATAGGTCCACATATATCACCTTGAATCCTTTCTAGGAATTCAGAGGACTCAAATCCAATCTTTACTGGTGATGGCCTTAAAATTAACTTTCCCTGAGAACATGCAGAACAACAAAATTCACTAGATTTAAGAATCTTCTAGTTCTTTAGTGAATGTCCATGAGAGTTTTCAATAATTCTCCTCATCATGGTTGTTCCCGGATGACCCAATTTATTATGCCAAGTTATAAATTCATTTGGGATAGTAAACTTCTGGTTTACAATGGCATGTGATTCAATTGCACTAATCTTGGTATAATACAATCCAGATGAAAATGAGGGTAACTTTTCTAATATAACTTTCTTATTTGAATCATGAGTTGTGATACATAAATACTCATGATTTCCCTCGTTCATTGTCTCAACATGATATCCATTTCGGCGAATATCTTTGAAACTCAACAAGTTCCTCAGAGACTTGGTAGATAATAGTGCATTATTTATTATAAATATTGTTCCTCTAAGAAACAAAATTATAGCTCTTCCGGAGCCTTCAATCACATTGCCTGAGCCAATAATAGTATTAACATACTCTTCTTTTGGCACAAGATGGGTAAAATATATATCACTTTTAAGAATAGTGTGCGAACTTGCACTATCCGCAAGGCAAATATCTTCAGAATATATCCTTGCCATTTTTCTTCAAAAACAAATAATAATAATAATAATAATAATAATAAAATGAGTAAAAGTACATGCAAAGTAAAATTATTCACATGAATTCTTAACAAACACATACATATATCAAATTATTCCATCATTGATCAAATAGCCAATATCTCCTTCAGAATCCTTAAAGAAATTAGATACATCATAATGAGTGGTGGAATTTTCATCATTTGAAACAAAATTTGTTTCCTTTTCTTTGTCATCCCTTTTCAAAGATGCTTGATAAAGATCAACTAGGTGCCTTGGGGTACGACAGGTACGTGACCAATGGCCCTTTCCACCACAACGGAAGCATTAATTCTCAATTGATATACTTTGCCCATTATTTCTTTCTTTATCCCACTTCTGATGAGATCCTTTCTTGTGAACATAATTCATTTTCCTTCCATAATTTTTCTTGTCATCAAAATCTTGCCATTTACCTCTTCTGGGGTTATAATTTGCCGCATTTACTTCAGGAAATGGGGCGGCGCCAACTGGACGCGCTTCATGATTTATCAAAAGTAACTCATTGTTGAATTCAGCAACAAGAAAGCAAGAAATTAATTCAAAATACTTTTTAATTTCTTTTTCTCGATACTGCTGCTGCAGGAGCACATTCGAGACATGGAAGGTCGAGAAAATTTTCTCTAACATATCGGGCTTGAGGAAGTATCACATGATTGTACCTTTCTTCAAGGTCTTTCCACAGATCTGCAAGATCTTTTAATGTGGGATATTCATTTTTCAATCATACTTCAAGATGACGACGAAAGAGAATTATGGCTTTGGCTATATCCTTCTGGGATGTATTATTTTCAGCCTTAATGGTATCTCCAAGATCCATTGAATCAAGATAGATTTTAACATCTAGTATCCATGATAAATAATTATTTATAGATATATCAAAAGTATTATATTTAAGATGAAAGAGATTCGCATAATAAAAATTTGTTACCTGAAGTCTTCATAAAATTTTGTTAAAGTTTCGTGCTGATAACGTGTTATAAAATAACTAAATAAATAAACAAGGAAGAGGTAACAAACATAAAATATAAAGAAATATAAAGAGAGTGAGAGAAGTATTGCAACATAAAAGAGAGAAAATTATTTTATTGCTTTTTTTTTGTGTGTTCAAAGGCCTCAGCCTATGTTCCTATTTATACATGTGCAAGGCTTCTCTTTTTCAAACTACATTAAATTCATTCATCCTTGGGAAACTCTATCTTATGAAAAATGGGCATCCCCTCAAGATGTGATAACCCATTCTTATCACAAAAATTTTGTTGTTTCTTATAATTTTATTGAATTTTTTATTTGGTCTCTATATTTTTTCTAATTAAATCCCTATATCATATCAGATTTTATAACCAAATCCATGCCGTTATTGGAATCAACTAAATATTCTGTTAAAGAAAATAGAATATTTAGTCAAGTGATAGACATAATAGTTTTGTTTAACGGGACATTCCATTAATTTTAATGTTTTTGTCATGATAAAAACTTAATTACAAAATCTGATATGGTATAGGAAGCTAATTAAAAAAAAGAAAAGTATAGAAACCAAAAAAGGTTATAAGCATATTCAATGTTTGTCTCACAATTAAATTTGACAAGTAAACTATTATTTGTACCCATGAAAGTTGAAAATGCTGACATATCTATCCATAGAAAAAAGAAATTACCATTCGTACTCATGAACCATAAACTTTTGCTAACAAAACTATCCAAATAAAAAAAATTATTTAAAATTCCCAAATTACCCTACCACCACCACTTACTCCACACCACCACTTTTTCAATCCCAAACCCACCACCAAAATTACCCTAAATCCTAACTACCACCATCACTCAAAATATCTCCTATGCCTCCAACAAACATTCCAAAAACAACGATTATTTCAACCAAATACAGAACAAGTACAAACTTCAACCATGTCTTATTGTAACTCTAAGGAAAGAAAGAGATGCACCTGAATTCAGGGTAGAATCCTCCCATTGAAGGGATAGCAAATGTGATAGTCATAGAATACAGATTTCAATCAGTTTTCACATTTGGGAACAGATCCCAATCCGTTAGTTCTCCTGGGAGCGTTTTATAGCCGCCCTGAGGGAGTTCGACACCGGAGGTCCGTCGTTGTCGGCAGTGAAGGAGGTCGATGAGGGATTTGGAGGAGGGGAGGTGGTCGAGGGATACGCCGATGGAGAGTTCTAGGACGCGCAGCTGGAGGCGCGGGGAAATACGGCTGCTGCAGTTATGGCGGTGATGGTAGTGCGCGATTTGGTGATTTTGTTGAGGAAGGAGGAGGAAGGGAGGGCCAAGAGAGCAGAGATTGCGTGGAGGGAGGTCGTCTGGGAAGCTTGCGAATTTTTTATGGCGGCAGTGATGATGGTAGTTGGGGATGAGAGTGGTGGTGAAGAAGAGTTTGGGTGGTGGTGGGATTTGAGATTAGAAAAGTGGTGGTGAAGATAAGAGTAATTTAGCGATTTTAAGTGATTTTTTGTATTTAGATAATTTTGTTGTGCGGATCTCATATTTCATGGATACAAATGGTAATTTTCTTTCTTTTAGGAGTAGATATGTCAGCATTTTCAACTTTCTTAAATAGAAATTGTAGTTTACTCTAAATTTGACATAAACAATTCATATATTGAAGAGCTAATAACATTCGATTTCGATATGTAAATAAATTTGATCCATCAATTATCACTAATATAATAGTTTTTTCTTTGATTTTTGTAACATTGATGATTGATTATTAGAATTTGAAATTATGTAAAAAAAAATGAAAAGAAAGAAGTGTTATAAGAGAATTTTGGTCATATTTTTCTAACACATAAAATAAAATATAATTTAACTAACAACGTTATTAACGTCTACGTCACTCATTCGATTAATTATTAGTGCCAATGTTAACTCTAGAATAATATTAAAACTGTTTAAAATTTTTGGAGAGACAAATAAAACGTTTAAAAGTTAGTTGGAGACCAAAATAATATTTTTTTTAAGTCGTATGAAAAAGAAAATTTGAAATGAATTAGAAAACAGGCAATTAAGACATTAAATTAGCATCTTTACGCGGCCGTTTAACTTTTTGATGGAGAGAAGCAGAAATGATACACAATTTCTGAGCTTTTAAAGTAAGAGATGCCAAAGTCATTTAGTTTTACAGATATGAGTGCGTAGTTCATGGAGCCATGCAATGCTGCATTGTGTGAGAGACAAAAGAACCTTCTATCTTAAAACCAAATAACCAATGCTTTATTTAACCAATGCATTGACCTCGAAACCATCGCAAAACATTTTCATTTGCTGCTTAAAAATGCTGACGCCCATTTGAAAACATGCCTCCCATGCCACACCATGCTTCTTTTCTTCTTCAGTCAAAATAAAATCACTCTCTAGTCTCTAATACTACCTTCATGTACCTCACATTCTTCTCGGTATCCAAGAACGAAAAACCCGATTGAATGAATTAATATTAAGTCACCAAAGATCATGTCCCTCCAGAATGCATGAGCGAGTGACGTACCTCGTGTTCAATCGTCGTGCCTAATCGGATCATCAAGTATTTATTATCATTGAATTCTCTCATCTCATCTTATCAGTTATCACACACCATGGACCCTCTTGGGAATCGCAATCATAACCATAAACCTTATTGTTCTTCGTACACGGTATCGGAAGAGGAGTTCAAAGTGTTCCACAGAATAGACAGAGAGGTGTACAGAACACTTACCATGGACCTCAAGCGGGACCCCTCGGAATGCATGCAAGTCATGGGGATGTGGCTCTGGCTCGAGAGGATTGGGTTTCGCAACGTCGTTTACAAGATACTTTCATTGCCCACCCCTTTAGTAAACGACATTGCAGAAGAAACACTTACATGCCTCAACGCCATGCTATCTTCTTCTTTGGAAGGAGGCATGGACAGCATCCCTCTGCTTCAGAGCGTCTTGGACAAGGACATCTCGCTCCAGTTCTTGCACCAGCATCACGCCGACGCAGTGCAGGGAGTGGCGAAAATGGTGCAGGAAGTGTGCATCAGAGCCTTCAGTGACATCAAGATGATGGTGATGCAGCAGCAGCACAGGGTAGAGAACAGGAACAACGGTGGTAGTGGTGGTGGTGAAGTGGTTCCAGCAGAGGCGAGGACGATGTTTGTGACGTTCTCGAAAGGGTACAGAGTGGCGGAGAGGGAATTGAGGGAGTTCTTGACAATGGCGTATGGAGATTGCATTGAAGCATTGTACATGCAAGAGGTGCAGCACCCAAACCATCAGCCCCTCTTCGCTCGAATTGTATTTAGAAAGGCATCCACCATTGACGTTGTACTCAGGGGTGCAACTAAGGTTAAGTTTAGCATCAATGGCAAAGATGTATGGGCCAGAAAGTTTGTGCCAAAAAACTCTACTTCTAGTTTGAATATCAGAATTTAAGTATCGGTTATTTTTTCTCTTTTATCAATATGGTTGATTTGGTCAAGGTCAATGTGTATATATGTTTTGGAATTTGTAACAATAATAACATCGTATAAATGTTGATTATGGTTTTAGACTTTTGGTTGGGGTTCTTGGAATGAAAATGATGGAATATCTTGTGCCAAAAGTTACCCTGATTTACACACACATCGTTATCGTTTCACAAATGATCATATTCTTTTTTGGGCTTTGTTTTTTTGGTCTTGTTTTTTGAGCTTTGTTATTTTTTGGTCGGGGCTTGAGTCCAAAACTGGTCATTTATTGGGCTCAAGCGGTTTCACAGCCCAAAAAGAAAAGAAATTTTAATTTTATAGGCGAATAGGTGGCGAATAACTGAATGAGAAAAAGAAAAAGAAAAAAAAAAGAAGAAGGATCTCCACACTCCAGTTTCTGGCATTAAAAAATGGAGTCAGCGGCGACGAACGGGGAAGAAGCGAGTTCATGGGATGAGCTGTACAACATCAATCTAATCCCTTCTGAGTTGTTTGTGAAGTTTCGCAAAGAAGTTCAGGGCATTCGAGTTGGTCTCAATATGGAGGTCATCTTCATCCTATTAGTTTTTTTCATCCTCTTGCACGTGCCTCTTGCATGTAACGTGTTTGATATTATGTCACACTGAAATTCCCGCATCTGGGTATCTATGTGTGTGCTACATCCAATCACTTTCTGCCTTGTAGCAATTAAACTCATCCTCAGAGGATCATGTTCTCTTATTAGGGTATTTTATTTTGTTAATTGTCTCTGTGCTCTTATAATTGATTGCCAAAACTCATGAGAACATTATTATCTTGCAGTTCTATAATACTCCCATCAATGAATATCAAGCCAAGCTTGTATTGAAGCCTTTAACTCCTGAATGGAAGTGGAAGCTAATTTACGAGCCTATTCATCAAGATGTTCGCATTCTCTCCAAAAAGATCCCTGTCACCAAATTTCTGAATCTTCAGGTTCCATGATGTTTAAAAAAAGCAGTAAC
The DNA here is from genome assembly GCF_003086295.3 of Arachis hypogaea. NCBI lineage: Eukaryota > Viridiplantae > Streptophyta > Magnoliopsida > Fabales > Fabaceae > Arachis > Arachis hypogaea. Next base: position 94,154,881 of record NC_092036.1, read on the forward strand.
TCTGGCATTTTTTATGTGGTTCTATGTGTTGGTTCCCTCTGTGTACTCAGTTATTAATGCTATAATAAGCTTAAGTGCTTTCGTTTGTAGTGTTTTACTCTGACATAAAACAGTGCAGGTTGGTGTAGGACACAATTTTCAAATGCATGCTACGGGTTGGAAATGGAAGCTCACTACATGTTTAGGTGGAGATGGTGTATCCCGAATTCGAAATAAGACTTCGGTTGGCTTGTTTCCAGGCTTTGATTTACGATTCGGATGGAGGGCAGACTATGTTCTCCCTGAAATTACTGGGCAAGTTTCAAATTTATGATTTTTAGATACTGCTACCTTTTATTTCTCTTATAAAATTGCTTGATGAATATGATCGATTGGTTTATACTTTGAACCTTAACAGGGCTCTAGGTACCGATGAACCACTGTTCAACATGCAGTCTGGACGGCTTCAAGCATCACTTGATAGAGTTGAAGCCATCTTAACCCATACTGATTCTGTTTGATTGGCAAAGAAGATAGTCTAAGAAAATCAGGTATTATATATAACTCTTGTTAACATAGGGGCTCTGAAGGACATCATACTGATGGCTCTTTTCTGTTATGAATAAACATGTATAAAAGATCAGATATATGTTTTACATGCACCGGTGTATGCTGTTAAGTATGCACTGTCCTATAATATTACGAATGGAAACAGTTATTCTTTTAATTTAAAATTGCATTGGTGGGTTTAGGTGACAACTAACAAGATAGCTTCACCATAGGGTCCTATAGTTGTTACTTGAAATTGACTACTTTTGTAATCGGGTTTTGTTGGCAGGATTATGCCACTTCTTGTTCGAAACGCCTGCAAGGCCTCAAAGTGGAGTTAAGCTAATAATTACCGGGAGAGAGATTTGAAAAAGTTTGTGACACGGGAAATTCTAGAGCGGTTGACAAGGAGCGTAGTTAGTCATTATAGACAAACGCCCCTACTTGCTTTTTGTGCATACATTATTTCAATAGTATCAAGTTATTTTGCAAGTGTGTCTGCCAGTACATGGTAATTTGTACATTACATAATCCAACATAATCAAGTTACTTCTTCATTTGTTCTGTAATTATTCATATTTGAGATGCTGCAAATCGCCTTTTTACTTTCCAAGTTATCCATACTAAGCCAGAGCAGGGTAACCATACTAATGTAATCAAGTGGCAGATTGTAGACACTTTTAATCACTATATACTCTTTAGGAAAGTTATCAGGTGTACCTAGGAACACCGGTGTTCCTGTTGTTTTAATCGTTGATTTTAATTAATATATATTATATATATTTTTTATAATTCAGATCAACGGTTAAAACAACTGGAACACCGGTGTTCCCGGTACACCTGATAACCTTCCTATACTTTAATTCGAACGCCTGAGGAGGGAACATTGCAGTCCCCAAGATTCAGTAAAGTTGGACCCACCAACCAACCCATCTGCTTTTGTATCCTAGTCCTAGCCGTTACACCCAGCCTTAACGGTACCATTCAGTCATTCACCACCTTATAAAAGACTCAAATAATTTAAACACCATCTTCAAAAAGATTCAAAGCATTATACAATACTCTCAAGAATCGCCGTTATGGCATCTTCCAAGCATAGAAACGCATGCTCCTTCACCACCATCCTCCTTATCTGTTTGAACTTGTCACTGTTTTTAATCTCCGCAGCCTCTTTTGCTCCCACAATCCTCCTCAAGATGCCCCCAACCTCCTTCGGCATGGCGTTCTTCATGGTCTCTGGCATCTCAATTCTCTCATCCCTTGTGGGGTTCTACTCCCAGCTCACATACTTATGCTTCCTCACCCACATCTCCCTTGTATTAGCCTCATTGGTAGGTCAAATTCTCACCATATTTGCCTTGTTTACAAGAGAGAAAGCAAGCCTGTCTCTGCTAAAGTCGCCTCGGGACCCGAAAGAAGCTAAGTTCTTGGTGAGGATGGAATGTGGGGCTTTGATGGCAATGTGCATGTTGCAGGTGGTTGTGTTGGTCCTGAGTTGTGCAGTGCATAGTTGTTGGGTCAAAGACTATGAGGAGCTGGAAGCAGAGAAGGAAGCCATGGCTAGGAAGAGGAGCAGAAAGATGGCAAAAGTGCAAGAGGAATCCATGGCCAATGGAACCAAAATTGCACAGTGCAAAACCAAGGAGTTGGATGAGAACATGAAAAGCAAAAATGAGCAGTGGGTGAAGACTGATTTTGAACCCTGAATGAAGCATTTTGTTCTGTTTTCTTCCTCCTTCTACCTTGTTAGTAGTGCAGATATTTGCATGTTTTCAAATTCTTATTCAGTTCCATGTTGTTTTTATTGGGGTCACTGCGGTTGTGGCCATTGCATGTGTGAGCATCGATTTTTCTTGCTTTCAACTTAATGCAGCTAAGTAATTGATTGTAATCATGCTTCGATGGTCTATTAATTAATTATAATACAGGCCGAAAAAGAAGGGAAAACGAGTTAAGACGCATGTTACCAAAGTTTAGGTTCAACTTCATATAATAGTAAGTTGGATGGCCAAATAATACACATGAAGTTTCTAAAACATTAGTTTAAAGTGTTTAGGGAGGCAGCTCAATCAATCAATCACGTTTATACACTTTTTTTTATTTTATATGGACAATGATGGTTTTTTTTCACACCAAGATCATGTTCTATGGCTAATCATAACTAGCTACAGTATTATAATAAGCTGTGAACAAACCATGGGCTTCTACCACTAGCTGTTTTGGAATCCGCAACTTCTTGTTTATGTATTGGAATTTCAGTGGGGGATGTGATTGTAATCTTACTAGTTAGTTCCAATTGTAAGGTTTTTATTTTCTCAAATGATTCTATATAAATAAGTTGGCTATTTCAATAAAGATTTTATTATTGTTATTATGTGAAGATATTTCATTTTTAATTATTAGATGATAAATTATAAAGCTTGATTTTTATATGTTATAAAAATATTATTTTTATTTAAAATGTGGCTAAACAAATAAATTACACTTTTTAAACAAAGACTATTATAAAAAAAAAATGTTTTTGACATTTTCATTCCCTATAGATAAAACTACCTACTAAAGGATAGTCTACGATTTATAATGGAATTGACAAAAGTCCTTACAAAACATACGATCTCCGCGTTGATAATCTAATGTCAAAAGAAGTGATAATGACATAATGTTCATGAACTTAACTTACTACTAATGGCACCATCTAACAGTGGATTACAATTTTTCAAGCCTGGTCGGCTCGGCTATCTTGTCATTAACACTTTGAATTTGGTCCAACTCCAATCAATTTTGTTTTTACCTTGTTTACCCTATTCCACTCACTTTTCAGTTTTCATGTTTTTTTCATGGGTAAAATACCTATCCCCACTATTGATAATTTTTTTAAAGATTCTGAGGTTTTCAACAAAAAAAAAAAAAACAAAAATCAGTTTCGACCCTTTCTTTAATATTATGAAATTAATTAGCTTTTATATTAATAATTTTTTTTAAATATATTTATGTGACATATTGATCACTAATATATTTTATATTTAATTTTTATAAATAAAAATAATTTAAAAATTACTAATATTTTTTAGACAATTATTCAAAATACAATGAGACTCCTAACAAAAAAATTTATCAATTTTAGTTAGCTTTTAACGGATAAATCATCAGTTTAATATATCATGTATGTTTATTTTGTTAATACGAAAAATATTACCAGAAAAATTAACCAGTTTCATAGAAATAAAGATTAAAAGCTAAAAAATGTATTTTTTTATTGAGAATCTCGTTATTTTTTGAAATAATTGTCAAAACTCAAAAAAATTATTCCTCCTTATTCATTGGCAAGAAGAAAAAAAAAGAAAAGAAAAGAAAGTAATTCATTTGTCATGTATATTTTATGGAATTGTGTATTTCACATTATTCAACTATTTATTTATTTAAGATAAAAATTCTGGTACAATTATTTTTATATAAAATTTATAATTAAAAATCGTTAGATAATAATTTAATTAAATTAATCATTAAAATTATTAAATAATTTAATAAATTTAATTAAATTAATAAATTATTATCTAATAATTTTTAATTATGAATTTTACATCAAGATAATTGTAGATGAATGTTCACCATTATTTAATTAAAATTTCTTAAGTAAAGGTTTTGGTTTTCAAAATTTAGTTAATGGCTATTTGCATCTAATTAATGTAGCCAATGGGGAAGAGAGGTAGCGCCAAATAATAAAATAAATAGGGAACACAACAGAAGCACTTTGAAGCTGCAGTCACAATCGTAGAGAGAGAATACTTTGCCTTCCTTCATACCTCAATCCTCAAACTATCAAAAACTTTGCAAAACGATAACTCTCCCCACTTTTCTTGCTTCTCTCATTCTTTCATTCTTTCATTCAGCATATCGATTAAAGGGGGAAAAAAGCACTTCTTCCTTCTTTTCGCTCTTTCAAATTCCACACTTTTTTTTTCTTCAGTTCTATCGAACCAACCAACGATGCCTTGTTCCGTTTCGATTGCAATTCAGACACCGGAATTCCAGAGTTTGTTCATCCAAGTTTCTCCCACTCGTACTTGCAAATGCCGACGAATCTCTGCTTCTTGGACCACGTAAGTTCCATTTCTTTTCTTTCTTCACTCGTTCATTTTGGTTGCATCTTTCTTTCTTGAACTCTGTGTGTTTTGATTCAACGCGAAACAGGGCTATGGATTCCAATTTTAATCCAACGATGAGCAGCAAGAAGAAGAAGGAACTTTCGGTTCAGCTTCCGAGTTCAGCGCCGCCAATCCCAAAGTTCGAAACTTTGAGGTTCTGTGATCTTCACTTTGACCGATTACAGCCATCGGATCAAGAATTGGATCAACATAGTAGGTTCGAATTTGGCCAATTCGTTGCACGACAAGCCCTCCTTGATGAAGAGTATTGGGTAAGCCATGAAAATTGAGGGATAATAAAACCCCAAAATTGAATAAAAAATCATTGAGCTTGCTCTTTGTTTTTGTTTTTAGTGCTATTCATGTATGTATAATTTAGGGTTCATGTTGTGCTAGACAGCAGCATGGCTGAGGGCAGAAAGTCATTGGGAGAATCGAGCATATGAACGGTATGACGTTGACAATTAGACATAGTGCTTCATCAGATTATCAATTTTTTTTCCATAGTTCATTAATTAATTGGGGTTCTTGACAAAAACTTGATTTGTTACTATTTGTTGCTTACTTCACGATGTTGTGATTGAATCAACAGATTTTGCTAATTTTTTATTTTATTTTCAAAATTGAAGCAAAGAATTAACCTCGTCAAAATCTGTCTCAAGCATACTTTAATTATATTTTTTTTAATACAAGGAGATCTTATCCAAACACAAGTGTATTGAGTTGATTTGGATGAAGAGTTTTATGCCACTAATTATCCTTGTGTTTTCCCCAGATATACTGATCATTATAAAAGGAACTTTGCAGATCAGGTAGGAGTTGATACACATTACTTTTCTCACTGTGTATGCTAAATACAATTGAGTGTATCTTGTGAAAATCATAATCTTAACTGGAATTCTTATTGCTTAGGAATTTAATGCAATAAAACGGCGGTGCAAGGTGCAAAACGGGGAGAGTTGCACTTGCATTATCACGGTAAAACAATCTCATCTTAAATCCATGTGTATACACTTTGACAGTTAATTTGTCTTTGTTTGTGTATGTTTTCTCTTATGGTGTGTTGGAGTCAAGTTTATCAGGTGAGGAAAGAGCAAAAGAATGTAAAACGCTCAATAATAAAAAGTGTTGTTGGGACCCTTGATTTGAATATCCGGTACTTGCTGCAAGGAGAGACTTTTCCTGGGGTATGTCACATTCTTTCTCACTAAGATGCAAACTTATGGCTTGTTGCTAGTCTAGCCTGATGCCGAATTAACCATTTCTGCAGGAACGAGCGAAGGCTCCTCCATTCTGCAGCATCAACAAAACACCATCAAGCAGATATGGCTACATTTCAAACTTGTGTGTTGCCAAATCAGCACGACGCCAGGGAATTGCAAGGAACATGCTCCATTTTGCTGTTGAATCTGCAAAATCCGTAGGTAAAGTCTGGAGCATTGAAGTGAAAGTAGCTTCTACAATTCATGTTAGCACATGAAATAAGCCCGAAATCCAAAGATTTACGAATGTATTTGGATGTTGATTTAGCAGGTGTAACGCGTATATTTGCACATGTGGAGAGAAATAATGGAGCTGCACAATCATTGTACAAGAACATGGGCTTTGAGGTAATACAGCTGTTAGTTCATATGTTTATTTCTCCAACTCTATAATGAATTCTTTCTCTTCCTGAATAATCCACTAGTCAAAGATTTTCATGTTTTCCCCTTTTTGTTCCCCCTCAGATGGTTGAAATGGCAAACTCACTGTTGTTAGATGAGCAAACATACTTGCTCCGTTTACAGACGTAAAGCACACAAGGTTGATGGTTGATGGTTGATGCCGCTATGCTTTTGATTAGCCAACATCAACAACTGTGAATTCCAAAATCCAAATACGCCAAGTTCATGTAAATGCATGTAAAAGTCCATGCCATACCGAATTGACGGGTTTCTTTTTTCTTTCTTTTTTTTGGGAAAAAAGTGATTCTGTTCCTATATCATAGAGTGGAGTGAGTTGTAGTAATATTTTGTACTTGGATTACAAAAGTCCGTTTATTTTCTACCTCTTCTCTGAATCATCTATTAAGTAGTCAGATCTTTGATTAGTCTTGGTACTTTTTGAAGCACTTACGAACATCTTAATGCTCAGTCAAATGGAATGAACATGAAATGGATTTTTCTGTTGTTTGCATATTTAAGGACAGAGTGAAATAAAGTAGTCACTGTTATGTGAAACAACATTATGAGAGCAAAATGATGGAGAAAGAGTTTCATGTCTGAAAAAAATAAGAGGACGGAATCGACAATACGGTCCCTTTTTCATAGCATAAGCAATTCACAATCATTTTATCTAGTGAAATACAAAACTCAAATGGCCACGAAAATAGCAAATTAGAGAAACTATATGATTTTTGGTGCACAAGCAACAAATAGAAAATCAACTAGTTTAATGCAGATTGTATGGTTTGGTAAGTTGAAGAAAAAATTCTACAAAAGGTCCTATTAAATCTTATTAGTTTCCTATTTCATAATAACCACTGCGATATGAGATTAAAATTTACGAAAGTATTCAGAAGCTAAGAATGTTAAAAGGAGTTAGGAAATAATCAAATAACTCGAGCACTAATGAAAATCACCAGTATATGGCACTAGCCTTGGAATTTGGAATCCGTAGCATTTGAGTCAACAACTCAGCATAACTGAACTAAAATATTCTATCTAAATGAGAAAGAAAATTTATTTTTTGCCTCCATTCAAATTTAGACTAGAGTGTACAATTGACATCCTCTGTACAAAAGGAATAGGAATATACTCTCTGCTAGAATATGTATGGTTAAGCTGTATGTTTGAGAAGGAAAAAGAATGTTACCCTTCTCCAATTACAACAAGGGTGTACGAAAGAAATCTTCTCTGACGTCCTCGCCCAAACAAAAGGCAAAAAAAGAAAGGGGGGGGTGGACTTTGTCATCTCCTTCCCTCTTTAGTTAGCACCATGTTAGCAGAAAGTTAACTCTGCTTTTGCGCAAAATATCGCTGTCTATAATCTTCTATATATCTAATTTTGTTTTAACTTTAATTTATGGCGAATTTACAGGTACCGGTGAATAACGCAAAGCACCTTGATGATAATCAGGCACTTTGACATGTTGCAATAAAGGAGACATCTGCAATCCAATGATCTGGGTCTCTGGGTTTGAATATCCTTTCAGAAAAACATCTGTAACCTGAAAGAATATATAACATTTAAACAAGTCATACCCATATTATATTTTATTCTTCTGTTTGCAGGAAGACAAGAAATTCATCATAGAAATGCCTGAGGTGGGTTTGCTGATAGATAAATACCTGTGTACATCCAAAAAGTATAAGAAACTTTAGCGAGAAGCAGCTATCCACAATCAAACCCAAGTCGGTGTCTGTCAAATTTCGGCAAAAAGATAGATCTAGAACTTGCAGATTTTTCGCATGGCTTGCAAGTGACACGGCTGTATGCTGACCAACCTGGATTAGGCAAAATGTGACAAGCACTCAGAAAACAGAAAGGTATAACTAATATTTGGCATGCTGCTGGAACTAAACAGCTATCACAGCCAAATGGAAAAACAATTGACAGAAGTTTTCTTCCTTCAACAGGGAGATAGGGCTTTGTTTCATGTCACTAAATAAAAGAACCAGACAATTACCGGGATCATGACACACCTTTAGAATAATTTCAATCAACTAGCTTATTTTACATTATATTATTTACAATTCTCATCACTGCAGCTATGAATTTGACTTTTGAAAACAATGATGAAAATAAGTAGCAGAAAGTTAAGTGTCTGCTGACTTTCCCAATAAAAAACATGATCCAATGTTGGCAAGGGTGAAAATATATCTATTTTAATCCTTCTACAAGGTATACCCACCCAAACACATCTTTTTATGAGCATGTGCTTAGAGTATGATTTATGTGTAGGATGCACATACAAACACCTGCATTCCAGTTTGTTATTGAGTGACATTCAGTGAGACAGTGTAACCAACATACCTTCTTGATTTTATTGAGTGAAAGTTCTTTCAAGGACTCTCCAATGATCTCTATGAAGGCAGCTATTGCTTCATCGCTGTAGTAAAGAGAAATTTTCGTAAATTAACCCATCATTAGGAATTTGAATGAAAGAAATATTCTATGCAATAAGCACTGTGTACCATCCAAAGAAGCATAAGCATAGCATAATTACATACACATCGAATAATGAAGAAACACTCCTGACATTCCAAATGCTAAAAAGTCGATACTGGTCCAATACAGCAGTGCCAATACTCTATGAACAAGTTATCATGGAATCTGATTCCCTAACCCTAATACAGAATCTGATGCACTGAAAGGAAGATTGGATAATGGAAATCTAATCTAATTTCTAATATGAGTCCCAGAAGCAATCAGACAAGAGCTCAAGGAGGATTGAAAATTAATCATAAACTCCTACTATGGAGAAGGAATTCAATCCACATATGGTATTGTAAGATGGTGCTAAGCTAAGCTTTTGACCCAGGTATATATCACAGAATTGAAGGTTTCCATCCTAAAAAAAAGCTGTGCTAGAAAGTTCTATAAATGAGTCATCTCTAGTAACTCAAAAAAAGGAAGAGGAAGAAGAAGAAGAAGAAGTACCTGAATGGTGTACAGGGGAGCTTCAATGTGTTAAGTGCTCGACAATTATTGGCAAGATATCCTATAGATAAATCTGTCAAATTAAGCAAGTTCTCGAGATCAAGGACACACAACAGAGGACAGTGTTCAGCAATGACTTTAATCGACACATCAGTCAACTTTCTGCATAGTTAGAAACAAACATAGCAAGGGAAAGAGATAAATTTAGCAATGAAAGAAATAGGGAAAGTACAACTTGGAAATCCTAGCAATATAATTCTTTTTTTTTCTTATAGTATAACCTGGCAATATAATTCTGATTCAGAAAGAAACTATAATTGAAAAAGATAGAAATACTAGTTAACCCATGCTCAGAGACCAATTGAATATAAATTTTGATTATTTCATTTCCCTATGATAATTCCAAAATAGGAATTCTCTCAATAAACGCTTCAATTATAGAGTAACCTTCTTTAAATTTCATGAATCAGGCAGCTCAAACAGTACTTACACACAATCCTTTAAAATAAGCTCCTTCATGTTTTGACCATTGGCAATGATGTAATCCTTGATAAATTTATCACAAACAGTTCCCACGCCTGCCAAGGACAGCACTTCTAAATTTTCAAGTGCCTTCAGTGCTGGCACAATTAATGCAGTATCGATGTTTTGGCAATGATCAAGATACAACTCTTTCAGAAGTGGTCCTAGTGAATCAGCCAAAATATTAATACTGGCAGATGTGAGAAGGGAGCACTGACTTAGGTTTACCGATCTAAGAGCCGGGGCAGAAGAAATCAGTGCTCGCAACCCCTTATCTGATAGACGGCAAGCACCAGTGATGGACAGACTGATTAATCTAGGTAAGTGTAACCACCTCGGTGACTTTGTCACAATATAATCAGGTATACAACGTCCACATTGGTCAAGTTGTAGCACCTATTCACATGTAAATACACAACAAGAATTAAGAGGTGTCAAATATAGGTAGTGATCTCAGAAACTAAATGAAATTCAACTTTAGCATTTGAGAAGAAATGACAACTATCAAAGAATTCAAGAAGCATACCTCCAATTTGGAAGTGTCACACGCTTTGAGAGATTCTGTCAATTGATCCTCAGACATCCATGAGCAATCTCTCAGGCGAATCTCAGTGGGAGACCCTTTAACAACAAGTTCAAAAAAGTGAGAGTCCATCCGATGAGAGTCACAGGTCAGCTGGCTAAGTCTGTGCCTCAGGTCTTCTGGGACACCATCAAGTGACACAATTGCATCAGCATAGCTGGCAAGAACTTTTAGGCATATTTCTTTCAATGATGGCACCTTAATCCTAGGTCTTGTATGATTCCATTTAGGAACCCATGATTTATTTTGCACATTTTTCATCCCTTTCTCTCTGATAAATTTCAAAGCTGTCGAAAAAGGTGTTGGCCCCTCATCAATTGGAGGCTCAGGGTTAGATGATTCATCCTTAGCATCCGGCACGAACCGGGCAAACCGAGATGCATTTTCTTTGGCTATGTCCCTGAAACGTTCCCTTCTCCTTGAGCTAACAAAATCCTGTGGTGGCTGGCGGATTATAACCCCGCCATCATCATCATCATCATGATCATCATCTGAAATTTCAATCGGAACGCCAGGGTTCGAATTTTCAGGTCTAGGTGCGCGGAATGCCTCGTCATGAAAAGCATTTGCCAAGAAATCAATTTCCATCACCGGCCCCTTCATTTTCTCCTCTCTGCTTAACCTCCTGAGACCACCGGAATTACCACCACCACCGTTGTCACCACCAAGAACCAACCTTTCAGCGGCACCACTGGTATCAGCACCATGACCATCCAATTTCCTCTTCCCTCTCGGATCACCTTGCACTTCCTCCACCTCCACCACCGGCGAAAAGAAACCTTGAGAAAAATCAAACTGAAAATCAGGGTTCTCGTTCCATACTTCTCCCATTGTCTTAGTGCGCTTGGGAGTGGCATTATCGACGTCAATGGGAACGGTAACCCCCATATAATCAACTGTTCCTCTCTTGAGAAAGCCTCTTTCTGTTTCATCAGCAACGCCATTCCATGATGCCCCATGATCGGGACCACCAAATAAGTCGGAGTTAGAGGGGTTGAGAAAATTGGCAATAATTGAGCCAATGTCAATGTCTAGATCGGAAACCCCAAAATCAGTTGAAAATGGCTGAAAGTTGGTTTCTTGGTCAACCCAGGGATGGGTTTGAACGGAAGTGGTGGCGTAAGGAACCCCGAAATCCCTAGGTTCTTCGGGGTTTGAGAATTGGGGGAAATCGGGTATTGGATTGAGAATTGGATGATGCTGAGGTGGTTGTTGGGGATAAGGGTTGGGGTTGGGGTTGGGGTTAGGGATAGGAGTAACCCCAGCCATGGGTTGGGAAAACAATGGAAGCTGAAATTGAGGTGTTGATGAAGAATTAGAGGAAGAAGAAGGATGAGGAATGGGTTTAGGGGTACTATGGTTGTTATTGGGAATCATCGGTTTGTTGTTGATGTTGACGTTGATGTTGACTATGATGATGAAATGCAAATGAATGGGATTTGGAGGAGAGAGAGTGACACTCGCCACTGAAGAAGAAGAAGGAGAAGAAGAAGAAAGGCGTGTGCTTGGAAGCAATCCCAACGGAATTGGAAGAAAGAAACGAAAGAAAGAGAATTTATGCGTACTGTGGAGAATCGAAACTTCCTCTCTACACCTTCCTCCCTCTTAAATGGTGATCAATACTAGTAAAAAATATATATTTTTAAAAAAATTTATTAATAAAATAACATACTTTTTGTTATGATAAATACAATAGATATGGATAACCATTAATGTCATGGCTTGATTTTACCAAGAAACATTAATAAAGGTTGAAAATTTTCCTTCATTATGCCTATAAAAAGAGGTTAAGCCTCCGTCCATATGACACACAGCAAGAATATATCTAATATATTCCTTCTCTCTCTCTTTCTTACTATAAAGCATTTATTTTCCTTTTCTTACTACACACAACCAAATAATAAGAAATTGATTCCCTTTTATGTTGCAATCAAATACCCTTCTCCTTATATTACTATTACAATTCTTTCTCTTCTTTTATTTTATAAGTATTTTAAATTCTATTTTCTATTACTCTTTACATATAATATTAATAGCAATATTAACCATCTTTATTATATTGAGATAGTAACAATAAACAAATGCAATTCTCTCTCTCTTTATTTTTAATACTTTTTCTTATCTTTGTATATATATACACAATACAACATATAATATTATTATATATATATATATAAATTATTGAGCTAATTATATTAATAATAGAGTCTTCTATTTATACATCTTTATTTTATATATCTTTTACAACACGTTATCAGCACGAGACTCTGATCAAATCTTTAGGAAGACTCAGGTAATATTTTCATTATGTCGAAGCTCTCTCATCTTGAATTCAATGCTCTTGATATATATGGAAACAATTATTTATCATGGATACTAGATGCTGAAATCCATCTTGATTTAATGGATCTTGGAGATACCATTAAGGCTGAAAATAATGCATCCCAAAAGAATAAAGCCAAAGCCATGATTTTTCTTCGTCGTCATCTTGACGAGGGATTGAAAAATGAATATCTTACATTAAAAGATCCTGCAGATCTTTGGAAAGACCTCGAAGAAAGGTATAATCATCAGAAAACGGTGATACTTCCTCAGGCCCGATATGAATGGACGCACTTGCGTCTACAAGATTTTAAATCTATAAATGAATATAATTCTGCAATGTTTCGAATCACCTCACGAATGAAATTATGTGGGGAAAAGATATCTGATCATGATATGTTGGAGAAAACTTTCTCAACATTCCATGCCTCGAATGTGCTCCTGCAGCAGCAGTATCGAGAAAAAGGGTTTAAAAAATATTCTGAGTTAATTTCTTGCCTTCTTGTTGCTGAACGCAACAATGAGTTGTTATTGAAAAATCATGAAGCGCGCCCAGCTGGCGCCGCCCCATTTCCTGAAGTAAATGCGGCAAATCATTACCCCAGAAGAGGTAAATGGCAAGCTTTTAATAACAAGAAAAATTATGGAAGGAAAAAGAATTATGTTCAAAAGAGAGGATCTCACCAGAAGTGGGATAAAGAAAGGAATATCGGGCAGAATAAATCAACCGAGGAGAAGTATTTCCGCTGTGGTGGAAAGGGCCATTGGTCACGTACCTGTCGTACCGCAAGGCACCTAGTCGATCTTTACCAGGCATCTTTGAAAAAGAACGACAAAGGAAAGGAAACAAATTTTGTTTCAAATGATGCTGAGAACTCCACCACTCATTATGATGTATCTGACTTCTTTGAGGACCTTGAAGGAAATATTGGTCATTTGATCAATGATGGAATAGTTTAATATGTGGGATTGTGAAGTATATATGTAAATAAATAATGTAAAGAACTTATTGTTAAGTTTTATTTTCTATGTATTTAAGTTTTAAATGTGATGTACATAAATAATGAAATATTAATATGAATTTTAAAATTATTAAATGTGTCAAATTTTAAAATAAAATTTTAGTATATGACATTATTTTATGTACAGTGTTTCTTAGAAAAATAATTCTGATCAAGTATTCAATTTAACTGTGCATACTACTCATTTTATTATTATTTGTTTTTGAAGAATGGTAAGGATATGTAATGAAGATGTATGCCTTGCGGATAGTGCAAGTTCGCACACTATTCTCAAAAGTGATATATATTTTACCCATCCTGTGCCAAAAGAGGAATATGTTAACACTATTATTGGCTCAGGCAATGTGATAGAAGGCTCCGGAAGAGCTATAATTTTGTTTCCTGGAGGAACAAAATTTATAATAAATAATGCACTGTTGTCTACCAAGTCTCGAAGAAACTTGTTGAGCTTTAAAGATATTCGACGAAATGGATATCATATTGAAACTATGAATGAGGAAAATCATGAGTATTTATATATCACAACTCATGATTCAAATAAGAAAGTTATATTAGAAAAATTACCCTCACTTTTATCTGGGTTGTATTATACCAAGATTAGTGCAATTGAATCACATGCCACTGTAAACCAGAAGTTTACTAGCCCAAATGAATTCATAACTTGGCACAACCGATTGGGTCATCCGGGAACAACCATGATGAGGAGAATTATTGAAAACTCTCATGGACATTCACTAAAGAAGCAGAAGATTTTTAAAACTAGTGAATTTTGTTGTGCTGCATGTTCTCAGGGAAAGCTAATTTTAAAGCCATCACCAGTAAAGATTGAATTTGAGTCCCCTGAATTCCTAAAAAGGATTCAAGGTGATATATGTGGACCTATTCATCCACCATGTGGATCTTTTAGATATTTTATGGTCCTGATAGACGCATCTTCGAGATGGTCACATGTGTGCTTATTATCTTCTCGCAACCTGGCGTTTGCGAGATTACTGGCTCAAATTATTCGATTAAAAGCACAATTTTCAGAAAATCCAATTAAAGCAATTCGTCTTGATAATGCTGGTGAATTTACTTCCCAAGCTTTTGATGCTTATTGTATGGCTAATGGAATAAGTGTTGAACATCCAGTAGCTTATGTTCACACACAAAATGGGTTAGCAGAATCACTTATTAAGCGCCTCCAATTAATTGCTAGACCATTGCTTATGAGAACAAATCTCCCAACCTCGGTTTGGGGGCATGCTATTTTACATGCCGCAGCACTTATTCGTTTGAGGCCAACGAGTTATCATCAATTCTCTCCTATACAGATAGCTTTTGGCCAGCAGCCAAATGTTTCCCATTTAAGAATATTTGGGTGTGCGATATATGTTCCCATTGCACCACCTAATCGCACCAAAATGGGAACCCAAAGAAAATTGGGGATATATGTTGGATATGATTCTCCCTCTATAGTGAGGTATCTTGAGATACAAACTGGTGATGTGTTTAAAGCCCGGTTTGCGGATTGTCATTTTGATGAATCAAAATTTCCAACATTAGGGGGAGAGAGTAAGCTTCCTGAAAAGGAACTTAATTGGAATGCATCATCGTTGATTCATTTAGATCCTCGATCAGGGCAATGTGAACTAGAAGTTCAAAAGATTATACATTTGCAAAGAATAGCAAATGAATTGCCTGATGCATTTTTCGATACAAAGAGGATAACCATATCTTACATACCAGCGGAAAATGCCTCAATTCGAATTGACGTCCCAGTAGGACAAGTAGCCACTGAAGCAAATTCACGCCAGAAGCGTGGCAGGGCGGAAAATGCCCTAATTCGAATTTATGTCCCAGTAAGGCAAATAGCCACGGAAGCAAATACACGCCAGAAGCGTGGCAGGCCTGTCGGTTCCAAAGACAAAAATCCTCGAAAGAGAAAAGAGGTAAATAATATTCCTGTTGAAAAAGACATAGTAAAGACACCTGCAGTTGTCCAAAATTCTGATATAACGTTGACAAACCCCAATTTGACGGTTTGTTTTGTATTAAATTTAGAGTGTCTTGATGACCTTTTGTCACATTTAGCCTATGAATTAGCATGGTTTTGTTATCTCTCCCATATTCGTGCTTAAGTGTAAAAACATGCTTTTTGAGCCTTATTTTGATGAATTCTAGTTTCTCTCTGATTCCATAAGATGCCTTGATGTGTTTGCTAGTAATCTCAGGTTGAAATAGGCTAGGCATGGATCAAAGGAAGCAAGGAAGAAAGCATACAAGTGGAGGGAAGCACAAAAAGCCAAAGAATTGATCCAGGCCATGCACGCGCACGCGCACAAGGCGCTCGCGCGCACATTGCGAAACAGGCCAAGGACGCGCACGCGTACCGTGCACTCACGCGCCGATGGTGGCACATGACCTCATTAATGCAACACGTGCCTGGCGATTTTGGAAGGTTTCAGCCACCAACTTTGGCGCCAAAATGCATATAAGAGCCAAGGATTGAAGGGGATTGACACACATTCACATCCATAGACTAATTTTAGATCCTTAGGTAGATATTTTTAGTTAGTTACATTTGTAGAGAGAGAAACTCCAACTTCTCTCTAGGATTCATCTTCGTTTTCTCAATTCTCAACCATTCCTTGGTGAGATCTATTACAACACTCAATTTACTTTGTTCATGTTGTAGATCCTCTTCTCTAATCTCATTAGTGTTTGTAATTGTTCAATTCTCATAAGTCTTAGATTCAACTTTGTTGTATTGGATTCTATTGATCATTGAAGATTTCATGTTCATTGTTGTTCATTGTTGATTGTTGTTAATCTCTTGCATTGAATTGCTTTGATCCTAATTCTTTTCTCTCCATTTTGCTATGTCTTTCATTCTTGCTCTCCAAGTGTTTGAGAAAATGTCAACTTTAGATATGGAGTAGTATCCCCTCACTTGGCCTAGTGGTTGAGTCATTGGAGACACTTGAATAATGGATGACAATTGTTGATTAAGAATTGAGAATTGCTAATTGACTTGGAGTGCACTAAAGCTAGACTTCCCTAGGGTAAGACTAGGACTTGTGACTCAAGTTAGTTACTTTCACTTGACTTTCCTCTATAATTAGGGGTTGACTAAGTGAAGCAACACTCCTTTGTTATCACAATTGAAAGAAACTATAGTGATGGAACTTCCAATGTTCAACCTTGGCCAAGGTTTTTACTATTGATTGATTGTTGTTCCCTTTTATTAACACTTCTAGGCCACATTCTTTAGACCACAAAAGACCACTTAACCAATAGCATGCATCCTTGTAGCATTCCTAGGGAAGAACGACTCGAGACTAATACTCTCGGTTATAGATTGTAGATTTGTTTGATGATGGATTTTGCGTCGGTTTAGACTATACTACGATTGATTACTTGATAATTTCTATACCGTCAAAAATTCATTTGTCAAACGTCAGAAGACGTTCAGGTACCTGAAAATTGTGAAAATGACGAGATCTCGATAAATTATGTCTTTACAGGAGAGAAATGGGACCGAAATAAGACAATTATCAATGAAATATTTGCATATAATGTGGCATTAAATATCATGCATGAAAGTAAGGATATTGAGCCAAGATCAGTTGAAGAATGTCGACAAAGAAATGATTGGCCAAAATGGGAAGCAGCCATGAAGGCTGAATTAGACTCACTTGCAAAACGTGAAGTCTTTGGACATGTAGTCCGTACACCTGAAGATGTAAAACCTGTTGGATATAAGTGGGTATTTGTGAGAAAACGAAATGAGAAAAATGAAGTTGTGCGCTATAAAGCCCGACTTGTGGCACAAGGTTTTTCACAAAGGTCCGGTATAGATTATGAAGAAATGTATTCCCCTGTAGTGGATGCGATAACTTTGCGTTATTTGGTCAGTTTATCTGCATATCATAAACTGCATATGCATTTAATGGATGTGGTAACAGCCTATTTATACGGCTCATTAGATCGGGATATCTATATGAAAGTCCTTGAAGGATTAAAGATATCTAAACCATCCAATGAATATTCACAAGGGCTATACTCAGTCAAATTACAAAGATCTTTATATGGTCTAAAGCAATCTGGACGAATGTGGTATAATCGCCTTACTGAGTATCTGGCCAAAAACGGTTTCAAGAATGATGACATCTGCCCATGTGTTTTCATAAAGAAAACTACATCTGGGTTCATTATAATTGCTGTGTACGTTGATGATTTAAATATCATTGGGACTCCTGAAGAGATTCCAACAATTATAAAAACTCTAAAAGAAGAGTTTGAGATGAAAGATCTTGGAAAGACTAAATTTTGTCTCGGCCTGCAGATCGAGCATATAAAAGACGGGATCTTTATTCATCAAACAACATACACAGAAAAGATATTGAAGAGATTTTATATGGATAAGTCACATCCATTAAGTACCCCAATGATCATAAGATCTTTGGATATGAAAAATGATCAATTCCGTCCTAAAGAAGAAAATGAAGATATCCTTGGTCCTGAAGTACCATATCTTAGTGCCATTGGAGCACTAATGTATCTTGCTAATAATACGCGACCTGACATATCATTCGCGGTGAATTTACTAGCAAGGTATAGTTCCTCTCCAACCAGAAGACATTGGAGTGGAATCAAACAAATTTTTTGATATCTTCATGGAACGGTTGATATGGGATTGTTTTATCCCTACGGATCCAAGTCACAACTAGTTGGCTATGCAGATGCCGGATACTTGTCTGATCCACATAAAGGGAGATCTCAAACAGGATATCTGTTCACATATGGTGGTACAGCTATATCATGGAGGTCCACAAAACAGACGATAGCAGCAACCTCCTCTAATCATGCTGAAATACTGGCGATTCATGAAGCTAGTCGTGAGTGTTTTTGGCTGAGGAGTCTGATTCAATATATTCTGTCATCATGTGGACTGATTGATCATAAGATAGCTCCAACTGTCCTGTTTGAAGATAATACAGCATGCATTGCTCAACTTAAGGGTGGATACATCAAAGGCGATAGAACAAAGCACATTTCTCCCAAATTCTTCTTCACTCATGATCTTCAAAATCAAGGGACAATTGATGTCCAACAGATCCGCTCAAGTGACAATCTGGCAGATTTATTTACAAAGTCACTCCCAAAATCCTCTTTTGAAAGATTGGTACATAAGATTGGGATGCGCCGATTTCGAGACATTAAATGATGTCGGCAAGAGGGAGAGACTGTACTCTTTTTCCCTTGGTCAAGTTTTTTCCCATTGGGTTTTTCTTGACAAGGTTTTTAATGAGGCAGTCCCCATCACTGGAGGATATTGTACTCTTTTTCCTTCACTAAAGTTTTTTCCCACTGGGTTTTTCTTTAGTAAGGTTTTAACGAGGCAATAATCCGAAATGGTCATCCAAGGGGGAGTGTTATGATAAATACAATAGATATGGATGACCATTAATGTCATGGCTGGATGACTCAGTTCTCATTTTACCAAGAAAGAATGTACATTAATGAAGGTTGAAAATTTTCCTTCATTATGCCTATAAAAGGAGGTTAAGCCTCCGTCCATATGACACACAGCAAGAATATATCTAATATATTCCCCCTCTCTCTCTTTCTTACTATAAAGCATTTATTTTCCTTTTCTTACTACACACAACCAAATAATAAGAAATCGATTCCCTTTTATGTTGCAATCAAATACCATTCTCCTTATATTACTATTACAATTCTTTCTTTTCTTTTATTTTATAAGTATTTTAAATTCTATTTTCTATTACTCTTTACATATAATATTAATAGCAATATTAACCATCTTTATTATATTGAGATAGTAACAATAAACAAATGCAATTCTCTCTCTTTATTTTTAATACTTTTTCTTATCTTTGTATATATATATACAATACAACATATAATATTATTATATATATATAAAAATTATTGAGCTAATTATATTAATAATAGAGTCTTCTATTTATACATTTTTATTTTATATATCTTTTACAACACTTTTATCTTTAAAATTTAATAATTTTTTAATAAATAAATAAATTTTTGTAATTACTTTTGTTAATAAAAACCATTAAAATTTAAAAATCTAGAGTTCTTTTTGGTCTAGTTCTGTTGCATGTACTTTTTACATAATTATTTAAATATTATCATAAAATTTCAGATCAAATATATAAGTAATTTGTTAATATAAAATTTGTTTGGCATTTTATAAAAAAAGTACTTTTTATTATTTTTTTATGTCTTAAATATTTTTGTTGTTAATAAATTTAACAAATATTATTATTAATTAAAAATATTATATACGTATTAAAATTTATTTATTATATTTTTATGTATAAATATATAATATTTAATTTATTTTTAGATATATTTTATATTTTAATATATATTTTATACAAATAATTAATTTTAAATTTTTAATATATAATTGTTTATCCACAAGTTAATAATTCAATATTATTTTGTGTTTACCCTTTAAAATAACAAAACACTGTAATTTATTTACTTCCCACTCTTTGCAATGTGAACTTGACTAATTAATTGCATATTGACTGATTAATTGCATGCATGGAGCATACAGTACCATTTAATTTATGGATATTGTCGATAAATGTTTTTAAGGAGTAAACTACTAAGATTGTTCGTAATTTTTAAATATGCTGGTAATTTTTTTTATTTTTTATAACAATAAAAAATATTTTTAAAATGTTACAAAAATAGTAAAAAAATATTTTTTAAAGTATTAAATAATTTTTGTATTAATAAAATTCTACATTGAAACAAAATATTTAATCAAGTCTAACTAATTTATTATAACAACTTTTTAAATCATGAGTATCTTTTTTTTTCCTTCCTTTTTTTTTTCTTCTTCTTATTTTTCTTTTTCGTTATTATCACCGATAATACCAATTTTTTGCAAACATATTTATTAGTTCTGATTTTTTTTCTATCATCATTAAATAATGAGTAAAGTATCGTTTTTGTCCTCAACATTTGGGGTAAGTCCTAAAGTTGTCCCTAACGTTTCAATCGTCCTATTTAAGTCCCTAACATTTTAAAATTGACTCACTGTTGTTCTGCCGTTAGGGATCCGTTAACAAAATTGACGGCGGGACAAAATTAAGACTATTTTGAAACGTTAGGGACTTAAATAGGACGAAAACGTTGGGGACAAAAACGATATATAAAAATAAATTTTAATTTAATTTTATCTTTCAATAATATCAAATTTTTACTGTACATAGTATTTAATTATTTTTTTATTACACTAAGTAAATTACACTTAATTTCATTACTTTCATTTTAAATAAATTTATTTTTTTATAATTTTAAAGAATTTTGATACATTAGAGAGACAAAAGGTATAATTTATATTTTATTATATTATTGTGTATATATATTATTTTTTCTTTTCTGCAAATTTATATACTAATTATTCTACAAACATTTCATGATAACTATAAATCTTTAAGAGTAAAATTATGAAAAAAATTAATTTATTTAGAATAAAAGTAATATCATTAAGTGTAATTTACTTAGATGTGATTAAAAAATAATTGAATACTATGTATAGTAAAAAATTGATATTATTGAAGGATAAAATTTAAATTTATTTCTATGTATCGTTTTTGTCTCCAACGTTTTCGTCCTATTTAAGTTCCTATCGTTTCAAAATCGTCTCAATTTTGTCCCGCCGTCAATTCTGCTAACGGATCTCTAACGGCAGGACAACATTGAGTCAATTTGAAACGTTAGGGACTTAAATAGGACGATTGAAACGTTAGGGACAACTTTGAGACTTATCCCAAACGTTAGGGACAAAAACGATACTTTACTCTTAAATAATTTATGTTCATTTCTTAATTTATTTCGATTTATTTGCATGTTAATTGATGTTCACTTGATTTTGTTGATAAATATTGACCAAATTTTTTATTCCTTAAGTAATTTTGGTTTCTTTTTTAGTTTAATTGAGATTTATTTGGATTCAGAAATAAATTTGATTTGTTTTTGTTAATGATGAAGTATTTTTTATTGTTTGTTCAAATATAAACTAATTTCGGTTCATTTGTGTGTTAATTGAGGTTTACTACTTGATATTACTCATGAGTATTGTCCAAGTTTTTTATTCTTTAGTAATTTTGGTTCATTTCTCAGTTTAATTGAGATTTATTTGGATCAAGAAATGAATTTCATATATTTTTGTTGATGATTTAGTTTTTTTTATTGCTTGTTCAAATTTGAACTAATTAAATAAAATAGAGTGGAATCTAATGCAATTGAATAAAGTGATAATGAATAATTTTATTTTTCTTTGTTAAAAAATTTGGTAAATACATATGAGCAGCATCAAATGAACCTCAATTAACATATAAATAAGCCAAAATAAACTAAAAAATGAACTGAAATTATTTAATGATAAAAATAGATAAAATCAGAACCAATAAAAGACAAAACTGCAAAATATTAGTGTTGTTGTATCATATTTTAATATATTTTGAAAAAATATTTTTTTTTGTTAATAGGAGTAGAGTTTTTTTTGTCAATGTTATAAAATATCGGAGATAATTTTAGTAATTTATCCGTTTTTAAGGTTGTATATTTCTTAAGGTTTTCAAAAAATAAAATTCCTACCCCAAAATATTTGTCACTTTCAGAAAATAATACTTATACAGGGAAGAGCTAGCAAAATAAGCTTATACTACAAGGAAAAAATATCTAGAGAACTGAGAAGATCAGATAGGCAAGGTTTTGGCCGTAGCTATTTTAGCAACCTCATTAAATTACGTTTATATTAAAAAGGAAAATTTATTTTAGGCAATTTATTTTCATTTAAAAATTTGTTGAGTTACTATATGCATAAAGTGAGATTCAAATTTTTAACATTTATTTAAGTGAACTAGTGAACTAACCACCAAATCAATCTAACTTAATTAGTAAATAACTATTTTTAATTATCAATGATTCGTAAATAAATCTAATAAAAAATAGAGTAAAGTATTGTTTTTGTCCCCAACGTTTGGGGTAAATCTCAAAATTGTCCCTAACATTTCAATCGTCCTATTTACGTCTCTAACGTTTTAAAATTGACTCAATGTTGTCCTGCCGTTAGGAATCTGTTAATAAAATTAACGGCGGGACAAAATTGAGACGATTTTGAAACGTTAGGGACGTAAATAGGACTAAAATGTTGAGGACAAAAACGATACATAGAAATAAATTTTAATTTTATTCTTCAATAATATCAATTTGTTACTGTACATAGTATTCAATTATTTTTAATCATATTTATACTTAATCACCTTATTTTCATTCTAAATAAATTTATTTTTTTAATTTTACACTTAAAGTAATGTATTTTTTATAAATAAATAAATTTTACACTTTTATTCTAAATAAATAATGTAATGTAATTAGAATGAAAGTGTAAAACTATAAAAAAAATTATAAGTAATGTGATTAAGTAATGAAAGTAAAATTACATTATTTATTTAGAATGAAAGTATAAAATTTATTTATTTATAAAAAAATTATATTACTTTAAGCGTAAAATTATAAAAAAAATAATTTATTTAGAATGAAAATAAGGTGATTAAGTGTAAATGATTAAAAATAATTGAATACTATGTATAATAAAAAATTGATATTATTGAAGAATAAAATTGAAATTTATTTCTATGTATCGTTTTTGTCCCTAACGTTTTAGTCCTATTTACATCCCTAACGTTTCAAAATCGTCTCAATTTTGTCCCGCCGTTAATTTTATTAACGGATCCCTAACGGCAGGACAATATTGAGTCAATTTTAAAACGTTAGAGACATAAATAAGACGATTGAAACGTTAGGGACAATTTTAAGATTTACCCCAAACATTGGGACAAAAACAATACTTTACTCTAAAAAATAATTTGCTATGACAAGTGATGAGCTTTGGATAGAGTGGTTCAATGGGGTTTTGGAATTTGATAGGACACCCCTCTGAATTCATAATTATCCTTCACAAAAAAAGGAACGCCGAAAATAGTAGGTTTCATTGTTAATTTTATTTAACAATAGTTTAATTTTTTATATTATTGGACATCTTATTATCATCTAAGATTAATAACAATTGATTAAAACTTAAAAGTGTCAAACGAAGATAAATAGTAGTGGTTACAAATCATTCAGGACCAAAAATGGTTATTGATTACGACGTAACATTAAGCAAACCATGCGCTCAAGCGGAAAAGAATTTAGGTAGAGGCTTTGCCCCATGTGATCACAATATTAGTAATTATTTTAAAAAACTTGGATGACAAATAAATAAAATAATCATATATTTTCACTAAACAGAATGGTACATTTACTTACTAGTTATTGCCTCATCGTTACCTTCACTAATCTTTGAAAGGTGCGTGTCCCGTTCTCACATGTGAATATGAATATATGTGGTCAAAACTCAAACACACATCCATTGTTTTCACGTGGTTTCCACTTTTTGTTTTATTGGTGAAACATTATTATTTATTCTTATCATATCCCTAGGAAAACTAAGAACAATTAGAGATTATTGTGATAAAAATGGGACGTGAATGTCTATTTTCATGCAGAACTCACATTTTTAAAGAAGAAATAATAATTAATGAATGTTGAAATTGATCTCCCTCATACATCTCCAAAAACAGCAACCAAGTAATAACAATAAACAATTAATATAATATTCTCTCTTTCTTTTTTATACTTTTTTTCTTTACATACAATACTATTTATATTAGTAATATATAAGTTATTTTTATTATATCAAAATAATTACATTAGTAAACATTAAGATTAGAGTTTTATATTTATAGTTATCTATCTTTATATTTATATCTTCATTATTTATTTATTTCACAACACGCTATCAACACGAGACTCTGATCAAATTTTTAGGAAGACTCAGGTAATAAATTTTCATTATGTCGAAACTCTCTCATCTTGAATTCAATGCTCTTGATATATCTAGAAATAATTATTTATCATGGATATTAGATGCTGAAATCCATCTTAATTCAATGGATCTTGGAGATATCATTAAGGCTGAAAATAATACATCCCAGAAGGATAAAGTCAACGCCATGATTTTTCTTCGTCGTCATCTTGACGAATGATTGAAAAATGAATATCTCACTTAAAAGATCATACAGATCTTTGGAAAGACCTTGAAAAAATATATAATCATCAAAAAACGGTGATACTTCCTCAAGCTCGATATGAATGGACGCACTTGCGTCTACAAGATTTTAAATCCATAAATGAATATAATTCTGCAATGTTTCGAATCACCTCACGAATGAAATTATGTGGGGAAAAGATCACTGATCATGATATGTTGGAGAAAATTTTTTCAACCTTCCATGCCTCAAATGTGCTCCTGCAGCAGCAGTATCGAGAAAAAGGGTTTAAAAAATATTTTGAGTTAATTTCTTGCCTTCTTGTTGCTGAATGCAACAATGAGTTGCTATTGAAAAATCATGAAGCGTGCCCAGTTGGCGCCGCCTCATTTCCTGAAGTAAATGCGGCAAATTACCCCAGAAGAGGTAAATGACAAGCTTTTAATAACAAGAAAAATTATGGAAGGAAAAGGAATTATATTCAAAATAGAGGATCTCACCAGAAGTGGAATAAAGAAAAAAATATCGGGTAGAATAAATCAACAGATGATAAGTATTTCCGTTGTGGTGGAAAGGGCCATTGGTCACGTACCTATTGTACCCCAAAGCACCTAGTCGATCTTTACCAAGCATCTTTGAAAAATGACGACAAGGGAAAAGAATCGAATTTCGTTTCAAATGATGCTGAAAATTTCACCACTCATTATGATGTATATGATTTCTTTGAGGATCCTGAAAGAAATATTGGTCATTTGATCAATGATGGAATAGTTTAAAATGTGGGATTGTTATGTATCCATGTAAATAAATAATGTAAAAAACTTATTATTAAGTTTTATTTTTTATGTATTTAAATTTCAAATGTGATGTATATAAATAATGAAATATTAATGTTTATGAATTTTGAAATCATTAAATATGTCATGTTTTAAAAAAATTTAGTATATGACATTATTTTTATGTGCATTATTTCTTAGAAAAATAACTCCGATCAATTATTCAATTTAACTGTGCATACTACTCATTTTATTATTATTTGTCTTTGAAGAGAATGGCAAGGATATGTAATGAAGATGTATGCCTTGCGGATAGTGTAAATTCGCACACTATTCTCAAAAGTGATATATATTTTACCCATCTTGTGCTAAAAGAAGAATGTGTTAATACTATTATTGGCTCAGGCAATGTGATTGAAGGCTCCGAAAGAGCTATAATTTTGTTTCTCGGAGGAACAAAATTCATAATAAATAATGCACTGTTGTCTACCAAGTCTCGAAGAAACTTGTTAAGCTTTAAAGATATTCGTCGAAATGGATATCATATTGAAACTATGAATGAGGAAAATCATGAGTATTTATGTATCACAACTCATGATTTAAATAAAAGGTTATATTAAAAAAATTACCCTCACTTTCATTTGGGTTATATTATACCAAAATTAGTGCAATTGAATCACATGCCACTGTAAACCAGAAGTTTACTAGCCCAAATGAATTCATAACTTGGCACAACCGATTGGGTCATCCGGGAACAACCATGATGAGGAGAATTATTGAAAACTCTCATGGACATTCACTAAAGAACCAGAAGATTCTTAAAACTAGTGAATTTTGTTGTGCTGCATGTTCTCAGGGAAAGTTAATTTTAAGACCATCACTAGTAAAGATTGGATTTGTGTCCCTTGAATTCTTAGAAAGGATTTAAGGTGATATATGTGGACCTATTCATCCACCATGTGGATCTTTTAGATATTTTATGGTCCTAATAGACGCATCTTCAAGATGGTCACATGTGTGCTTATTATCTTCTTGCAACCTGGCGTTTGCGAGATTATTGGCTCAAATTATTTGATTAAAAGTACAATTTCCAGAAAATCCAATTAAAGCAATTCGTCTTAATAATGCTGGTGAATTTACTTCCCAAATTTTTTATGCTTATTGTATGGCTAATGGAATAAGTGTTGAACATCCAGTAGCTTATGTTCACACACAAAATAGGTTAGCAGAATCGCTTATTAAACGCCTCCAATTAATTGCTAGACCCTTGCTTATGAGAACAAATCTCCCAAACTCGGTTTGGGGGCATGCTATTTTACATGCCGCAGCACTTATTCGTTTGAGGCCAACGAGTTACCATCAGTTCTCTCCTATGCAATTAGCCTTTGGCCAGCAGCCAAATGTTTCCCATTTAAGAATATTTGGGTATGCAATATATGTTCGCATTGCACCACCTAATCGCACTAAAATGGGATCCCAAAGAAAATTGGGAATATATGTTGGATATGATTCTCCCTCTATAGTGAGGTATCTTGAGATACAAACTGAAGATGTATTTAAAGCCCGGTTTGCGGATTGTCATTTTGATGAATCAAAATTTCCAATATTAGGGGGAGAGAATAAGCTTCCTGAAAAGGAACTTAATTGGAATGCATCATCGTTGATGCATTTAGATCCTCGATCAGGGCAATGTGAACTGAAAGTTCAAAAGATTATACATTTGCAAAGAATAACAAATGAATTGCCTGATGCATTTTTCGATACAAAAAGGATAACCAAATATTATATACCAGCGAAAAATGCCCCAATTCGAATTGATGTCCTAGTAGGACAAGTAGCCACTGAAGCAAATACACGCCAGAAGCATGGCAGGCCTGTCAGTTCCAAAGACAAAAATCCTCAAAAGAGAAAAGAGGTAAATACGATTCCTGTTGAAAAAGACATAGTAAAGATACCTGCAATTGTCCAAAATTCTGATATAGTTTTAACACCAGAAGACGTTCAGGTACCTGAAAATTGTGAAAATGACGATATCTCGATAAATCATGTCTTTACAGAAGCGAAATGAGACCGAAATAAGATAATTATCAATGAAATATTTGCATATAATGTGGCTTTAAATATCATGCATGAAAGTAAGGATCTTGAGCCAAGATCAGTCGAAGAATGTCGACAAAGAAATGATTGGCCAAAATGAAAAGAAGCCATAAAGGCTGAATTAGACTCACTTGCAAAACGTGAAGTCTTCGGACCTGTAGTCCGTATACCATAGGATGTAAAACCTGTTGGATACAGGTGGGTATTTCTGAGAAAACGAAATGAGAAAAATGAAGTTGTGCGCTACAAAGCCCGACTTATGGCACAAGATTTTTCACAAAAGCCTGGTATAGATTATGAAGAAACGTATTCCCCTGTAGTGGATGCGATAACATTACATTATTTGGTCAGTTTATCTGCATAACATAAACTGCATATGCATTTAATGGATGTGGTAACAGCCTATTTATACGGCTCATTAGATCGTGATATCTATATGAAAGTCCTTGAAGGACTAAAGATATCTAAACCATCCAATGAATATTTACAAGGGTTATACTCAGTCAAATTGCAAAGATCTTTATATGGTCTAAAACAATATAGACGAATGTGGTATAATCGTCTTATTGAGTATCTGGCCAAAAATGGATTCAAGAATGATGATATCTGCCCCTGTGTTTTCATAAAGAAAACTACATTTGGATTCATTATTATTGCTGTGTGCGTTAATGATTTAAATATCATTGGAACTCCTGAAGAGATTCCAACAATTATAAAAACTCTAAAAGAAGAGTTTGAGATAAAAGATCTTGGAAGGACTAAATTTTGTCTCGACCTACAGATCAAGCATATAAAAAATGGGATCTTTATTCATCAAACAACATACACAGAAAAGATCTTGAAGAGATTTTATATGGATAAGTCACATCCCTTGAGTACCCCAATGATCGTAAGATCTTTGGATGTGGAGAATGATCAATTCCTTCCTAAAGAAGAAAATGAAGATATCCTTGGTCCTGAAGTACCATATCTTAGTGTCATTTGAGCGCTAATGTATCTTGCTAATAATACAAGACCTGATATATCATTTGTTGTGAATTTACTAGCAAGGTATAGTTCCTCTCTAACCAGAAGACATTGGAGTGGAATCAAGCAAATCTTTCGATATCTTTATGGAATGGTTGATATGGGATTGTTTTATCCCTATGGATCCAAGTCACAACTAGTTGGCTATGCAGATGCCAGATAATTGTCTGATCCACATAAAGGGAGATCTCAAACAGGATACGTGTTCACATATGGTGGTACAACTATATCTTGGAGGTCCACGAAACAGACAATTGCTGCAACATCCTCTAATCATGCTGAAATACTGGCGATTCATGAAACTAGTCGCGAGTGTTTTTGGCTGAGGAGTCTGATTCAATATATTCTGTCATCATGTGGACTGATTGATCATAAGATAGCTCCAACTATCCTGTTTGAAGATAATACAGCATGCATTGCTCAACTTAAGGGTGGATACATCAAAGGTGATAGAACAAAGCATATTTCTCCCAAATTTTTCTTCACTCATGATCTTCAAAATCAAGGGACAATTAATGTCCAACAGATCCGCTCAAGTGACAATCTGGCAGATTTATTTACAAAGTCACTCCCAAAATCCTCCTTTGAAAGATTAGTACATGAGATTGTGATGTGCCGATTTCGAGACATTAAATGATGTCGGCAAGAAAAGGGGAGACTGTACTCTTTTTCCTTCACTAAGGTTTTTTCCACAGGATTTTCCTTTAGTAAGGTTTTAATGAGGCAATAATCCTAAATGGACATCCAAAAAGGAGTATTGTGATAAGAATGAGACGTGGATGTCCATTTACATGCAGAACTCACATTCTCAAAGAAGGAATAATAACGAATGAATGTTGAAATTGATTCCTCTCATACATATATAAGTAGAGGCCTCTCCAATAAAAAAAGTAAGTAATAACAATAAATAATTAATATAATATTTTCTTTCTTTTTTATACTTTTCTCTTTACATACAATACTATTTAAGTATTTATATTAGTAATATATAAGTTACTTTTATTATATTAAAATAATTATATTAATAAACATTAATACTAAAATTTTATATTTATATTTATCTATCTTTATATTTATATCTTCCTTATTTATTTATTTCACAACAGAAATAAGCCAAATTACTTCGTGTTAAATAACATTCATTTTCTAAGATTATAAATTTGTTCTATGTAAATTGAATATATACGCGTTAATGCATTATCCAGCTAATAAAGTTGTACGAGGCATATGAGATTACACGAACCGAAAAATAGAAAACCCGAAGAAGCGTGCCGCATACTTCTAGCATGAAGAATTTCGCATGATGCATAACAACCTGTTAACGGTTGTCACCCATGCATAATTTCATTTCAAGCTAAAGTTGCTAGTTTACACAAATTTTCTAATCTTAATTATTACTTAGTACCTCTTAATAAAATTTTGTTACTTAGACATTTTTTTTTTGGAGATAAGAAAACAAAAAGGGGGCCTACTTTGGAGAGTTGAACCAGGAGGCTTGATAAGTTGATAGCCCTCCCACATGATAAAGACATTTTTCATACAAAACTTGATCCAGTTACTATTCTGCACATTTTGAGTGAAAAAACAAATAAATAGTAGATAATGTTAGGAGTTAATATTTTTAATTTAATAAAAATTCATATGCAGTTTCATATAAAAATATTAATTAAAAATTATTAAATAATTTAATATATTTAATTAAATTATTATCTAATTATTCTCAAATTAATTTCTACCATTTAATTATTTTGCATAATTAGTATTGGAAATTTATTTGTGACAAAAAAAAAGGAATATATTTTTGTTTTCACAAGAAGGGAACAAAAAAAAGTGTAGAACGATCCTTGTCTGTTTTTTGTAAGTTGCTGGTTGCTACTTGCTACATTACAATTATCCATGTTCAATAATTATCAGCAATAATCAATCATTATCATCACTAATTCCAAAACCAAATTTAATTCTTTCCAAAAAAAAAAAAAATAAAGAAGAAAACAGGAAGAAAAAGCATCGAACAATCTTCGAAGCATTATTTCTCGGATTCCAAAATCCGAACGCGCAAATTAGAGTGAGAGAGAGAGAAGACTATCACAAGAAGCTGCTGCTGCTTCTTCTTCTTCAATGCAAAATCATCACTAAAAAAAAAGAAAAAAAAGCGTAGAATCCAAACAGAGCCTTACACGATGGGTGCCGATGGGGTATCCCAGCGGGTCAACAGCCCGCGTTTCTCGGGGCCAATGACCCGCCGGGCCCACTCCTTCAAGCGCAACAACAACGCCACCTCCACCGTCGCCAACTCCGGCGGTGGCTCCATCGGTGGCGGCGGAGGTTCTCTTGGATCGCTCAATGAACTTGAGCTGCAAATCAATTCTCCGAGATCGGAGATGGGGACTACTGGCTTGCTCTCATCGGAAGGGTTGTTGGAAACCGTGCCGGAGAGGAAGCACGTGCACCACCACCACCTCCACCTCCATCACGTGACGCACAGGGGTGGTGGCGGCGGCGGCGTGAAGGGTCTGCTGAAGAAGCCCATTGAGTCCATTGTTGTGGAGTTGGGTCTGAGGGAGAAGAAGAAGCTTGGGCACTGGATGTTCTTGATGTTCTGTGGTGTGTGCTTGTTCCTCGGTGTTCTCAAGATGTGTGCCACTGGCTGGCTTGGATCTGCCATTGAAAGAGCTGAATCGGACGCTAACAAGGTTCGAATCAAGTTTCAGGAAGATACATGTGTTAAAAAATTATAATTTTGGCAGGGGTTAATTTTAGTTTGTGTCAGTTTTTCACAAAAGTTAGAACTTTATTCGTGGCATTGTTCGTATTGTGATCTCTTTATTAATATTATTTTCTGGGGGGATTCGGTTTTCCTTAGGAATCTTAAGTTTTAAGATGCAAAGTATATATCTTAATGAGTGGAAGGTCAAATTTTGGATATTGCGTTGCAAAGTTGTTTAATCAGCTTTTTTGTTTGCGAGCGAAGACGCTATGTTTTGTGAACATGTTCTATTTGATTCATTTTTGCAGTGTTTGTAATTTGTTTGGTTGTTTGTGGAATTATCCTTTCTGTTAGAGAAACTGGGTACTTTTGGTTTTGGACAGTAGCTACTTTGTTAGAAATGCTTCACTTTTTAAATTGTTGCAGATTATTTTATCATCAATTTTGTATACAGTGTCTACCATACTAGTTTGCCAACTTTAATAAGTGAGAATAAGAACTATATAGTTGATAGTTCATGATCTGATTTGAGTCTCCTTAAATCACGTTAATTTTTATCCGTCTGAGGATGGTGTGGTGTTTGGATAAGTTATATTACTAAGCAAATTATTTTACCCTTTTATCAGGAACTATCTGGCTCCGTTTCTAGATTAATAATGGACCGAAGCTCCATTGATTATGGTTATAGGGATGGAGAAGGTGATGCTGAACGAACTCTAAAGATGGTAGACACAGGAGTAATTGGTAGGGAGATTGCCATGGCCGAAGTAAGTCTTAAATCCCCTCTGTAGTATATGTTGTGTTTAGAGATGTCTATTTATAAAGTTTGCATTTTCATTCAGGAGTCAGGCATCTGGTCTAAACCCAACAGTGACAATTTCACTCAATGCATAGAACTGCCAAGAAATCATAAGAGTATGACTCAAGTACCCTCCTATCTCGTATTATGCAGTGGGTTATTCTGTGATTTCTCTCTTCTCACTCTTCCTTTTTCTTTCTTTTTCATCAGGGCTAGATGCAAAGACCAACGGCTATATCCTCATAAACGCTAACGGTGGCTTGAACCAGATGAGATTTGGGGTCTGGCAGCATTGATTTCTGATGGTATATTATGAAAGTTAGGAAGCAAGCATAATCTAACTTATCATTGTGTTGTAATTGCAGATATGTGATATGGTTGCTGTTGCCAAGATTATGAAGGCGACACTTGTTCTTCCTTCTCTTGATCACACCTCTTACTGGGCTGATGAGAGGTTGGTTTATTTTGCCACCTTATAATATGGGGTAGAAAATTGGATCTCGAAAACTTCATTCGGTTTTGAAATTTCAGTCAATGTAGATGATATTTATGTTTAGATACAAGATTCATAGGGTATTACCATCAGACTTGTTCAAATCAAGGCATTGCACCTCAATAAATATTGTTGGGCTATGCAACTTTGTTACATTCTTTTATATGTTATCCATTTTGCTATCACGTTCTAAATCATAGCTGTACCAAATGATGGATTTAATACTTTCTGTCATCTAAAACTTGATTCCTGTCAATATACTTACAGTGATTTCAAGGATTTGTTTGACTGGAGGCATTTTATTAATACACTGAAGGATGATATTCACATAGTTGAGAGATTACCAGATGTGTACGCCGGAATCGAGCCTTTCTCAAAAACTCCAATATCTTGGTCTAAGGTCAGCATGACATGTTTACTCCAGCTCCTCCTTCTGCATATCTAGAATATATGTTTTACTAATTTTATTCATCACATTCATGTTGAACTTAGTCGTCCATTCATCTGATCTTTTAGGTAGCAAGTTGAGGTTGTTGACAAAATGAGAGTATCACTATGCAATGATGCTGTTATATGTGTTGTCGTCATTTACTTTTGGTTGTTCTTTGTCATTGATTATTGAATTTTATGAGGATCATAGCTTCGCATTTCTTTTTCGTTATTGTTTTTAAAAGCACTCAAGTGAGAATATACATGTTTACTTACAGGTCAACTATTACAAAACTGAAGTTCTTCCTCTCCTAAAACAACACAAAGTGATGTATTTCACTCATACTGATTCCCGGCTAGCTAACAACAACATTTCAAGTTCCATACAAAAGCTAAGATGCCGTGTAAATTACAGAGCATTAAAATACTCCGCTCCAATTGAAGAATTTGGTAACACATTGGTATCTAGAATGCGACAGAATGGAAATCCTTATCTGGCCCTTCATCTGAGGTCATTTACAATACTAGTATTGCAAATATTAACCTGAATCTTCTCTCTCTGCTTATGTTTTCTTTTTCTCTACATGTTCTTTTGCATATATGTGGGTATGTGTAAGCCTAAGCTGAAAAAGAAAGAGCTCAATTTCATTTATCATTGCTTCTAATAACCTTTGCTCTTGTTGTAGGTATGAGAAAGACATGCTTGCATTTACTGGCTGCAGTCACAATTTGACTGTAGAAGAAGATGAGCAACTAAGACAAATGCGGTATGAAGTCAGTCACTGGAAGGAGAAAGAGATTAATGGGACCGAGAGGAGATTGCTTGGAGGCTGCCCATTAACTCCTAGGGAAACTTCCCTGTTACTTAGAGCACTTGGTTTTCCGTCACACACAAGGATTTATCTGGTTGCCGGAGAAGCATATGGAAGAGGAAGTATGAAATATCTTGAGGATGATTTCCCCAACATTTTCTCTCATTCCTCCTTGTCCTCTGAAGAAGAGCTGAGCCCTTTCAAGAATCACCAGAACATGTTGGCTGGTATAGACTATGTTGTTGCCCTTCAGAGCGATGTGTTTCTTTACACCTACGATGGAAATATGGCAAAGGCTGTACAAGGTCATAGGCGCTTTGAAAACTTTAAGAAGACCATCAATCCAGACAAGTAAGATATTCTTAACGTACTTTCTCGTGTATTACTTTCTACTTGATGGTTCAATGAAACTATTTCCTTCTTATTCTTATAAGCCACAATTTCAATGGTTAATGCAGGATTGATTTTGTTAAACTTGTTGACCAATTAGATGAAGGAAAAATTTCTTGGAAGAAGTTCAGCTCCAAGGTAAAAAAGCTTCATGCAGACCGAATCGGCGGTCCTTACGAAAGGCAGGCCGGAGAATTTCCGAAGCTGGAGGAAAGTTTTTATGCAAATCCTCTGCCAGGATGTATATGTGAAAAATCATGATAGTATTCAAGACTCCGTACTGGTGGTTGTGCTTCTTATGATGACATCACTACAGCAGCAAACAGAAGACATTGTGACTGTGCTGTGGTATATTTCTCTTAGTCTTGAGGAGATTGGAATATGAATGTTTGGAAAGCCGGATTTTCTGGTAAGGTGCTATAAATTGCCCTTACCCTGTTGGAGATAAGATTTATACAAGGGACCAAGGTGGGTTTTGAACCTGAACTACGCGAATGTACTTATAAATTAAGGATCAGGCACTGGCAGCCCTAAGTATAGCACTCTCAATACACTCAATAGAAACTAAACAGTATACCTTGTGAAAGAAACCTCATCCCTAACCATAGTTTTGAATGAAAACTCTAGATTGTATTTTATTCTACACTTGTACTGAATAAGCTGTATTTATAATGCATCATAAGAGAGAAAAAAAAGGAAAAAAAGAAGAATGGATTTGTATACTCTAATGTTAAAGAGGGTAACGTGATATTATAATTTGCCCATTTTCATTATAAACAATCTCAGTGGTTTGATTCTACACACCATCAGCATACAACTCCTTACTAACTTTACTAAAATCTATTTCCTTTGAAATTTCCAAACTATTTTTCAAACTTTCATACTTGAGATACATGATAAAAACATTCCCTTATTACATGCAATAATTGAAGTAAGATAAGAATTAAAGGCGTGAGAGTGGGTCAGTAGTCCCACTTAGGAAAGGGTAATCAGTGTAGCCAATAACAGGATCCTGAGTGTAAAATGTCTTTCTGTTATACTTAGTGAGAGGTGCATTGAGCTTCAACCTCTGAACCAGGTCCGGGTTGGAGATGAAAAGGCGACCGTAGGATACCAAGTCCGCATCCCCTTGAGCCACAGCTTCGATTCCCAACTCCCTTGTGAATCCACCACTTGCCATGAATGTTCCCTCATAAGCATTGCGCAGCGTCCGCATCAGCCGAGCTTCCTCTTCTTCGCTGCCCGGTCTGCCCGACTCGGTCTGCCCGTAAGCTGTGTAGCGGGGTTGAGTCACATGGAGATAGGTCAGTTTTCTGCCCAGCTCTTGCTGGAGGTTGTTGAGCCTCTCCACCACTGCTAGCCCCAGGCCAAGCGGGTCGGAGTCCATGGCATCCAGGTGGTCGATTGCCGGTGAGATTCTAACACCTACTCTTTCTGCTCCAATTGCAGAAACGACTGCTTTAACTACCTGCATTAAGAATCTGCACCTATTTGAAATGGATCCACCATACTCATCTCTTCGCTCATTGATCCCGTCCTTCAAGAATTGATCAATCAGATAGCCGTGTGCACCGTGAATCTCAATTCCATCGAAACCTGCTCGGATAGCGTTGACCGCTGACTGGCGATAGTGGTCCACTATTTGTGGTATCTCAGAAGAGTCAAGTGGTCGGGGCTCTGGATACACGCCGTAGGACTGATCCGGCAAGAGAATTCTCCATCTGGAGGAAATAGCCTTGTTTGTGGAGGAAATGGGCGGCGCCGCCCCAGGCTGATACACTGTTCAAATCAGGAAATCAGATATTTGAATTTGATATATATTATTATAATATTATAAATGAGTTATCGGTTACCGGGATGAGATGCACGGCCAACATGCCAGAGTTGACAGAAGATGAAGCTGCCTTTGGCATGCACGGCATCGACGACGTTTCTCCATGCCTCAACTTGCTCGTCAGAGTATATTCCAGGTACATGAGGGAAGCCAGAAGCAGTGGGAGAGATCAAAGTGCCTTCGGTGATGAGGAATCCACCGGGTGTGGATCTCTGAGCGTAATACTCGGCGTGAGCGGCACGTGGGATCCCGTTCAAGGCTCTGCACCTGGTCATGGGCGCCAGTACCACCCTGTGCGAGAGGCTGAATTTCGCCATCTTGTAAGCAGAAAACAGGCTGCTGGACTCGTTGTCTGCCATTCTCAATCAGATAGAAGCGAGTCTTCCTCTTGCTGTTCTATTATTAAAGGCGGAACCGTGAAAGTGGTGGGTCCAGTCAACTCCTTGTGTGTGAAAGCAAATAAATAATGCGCTGCCATGTTCTGCAGTTCTCCAAGGATTTTTTGGACGGTCACCTTGCTCTAATTACTTTCAATTGGACGGGCCACTCATCAAAATAATGCGCTTTGTAACGAGACATGATGATCACGTGCTTTATCTTCTTTTCTTTCCCGGAAATTTCTTTAAAAAAATAGTATTTCCAAAACATGGGCTTGTCTCTCGGCCCATTAAATTGATACAAAAAGTACTCGAAGCCCATTTCTTTTATATTTTCCGAACACCCTACCTGAATGAACTTAGTACTGAAATTAATGTTAGAACTTAGAAGCAATTTACCAAAAACATGAATCTCATATGGTTTACTCATATTAATATATTATTGCCATCTTCCAATTATACTCAATGTTGTTTTTAAATTGGTCACGGTTACTTCTTAAACACTTAAAGTGGCATCACCCTAAAAAAATCCCTCGAAGTAGCAAAGCAACATGAAATATAACCTTTCTTTCCTTTTACTTTTTTGTCATTCATCCATGCATCCAGCTGCCGTGGCATTAGCATTTTGTTTTTAAAAATAATTAATTGCTATTTTGTTTTAAAAAAATTAATATATATATATAAGTGATTTAACCTTTTTCCTCTCTTATTTTCTAAATAAATACGCAAAAAAATGTTCCATCTTAAGCACACCAAGTTATCTAACAATAATGAATTATTTCACTGCTCTTTGTTATATGTATGCATTTAAAACATTACAATGAAATCAACAAAAGAACCTTTGGGGAAAAAAAAGGAAATCAGCCGAAGAACCGTGCGTAAGTTTTTTTTTTTTTTTAAAATGGGAATCAGGAATGGGAATAACGAACCCATTAAAATATGCTGAAATCTGTAATTTTCAGGTTATAACTAATGTCAAAGTCAAACTTTGTAAAGTCTAGAGAACATAAAACTACTTTGTGGAACTGCGTCAACCACTGCTTCCCACTTGTGGATATTTCTGCGGCCACTCTCATTTTAGACACATTCTTCTTCATCCACACTACAGTTAGTTGAGTTCTCCTTGATTTGGTAAACGTTTTAATTTGCAACTTTTATTTTATGATGATTGAATTTAGCTATTATATATTAGTAAAAAAAATTATTTCTTTCTAATAAATACTTAACAAATTTATATTAAATTACATTTTGCATCATTACACAAATGATGAAATGAATCTTACCTTCCTTTTTAAAATCCTGAACAATGAAATCTAGCCTAAATTGAGAGTAATTGGTAAAACTCAGCTTATTGCTGTTAATTAAAAGGACTATTATTGACTACAGCCGTTTAGAAAGTAGCAGAAGCTAATTTTTTTTATTATGAAAAGTCACAATCTGCATGTTTAGCATCATTTTAAAAGAAATTTTTAATTTTTCAAAAAATTAATTTACAGTTTTTTGAAGAAGTTGAAATATATGATTTCTCTGCATTTCGATAAGTCATTCTACCACTTACTTAAAAAAATTTTAATTTCAAAACAAAAAAATATACTTTTTTGTTGACTCTGTGACACAACCATTTTCACGCAATGTCTGCTAGAAGCACTGGCCTTCCACCACCATTCTTACGCAATGTTTTAAACCTCACCATTTTCACATAATGATTCATCTGATGGAAATATTGATCATCCACCACTATTTTCAGACAATATTGCATCTGAACAACCTACTACATATATTCCTTCTAAGTATTTTTTTAATCATTTTATCATTCTATTTTTTATTATTAAATTTATATTTAACTGTGGTATGAAATTTTAGTTTTAATTTTATTTTTTTTACATGTAATTTTATAACTTGCTATTATTTTTATAGTTAATTATAGCAAGTTTTTCACCTCAATAAAGGGGAAGGAAGTTCTGATAGGAGTAAAAAAAATAAAAAACAGCAATAAAATATACATTGACTCACATTTTATATTTATTTTTTATTTTTACTTACTATATCGTACACAATATTAGTGATTAGGTCATGTAAAATCAACATTTAATATTGGAAAGTATTTTTTATCATCGTTATTTTAATATTCATTCTTTTATGTAAAAAAAATTATTTTTTGAGTTATTTATACAAATGCTATAATTTTAAAATAAATACTTTTATAACTAAAAATTCAAATATAAAATAACTTATTTATAAATTGCTATTAATAAAAGTCCTTACGTTTAAGTTTTTTTTCAAAAGAATTTATTTAAATTATTTATCTAAACTAGACCTATATCTACTTCGATTTTACTGTGGGAGTTAAAGTACCATATAAAATAGGTGAAATTCATGTGCAATAAATTTTATGTAAAATTGATAATTAAAAATTATTAAATAATTTAATTATATTTTTATTTAACAATTTTCAATTATTAATTTTACATAAATTTAACTGCATCTAAATTTTCACCCATAAATATCATCAGTTCAAAAGACACGGTAACCGTACAAGGGAAAACGAAGGTTTGGCTAACACTTGTAGTTTCATGCAATTATATCAGACAAGATAATCATAATCCGAGTAAGTAGGTCCCTTGAATAATCACGACTACAAATTAAAGAAAATTATTAAAGTCCTACATAGTTCGGTCACCCTCATGATATTCATGCCACTTTCCCCTTTTTATCCTCTAATCGTATCTAAACTAAGTTGGACTTTTCTTTTCAACCTTATATGGGGTAGTAGGTACCATGTAAGCTTCATTATACCACATCATAAATTAAAAGGACAAAAATAATTCGATTTGTACGTTCTTAATCAATTATTATTATTATTATTATTATTATTATTATTATTATTATTATTATTATTATTATTATTTGACTGTTACTATCGTAGTAAAATCCTATATTCAAATGAATTTTAGTATTTAGTAAATTCCTATATATATAAAATCATTTTATCTAGAGAATTTGACTCAGTATTTAGACATTGATCTAGATTATCACACGACTCGTATTCTTTTGAATTCTCAACGTTTGACCCGAATAACAAATAAAGGTAACTTCCCACACGTAATAATTAAGATTACTCATTTGAGCAAAAAGTCTGTAAAATTAAAATTAATATACTACTACATACACCAACCTTGTTAGGTTAGGTCTCCGTCTCTCTTCTTTTATGATTTAATTTTGTTTAAGTGGAACGGCATATTTTAATTAAATTAATAGGGAGGATTAGGCTTCTCCGATTTGACCAAAATAATATTATCGTTATCATCATCTATAAGAAAAGTTGGAGACTATCTTCATCCCCTACCGTATGTCTAAGACTTTAAGTTGCATGCATTTATACGCAAAGCGTCATCCTGAGTCACCCTTCTTTCACTCGCCACCATCCATTAATCAATTTATTATTAAGTGTAAAAAATAGAAAAAATATGAGTAGCCAATAGAATATTTGTACAATGTGTACAATAGAGATTTAGGGAGTATTAGAGATACTTTTTTCTATCAGCTAAAGCTTTTGGATGAGTGATATTACTAATGGTATTATAGTGGTAGATCTGAAAAATCAAGAGTTTGATTCTTGGTGAATCCGAAATTCAGTTTAAGCTTTTGGGAAGATGTTTATTATCCTAGTACTCGGATGGTTATTCTAGATAATATGTGAATGTTTATTTTGTAACTCAATAGCTCATTGTACAAATAGTCCATGGTCTCTTTAACGAGACTCTAAAAAGTAATATTTTTTTGTTTCTAATTATTTAATTATAATTAAATGGTCACTGCATTTAACTACAATAATTAACAATATTATTATATGCTTTTAGGAGTTCAATTTCAGTGTAATTTACAATGTTGCATAATTATATTAAATTTTATATTTTCTTTAACTAAAATAATTATAATATATATATTTTAAAATATTATTTTGTAAAGATAAATTAGAGTAATATAGAATAGATAGTTTTTTCAAAAACTTTGTGATGAATTTATGGATTCTAAAATTAATATGAAACAAGTTGTGAAAAAATCAAAATAGATATATAAATCTATTGTTATAATTATTCATGATGAATCCTTATTTTGTTAGATTTTTGGTTTTAAAAGTTGAAAAAAAAAAGCAAAATTGAAAATTAAAAAATAATACGAGGAACAAACTACTATTAATATCAATTCATTCATCTGCTTAATTAAATATTAAGAATTTAAATTTTATTTTATATATATAATATTTTATTGACCAATAATAAATTTTTAAATAAAATTTAAATTAATCTTTAGCCTTTTTAATTAGCCGTAAAAAAAAAAAACAATACACCTAATAATACATCTAATTTGATATAACAAGAGAGGTAGTAGAACTCTATAAAATTATAAAAGCTGGTTACTCCCAAATTTATACTAAACAAATTTTTTTTTTTAAAATTAAAATTAAAATAATTTTTTTTAAAATAATATTTTTTTAATTTATTTAAAAAAAAA
Source organism: Arachis hypogaea (assembly GCF_003086295.3). NCBI lineage: Eukaryota > Viridiplantae > Streptophyta > Magnoliopsida > Fabales > Fabaceae > Arachis > Arachis hypogaea. The sequence continues at coordinate 94,196,040 of NC_092036.1, forward strand.
TCCCAATTAGAGAGTAGTAGAGGAAAAGAAAGAAATTAAAGAAGAATGTTATTGAGTAGAGAGATAAAGGAAACCAAGTAGTAGTCACTGGTCACTACTCCCTAGTCAGCTGCGACTGCGAGCGGCACCAGAAACTGTATGTAACACTACCTCCCAAAACAAAACAAAACAACAAAACAAAGCCTCCTCCTTCTCTTTCTTTCTGCTGCATCTCATCTCATCTCTTCTCTTCCTCCCACTTTGTCGTTTTATTATTATTTCGACAACCACAAGGCTTCTCCACTGCCGCTGCTCACACTCAAATTAATATTATTATTTCCCCTTTTTTTTTTCTTTTTTAGGTTCTGCTCCCTCGGTTATTCCTAAATCTAATACCACTATTTATTTATTTAATTATTTATTATTTCACACTACTTGAAGAAGCTGATTAATAATTAATTAAGCTTTAATCTTACTTTTGTTCATCCGTTAAAGCCAAGACCTCAACATCTTCGCTAAAGGCCGCCTCAACATCTCTCTATAATTTTCCTTCTTCCTCTTCCTTTTTAATTTTCCAGCTTCCAGGTCACCTTACTCTTCTTCTTCTTCTTTCGTTAATAATTCATTTATTTCATCTATCTAACTTTTACTGTTTCCAGTTTCAGCTGCATATATGCTCAATTAGATTTTTTGTGTGCTTTTTTTCTGGGTTACTGTACCTTATATATAATAATAATAATAATAATAATAATAAGAAGAAGAAGAAGAAGCTTCTATCGAACTTTATTTTTTTTTCTGTGTTTTGGTTTAATTCGATGCGCATCGCGTATACTTAATCTGTGTTTTTCAGAGCAGAACGTGAAAAATCCGATTTTTTACTATCACTGTGATCGGATACTACATGCTCTTTGGGCTGAAAACAAATCTTTTAAATAATTAGGATTCTTTATTGTGGGGGGAAGTTTTTTAGGTTTACCTAACATCTTTTAATGAGCGACATGGGGAAAAAGGGAAATTGAATCATTGGATGTGGCCAAAGTATATGCAAAGTCCAGGGTTTTTTTACTTTGATTATTATTTTTTAATTATGTATGAAAAAAACCTTTTTTTTTCTTTTTTAATTCAGTTGGTGCAATTGCTGCTAATACTAATGAGCAAAACATCTTGCTAATGGCAAGTTTAGTCAGTTCAAGTAAAGTTTTCTAAGAGTATGTTCATGTGACTACCAAATAAATGTGAAGTTCAAGCATAACATTGTTTCATAATGAATACTCTGACTTCTGACAAATTGTTTATCTGATTTTCTGTCATTGCTTATCATGATTAGGAAAGAACAATGACTGGCATAGCAAAGGAGGAAGAGTCAGCTAGTCCTAGTTGGGGTGAAGTGGCTAGGGCTGTTGCTGCTGCTGTTAGTTCTCCAACTTTGAAAGATGATACTGGTGGCAGCCAATTTCAGAGGCTGCATAATCAAGTTACAAAGATGATAAAGGGATTTTCACGCTCTCCTGATTCTAAAAATGCGTATTACAATCCAGAAATCCTGACTAGTTTGAAGCGTCAATGGGCTGCAAACTTCCAATTGCAACACACTGTATGTTACAGAATTGGGTTTTGACTTCAGTGTACCAGAATTACATTTTCCTTCTAGGCTTTTGAGTATAACAATTAAACAAAGCTCATGCTTCTTATTATCGTATTATCTTTGGAACTTGGTTTGAATGCTTGTTTCAGTTTGTTTCACTTTAAACCGTTGCATCTTTGCTCACAACTCTTTGCTGTGCCATTAAATCTTGCCTCTTTTGAGCTCGCAGGACCACAGATCTTGGAAGGAGCCTTCACAGCTGTTTGAAAGCATGGTGGTTGTGGGACTTCATCCAAATTGTGATGTTCAAGCACTGCGAAGGCAATATGTTGATAGAAAAATTGAAAGCCCGGGAAAATTGAGAAGTGCACTTGGTTATCAGAATCAATCCCGTATAGAACCCAATATAGAGCCCAATATTGAACCTCAGGTTGTGGATTTTGGTAGCAGAGATTGAATTATTGTACTTTTTTAATTCTCATTGCCAGTGCTACTTGTTCTAGTGTTCATGTATTATCATTTCAGTTTTTACTTTTATGATCACCAGAATTTTTATTGATGATTGTCTTTTTTAACCATCTCAGTACCTTTAACACTCATATTCAACTTTTTCCAGGTTTTATTTGTATATCCTCCTGAAAAAAAGCTGCCTCTTAAATGCAAGGATCTTCTCTCTTTCTGCTTCCCTGGAGGATTGGAGGTTAGGTGTATGCTTAATGAACTTTTATCTTTATATCAACAACTAATGATATTCTTACTTGTATTTGAACTCTTGGCAACAATAGTTGTTTATACATGTATTTGTACAGTGAATAGTAATAAAGTCTTCTACTTGTTCGACTTACACTTTCTTAATGTTCATATGATCATTTAGTTATGTTTCAATGTTTTTGGTTTCGGTTATAGGTCCGTGCTATTGAGAGAACCCCATCCATGAGTGAGTTGAATGAAATTCTTTTTGGGCAGGTATTTGTGCTATGCAATACTGACATTAATATTAGTTTTAGCATCATTTTTAGTTTCAGTTGGATGTTCACATTGATAACAAGTATTCTGCTTGTATATTGCAGGAACATATCAAACAAAGGGATCTGTCATTTGTGTTCAGGTTACAGGTGTGTGAAGCTATCCTATTTTAACAAAGGCAGCCTTTTCAAACCATGTGCTAAATTATATGTAGGAATTTATTCTACATATAGTTAAGACGGGGAAAAGAATGCCTTTCCTTATTTATTTATTTATGCATTGTACTTGTTGCCATGTTCATGATGTTTGAAATTCTTCTTTTTCCTTCCTTCAACTTTGTAGGGTGCAGACCATTCAACGCTTTATGGGTGTTGTGTCTTAGTTGAAGAACTAGTTCATAAGCCCTCTGGATTGCTTTCTCTGATTTCTGATAAACAACCACCTTTTTCTTCTTCGAGACGTCATATATTAACCACACAGAGATGTTACTGCATTCTTTCAAGGCTTCCATTTTTTGAATTGCACTTTGGTGTTTTACAAAGGTAGGTTTATTTAATGGGTCTATCGGTAAGCCTTCTACATATGATTTTACCATTTTTGCTCACTTTGTTCTATTAATATCTCTGAAGCATCTTCACACAAGAGAGGCTGGATCGGTTGACGAAAAGTATTGGAGATTTAAGTTTTGAATCTTTTGATGGTAACTCTGAGGATGAAAACTCAGATGGTAATTTTGAGCACATGTTAGTGAGTGATGGGCCAATGGAAGGCAAACTTGATGGAAATCCAATGATTTCTGAGTCAAGCTTAAGAAGTTCTTCGCCTGAAAATATTGTGGGTGATGCTCATCCAGAGCATCAAATGGTTAACAGGGAACTGCAGATATACGAGAGAATCAGTTATGAGATTGTTGAACCAACTGATCCTGAAACTGGAAGGGCAATGGCCAAAGAAGAATCGGGCCCTACATATTCAGAAGACTGTGATCAGTATACAGATGCTTTTGCAACCAACAAACACTCAGAAGATAAGCATTTACCCAATGCTCTATTGCCACTTCTGCGCTATTGCCAGTATGAAAGCTCAGAATCTTCCTGCAGGTACATGGCCCTGAACCTTATTACTGTTGTTTCTGGGAATCTCCTTCATTGACATGCAGAATGAGTGCAATCCTCGTTTTGTATATTATTTTTCATTTTATTTTCCTATCAATTGGATTGCTTTGTCTACATTGAATACTTATATATATATATATATATATATATATATATTTTGCATTCCTTATTTCTTTCTTATAGTTTTCTTGATTTATCCCCCCCAAAACTCTGAATATTTGCATGTAGTTTGGCTATCTTTAGACTTGTGAGGGCTTTGTATTGTCCTCAATCAAATTGTTATTACTTTCTTCAAAGTAATGCATCTCAAATGTATAATCTCCCCTTTGCAGTTTTCAGGGCTCACCTTGTGAAGATAGAAATTTCAGGAGTGATGCTGATGATAATGAGACAGAGGAAGCGTCATCCTCTGGCCAAGAGGATTCAAGTGACTTAAATGATATTCTTGAATGGGCCAAGGTTTGTAGTTTTTCTATGCATCTGGTACTGTTATCTGATCTGTTGTGGTAATAGTTTATACCTGATGATATTTTTCCAATTACCAGGAAAATAATCATGGACCACTACAGATTATAAGCGAGTATTATCGATTACCTTGCCCTGCAAGGGGCTTGGCAGTTAGATTTCATCCTTTGGAACACCTGCATCCCTTGGAATATCATAGACTAGCTGAGGAAGCTCTCTGTCTTGTTGGTCCAACTGATGGTCTAAAATCATGCAGTCCTGATCTGAAATTAGTTGATGTACGTTGTTGTAAGACTTGATTGAATGAACTTTTTTCCTTTCAACTTTTGATTTAAGATTTAGATTTGACTCTTCTGGGCGGAATTCTGTCTGGTAATCCTTTGCTCATGGTAAAGACAGTACTTCATGGTTGTTTGTTCCTCACAGGCACATAATGCTCTTTTGGCAGAAGAGGCAACTGCATTATCCCTATGGGCTGTAGCATGCATATGTGGAACCTTGAGACTTGAACATGTATGTTTAATCCTTTGGTCTGCTTTTATGGACTTAAAAATGTTCTCACCATGTGCTGTTAATTTCATGCTTGATCTTCCAAGTACATGGATTCTTGTTTACCCTTCTATAGAAGGTTTGGTTAAAACTATTTTGGGTGGATTTGTTATGGTCTTACCATTTATTTTTTATGGTAGGAGTGGACTTATGCTTCAGTTGCAGCTCAAGTACATAGTTTATGCATTTTTAAAGTTGAAATGTTCGACTTGGATACATCTTGTTTATATGCGAATTATTGTTTGTTGAGATATTGCTTTATTGAAAGATTTTCCACATTTACGGTGAAGGTCTGAAATTAATCATTAGTTTAGTGGCTTTTACTTTAATCAAAATTGAGGGGAAAATTCTGCATCTTATGCATTAGTTTAGCATGGAACTTTTTTCACTATGTTGAAATTCTGCCATCCAGGTGTACCAGTTTTTTGGTTGTACAAGAGTTTTGTAACTGATAGAATGTTTAATTGACTCTGTCCATTCTGTATTCTGCAGGTTTTAACGTTCTTTGCAGGAGTTCTGCTAGAGAAGCAGATAGTTGTTGTCTGTTCTAATTTGGTATGTCTTTTACAAGTTAGGAGCGAGTTAATGAGTTATTTGGGCCACTGGTTTGTTTTGTCCTTTGGAAACATAACTGTTCACTTGCTGATAGCTCCTTGATATATCGGGAACAGTAATAATATTTCGAGTAATTATGCACGTGACGCGAGTCAGTAATTTTTCTGCTTATTTTAGATGAAAGTTCAGTTTATTTTATGCATATCTAGCAAAGTAATGGTTATCATCTTTGTTTAATGAAATGGACAACTATTTTTCTCACCAGTGTTATGTTTGGGAAGATGGTTCAGTGAAGTTTACCGCAAAAATTGCTGATATTTTATCCTAGTCTACATTAGAAATAAATTTGCTGCCTTGATTTGTTTCTATATGAATTTACAATGTCTTTCTTGCCAGGGAGTTCTATCTGCTTCAGTATTGTCAGTTATTCCGCTAATCCGGCCTTACCAATGGCAAAGCCTACTAATGCCGGTTTGATTCCTTTACTTGTAACACTAAATCGAATTAGTTTTATGAATTTTTATTTATTCTTTTTTCTTTTTTCACCATATGTGATTGACTAAGAACATGACTTTCTAGGTTTTACCAAATGACATGCTTGAGTTTTTGGATGCACCTGTCCCTTACGTGGTGAGTAATGTTTCCTACTGCTTTATTTCTTAAGGAATAATATCTAATTGAAGTCAGGCAGTGAGGTTACTTTTGCCTTTTTGTTTGTTCAATTGCAACCTTAGTACTTTGCTGCATTATATATTGACGATGAATATATATCTCTTTATATCTGGTAAATTTTTCATGTATTGAAAGATAAAGTTGGACTTGCAACCACAGTTTGTAGTTTTGGATTTGGTTTCATGTTAAACGTTTTTTTTTTTATCTCAACCCTTCTTATAATACCCTGTCTGATTTCTGACTATCTACAAAATGATTTTTCAAGGTTGGTATCAAGAATAAGACCAGTGAAATTCAGTCAAAGTTAACCAATGTGATTCTTGTTGATGCCAATAGAAATCAGGTATGTCATTCTTTTGCAGCTCTCTAGCTGCTAATAAAAAAATAACTCGATCAAGCATAGGATGAATTTCCTTTTCTGTGTTTTATAACTTAAAAATAAGGCTTTATCGAAGGAATTGCCGAATGCGGCTTAGCTCCTAGGATTATTTCTCTTTTCATTTAGTCATTTGATGATAGATGGACCAAACTACTATTATGTTGCAACAGGTGAAGTCACCAACAATCCCACAACTGCCTAGACAGAAAGAGCTAATCTCATCTTTACGTCCTTCTCATGCAACGCTTGTAGGAGAAAGTTACACGGGTAGGAGAAGGCCAGTGTATGAATGCACAGAAGTTCAGGTGTGCCTTTCTTAATGATGTCAATGTTTCCATTCTCCATTTTTCGGTTTAATATCTTTATTATTGCTACGTTGTCAGTCATGCATATACCAAGTGGTTTAAGAGCCATTTTGCAAGAAACATTTCTCTAGTTACCTAATAGTTTGTTATATTGTGCAGTCAGAAAATTTAGTATTTCTGGTTCATCACCACTTTTTCCATGTAAAACTGTTAACAACAGTTGCTCCATATGTTTGTTCTGTTATTCTCACTTGTTTTCCTTACAGGTGGAAGCTGCAAAGGAGTTCCTTTCTGTGTTAAGATCTTACTTGGATTCACTTTGCGATAACATCCGTTCTCACACAATTACCAATGTACAATCCAATGATGATAAGGTCTGTAATTCTGTGAATTCATCCTTTAATAAGTGAATAGACGTATTCTGGAAGCAAAAAATGGAAACAATAATTGAATTACATATTATTTTTCAAAGTTCTTACTGAAAAGACATGAATTGAAGTATTCCATCCTTTATAATTGTTGGCCTTCTGTGCAAACATCATATTTTGGTAAAATATTATGAAGATCTGAGATGGTGGTTTGTACCTTCAGGTATCCTTGCTTTTGAAGGAGAGTTTCATAGAGTCTTTCCCGTACCGCGATCGGCCTTTTATGAAGGTTTACTTTTTTATCTTACTTCAGGCCTTATGCCATGTTACCAAATTGCATATCTAGTCTTGATTATGTTGTTTTAAAATGCATAACTCATCTTAATCTTGTACACAAACATTAGATTGTATTGTTTTCAGATTATTAATGCTGATCATTTTCCCCCATTTGTTACTTCGGTTGTTTACAGCTTTTCGTGGATACGCAGCTATTTTCCGTACATACAGATCTTATACTCTCTTTCTTCCAAAAAGAATAGGGACGCAATGCAAAGCTTCATGGGAATAATTGTGTTTATTCTAGCTTGAACGCAAGTTCAGTGTTGTACAATTTTCCTACATTGAGTTAAAATATAATTCAGATTCCTTACTCACAAGGCTTTATGCGGCACATGTAAATGAACAGTCAAATAATATGTTCAAGCTTAAAAGTTCTATAGGTTTTTATTCCATATGAATGTTATTTTCCTACAGTAGGATCGAAGATATGATTCGAATCTTATGTCAAATGTAAATATCTCAATCTCTCTTTACTGTTATTATGCTTGTATCATGAAGTTACCAACTGTTATCATGTTCTATTGTTGAAGAATTACATGGAAACTTTGACCGTATTCCTTTGAAAAAGTAATGGGTTTATTTTGGATTAATAATATTTTACTATCTGAAAAGATGCTGATTAAGGAAAGTAGTATTGATGGTTCAGGAAGGCTTTTTATGCACATCACGTGAGGGTTGGATACAGAGGAAAATATTCTCAGAAATTTTTACTAGAAAAAACTTGCTTGAAGTGGCATAACATAATACAAGTATTATGCCAAATGTCAACTATTTTTGGCTTTTGTTTTTGGGCAGCATTTATTTGGAACATATAGCACTGTGGCAGCACTTAAATACAAGCATATGCCCCCGTGTTCAAGGGATTCTTATTTTGAAAATGACTTAGAGAAATGTGAATGTATAAACACAATGTCATAAGTATAAGTATATAGAACTATTCACTTGAGATAATATTGAAAAGTGTGGTCCAACTTGAAGGAAATAGCAGTTCTCAGGCTGATTAAAAATCAGAATGATAAAGCAAAGATAGCGGGATTTGGCCTCCTGGCTACTACATTAATGGAAAACATTTGGTGTGTCCATTTCCTTTATTTATTTAACTTCTTAAATGTGTCCCTGTTTCTGTAGCTTTGATTAATTTGTACTTTGAATTTATATTGACTATGATAGAGTGCCAAATATAAAGGTGCATACAATGCTTATATTAGAGGCCACAGCTTCTGTGTTTTCATAAAGTGGAACAAATAATGGTAATGCTAGGGGGCACACATGTACCATGCACTTTATTTTTTCACCCTTTTTATATGAGGTTTGAACACAACATTAAAACGGAAAAATTCAAAACTCACCTAGCTTATCTTTATTACCCATATATGCTTAAAAAGTAATGATATAATTGTCTTAAAATTAAAACATATGAAGTAAATAAAATCATAAAGCATGGGGTGTTGTTTGGTTAAACACCAAGGGGGAAAAATTGTGTTATATCCTAAGTGAACTCAACATGCTTGTTCATAAGTTGTGTTGGTTTTAGTTGATCAACTTCACTCTTAGGATTGATTATTCTTAATTAACATTTTCATGTATATTATCTTCTTTAAAAGTTAGCTAAAATATTATTAACCATTTAGTATTAGATAGAGTCAAACATTCAACAAACTAATCAATTTTCGGCTTCTGTTGCTGAATAGTTGAAGAGCAGCTTATATACTATATATCTAATAAATGCTATTATGAATCAAATTTCTTGTTTTTATCATCAAATTCAAATTTCAATATTAATCAGTACTACAACTTTGGTGAACAATGAATGCTCTTGTGTACTATTGCCATAGCAGATTCGGTTGGGACTTGCCTTTCAGCAGAGAATGTTAGTAGTGATGAGGTCATCACATCAAGTTAATAAAAATAAAAATAAAAATGTTCAGATATTTTTTTAAATTTATCATCCTGAAATTTATTAGTGTAATTAATCTTCCAACCCATTAAGATAGACTTGATCTCTTTTTTAGATTCACCCTTACTGCTCAAAAACATTCCAATGAGGTTTGTCATATAAAAAAAGCATTTTTTCTGAAACATAGGTGCAAAAATGAACTGATTTGTTTATATCCTTAAAAAAAAAAAAGGAAAATATGCATTATATAATCTCTCTAAATTGAACTAAACTAAATACAATTTAAAAAGAGTAATAAGATAAATTTGAATAAAACCTGTAAGATAAGGTATATAATTGAGTAGTAATAGAAGCCTAAGTAAGATATATAAGACATACAATTTTGTTTTCTTTGGTTGTTTGATGAAGCAAGGTGTTGTACAAAGGTAGAAAGGGTGCGTTTGTTCAGCTAGGTCTAGTGGTGGGGATACAAAACATTTATGAAAAATGCAACTTGTACTATACTCACCTGCCATACACTTAAAATACAGCAATACCTTTAAAGATCTCAAGATTTTAATACAATTCATCCAATTGTATTTACTTTTATGTCCCCCATTTGGTTGACTAGCTTTTTTATATCTTAAAAACCTAAGCAGACATTCTTATTCTTACTTGGAACATGTTTTTGCTTGCAATATATATTCAGATTGTAGTTTTTCTCCAATTGCTAAGTAGTATCCATCAAGTTTTGTTAGACTAGATTATGCAAATAGTTGGCAAGTTGTTTCCAAAATTGATCCTATTGAAAGGATAATTTACATCACATTGGTTGTGAAGTAGTGCAAATAAATTGTCCTCCTTTTTCTGACATAATGCATAGAAGAAAAAAAGAGTATATTAGTGTGTATTTAGGAGCATGTGTTGGTGTTTCTATAAGAATGATGTTGAAACCCCCAGGGTAAACGGAAGGATCAAAGTTATAACACCAAGTCAGTGAAGTCACTGAAAAAAGGGTTATAAATGTCTGAACACTAATCACTGTAAGAGTGTAAGTAAGTACAAGATTTGCATTAGTACTAGTATTACCTAACTAGCCTTACTTTTAACAGAACACCAAACTTGTTTTCTTCCAATAGAGCTAGCAAAAGGACAACACAAAATGGTAAATAAACCAGTTTTACTATCTAAGATGAGATAAATCCAATTAATATTTTTACCATCAAACAAAAATATATGAACAGAAGTGGACCAAATGAAGCTAACTGTTAGCAGCATATGCATACATCAGTTAGTGCAGTAACAAGTTAAAGAGAAAGAAAGAAAAAGAAAAAATGACTGAGGTTTTGTGAATTATGATAGAGCCAAAGAAGCCCCTGGGCTGCACCACTGAGTGAGTGATGTTGGCACATTTATTTTCCAAATGAAAAAGGGTCAAATTGTAAGTGGGGAGGGGTGGGGGGTTCTGTTCTGGTTCTGGTTTCTGGTTCTGGTCAGGGGTCTGAGGTAAAGGAACAGAAAAAGTAAATGAGAGTTAGTAGCAGTAAAAGCTCATATAAAACCGTACAACCTTCTCAGACCAGGGATTGGTTTCAGACACCAACACTCTTTAATGTATTAATACAATAATACTAATACTAATAATAACTATTTCCTCTTTTGTCTTTAGACCCTCTTTTTCTTTCTCTCTCTTCTAGTTTATGGATTTCCGTAAAGATGTCAGAGACAAGAGCTGCCAGAGAGCCAGCTTAGTTGCAGAAGCACCAGTAGCTGCAGCAGCACCAGCACCAGCATCAGAGAGGTGCAGTCATAATAGGAGCAGCAAGCACATAGTAAGAGAGAGAAAACATAACTCTCTCTCTTTCTAACAACTTCAATGTTGCTTTGCACATATTACATTATAAATATTAAGATTGAATCAGCTCACTTAATTATAATATGTCAACATGTTACCCTCAAACTCTGATTCACTTAATTGTTTATTTGATATATAATATGTGTTTTAAGAAATAAGACATTTTGTGTTAAAGAAAAAAGAGAGGATTGTGAAGGCATGCAGGTGGCTAGGTCAGTAAAGAGAACCATTAGTTTTATGTATGTACAGAAGATTCTGTAGCCCAATGGTCCCTGAAATAAATATACCTACTCTCTCTCCCTCCCAAGGTTCCTAATAATAATAAATATAATAAGTAATGAGAGAGCAATAGAATAAGGCAATAACCCCTCACACACTCTATTATAACTCTGATATTAAAATATCTATCTATCTATCTATCTATCTATCTATCTATCTCTGCTGCTATTTGAATCTGTATTCCACTACTTACTGCAGAGTGAGTGAGGCCTCAGGAGCCTTTTCTGTTTCATTCTTCATTTGTTTTCTACCATCAAAATCATCATCTCTTCTTCTTCTTCTTCTTCTTCTTCTTTACAGCAAAAAAAAAAAACTGATCTGATGATGAATGGTGGAAGCAGCAGGAGCAGCAGGTTCCCATTCACACCATCACAGTGGCAAGAGCTTGAACACCAAGCACTCATCTACAAATACATGGCTTCCGGCATCTCCATCCCCCCTGATCTCCTCTTCTCCATCAAAAGAGGCTACCACCTTGACCACTCTAGGCTCTTCCCTCACCACCACCCTCCACAACACCGTGAGTACTTGTTATTTTTCTTCCTTATCTATGTATATGTATATGAACTTGTTCAAGTCATAACATACAAGTATGCTATGCATGCAGTTGGATGGAACTATCTGCAGATGGGTCTGGGAAGAAAGATAGACCCTGAACCAGGAAGATGCAGAAGAACCGATGGAAAAAAATGGAGATGCTCTAAGGAAGCATATCCAGATTCAAAGTACTGTGAGAGGCACATGCACAGAGGCAAGAACCGTTCAAGAAAGCCTGTGGAACAACAACAACCTTTGAAACAATCACCAGCAGCAGCACCAACGAACACCGATGATGCTGCTGCTTCTTCTCATCATGCTCCATCTTCTTCAACCACAACAACAATCTTATCAATCACCAACAACAATAACTCTCTCTCTCCTCTCTCATCTGCATCACTGTCCTCTCATCATGACCTTTATCATCAACACCAACACCAACACTCCTTCCTCTACCACCACCAACCCTCTTCAAGGTCCTCCAACTCCATTGGCTTCTCTTTTCAGGACAACAACGCTGCTCCTTTGTTTCTTGACACCCAGACCAACACCGACTGCAGGTACTGCTTGCTAATGCTTCACTTTTCACGCTCCATTTCTGTGTTTTGGTGAGTGATTCTCTTTTTAATTTGGTATAGAGAGAGGTATATTTATGGGCTGAAAGAGGAGGTGGATGAGCATGCTTTCTTCACTGAACCTTCGGGAACAATGAGAAGCTTCTCTGCTTCGTCCATGGATGATTCATGGCAGCTGACACCACTCACCATAAGCTCCTCAACTTCTTCGAAGCAGAGGAGCTGCTCTGGCTTGTCCAATGAAAACAACAACGAGTACTCTTACTTGCAGCTTCACCACCATAGCTTCAACGCTGATCATAACAACAACAACAACTCAAAGCAAAGAGAAGCAGAACAAGATCATCATCAGCAGGGTGGTGGTTGCTACATGGCTCTTGGGAAAGAAGAAGAGCCACATCATCAGAAGACCACCGTTCATCGTTTCTTCGATGAATGGCCTCACAAGAGTAGAGGAGGCTCATCCTGGCTTGATTTGGATGATAAATCTTCCACTACTCAGCTTTCCATTTCCATCCCCACATCCTCTCATGACTTCACAACCTTCACTTCAAGGAACACTAGAGGTAATTAAGTTAGTTAAATGGAATCAAATTCACTTTGTTAATCCATTTTTATTAGAGACAATGATAAAATTAAATATGTAGTGTGTTGAATTGAATCTTTTATTATTGTGGCTGGGGATTGATTGCTGAAAAGCTTGGAATTTTTTATTTTATGCAGATGGTTAAGCTTAGCTTTCAAAAGTGGGACCTACCCCTTGGCATGTGGGTGAGAGTAAGACTGAATCAATGTACTTTGGCAAGGGATGAGTGGGGTTTGCACATGGACATGGACATGGTTGTGAAAAGAGTATCTATTCCTATTCCAGTTTCAAGTGCTCCCCCGTTTTTCCACCTGTGTTTTGTAAATGAAGTTCAAGTGGATTTGTGTCTCCATGACAGGGATCCAATGTCTTAATGTCTTTACCTCTTTACTGCTTTCTTATTTCTTATGTGTTTTCTAATTCTATGCTCTATTATTATTATTATTTGCCTTTTCTCTATCATTAGTCTTTCTACCAAACATATTTTCTCATGTTTATGGTAATTACACTTTTCTTTGTGTTCTTCATTCTCCCTCAAAAGTTAAGAAAGCAAAAAAGCAAAGTAACACCCAAACATGAAATATTATACTGTTGATTAAGGAATAAGTTTTGGACAAAGTGAGTATTTTATAATTATTCATTCATATGCCTCTGACTCTGAGCTGAGCATAGAAATAATAATATAGCAGCACAAATGATTATTACACAGTTCGTTTTTTGTTTTTACCCTTTACTTTCTAGTTTGTATATCTCTACTAAAATCTTATGTGTTATGAGATTTGCACAAGTAATTTTACATAGAGATGATCGTAATTTTCTTTACACCCTTCAATTTTATAGTAGAATGACACCAAAATACTGAAATACGACGTTCAGTTATTTGGATCGGTGCACGTAACGTGCAGTATTTGTCAGTTTTATTTAAAAAAAAGGAAAACAAAGCCATATATAAACACGTCATCCCTTGTCTATATAGCAGAAGAGATGTCAAGATTCAAGAATTTATCAATAGTGTCTAAAAATGTTTATCTAATTTATAAAAAGGTTAAAAATTAATATTTAATTTTAAAAGTATAAAAGTAAATAATTATTAAATATTCAAAAATTACTCTAAAAAGTAAGTTGGGCAAAAATTAAGCACTAAGTTATAGGCACAATAGAATTCACTCTATCAATATATAAAAACAGATTTCTTTACCGTTAGAAAAAAAAAACCAACGAACTATAATTTAAATGTCATAGTTTCTCTATTATTATCAATAATTTATAAAATTATTCTGAATTTATTAATCCTTTGGTGTTAACAATCCGAAATATCATGTCTTAGAAATTGCGTGCTGATCTCCAGTTAATATTGAGAAATGTAAATACAGTAGCAAATATTATGACAAAGAATGTAATGAGCACCCTTTTTCCTCAAGTGGAGCTTCCGCCTTGAAAGAAGTTTGAAAAAATTCAACAGGATTTTATTTTTTAAGTAGTTTCTAGTTTATTTTTTCTTTCTTAGTTGTTGTTTATTTTTTTTAAGTCACAAAAAAATAAAAAATGTTATAATCTCTTTATACTTACTTAAATATAGCTCGTTCTAATTTCATTTCTAGCTTTAGAGAAAAAAATAAAAAAATAAAAAAATAGAAGTTTGATAGTAATATGAGTCGTAGCCAGAAAAACTGAACCAAGGAGTGAAGAACTATATACATGAGTGATAAAATGATTAAAATCTTGCATATCTTATTGGGGGAAAAGCTTTATAATTAGGATGTGTAATTTAATTGGAAGCATGTGTAATGTTATCATCTCAGTTCTCAAATTTACATTACATACAATATTTTAGAATTTTCCCCATTCCTTCTATTCCTGCTTTGAGTGCTTTCTCTTTTTGTGTGTTAAAGGCTTTAAGTAATTTTTTTAGTTACTATCCCATTAAGTGAGTGACATAATATAGATTAGGATTAAAGCATGCACGAGTGTGATTCCTGGAAATTAAAATGAAAAGGAAAAGGAAGTGCCACATCTTTGGATTGTGGAAATCAGCTTTAGCTAAAAGAGAAAAGAAGGAAAAAAGGTAGCATGATTCTGATTTGAGAAGAAGGTGGGGTGGGTGAAGGTGAGGTGAGTGGGACTGTTGTTGCATTGGGTCCTCAAAAAGAGTAACTAGTGCCCTTGGCTAAGACCTATGGGGACTTCACTCTTCAGGCCTACAACCACTGACTCTAAGGACACATAACCATTCTTATCCTCTTTCTCTTCCACCATTCAACCACCTCTTCTGACTTCTGACTCCAACTCCTTCAAACCATTCTCTTTCTCCCTTTCTTCCTTTCTAATCAAATTTCAATTTCGGATACAATAATGCTAGGAACCAATTCTCTATAAATCAATAATAAGTCAAATGCCTTTAGATAATTCTAAAATTTCTACGTAAATGATATTTATGCTAGGTATTAAGATATTTCTTCTACTAAGTATTAGAATGTTTTTTTTTCATACTAAATAAATGTTTTTTTATATATTTTTTAAATGATTTATTACAACCTTAGAAAAAAAGTGAGTTTGATAGAAATTTCACCGTAATTCTAGCCAAAAATACCTTAACTATCTCTTCACACTTGAATTTGGCATTAAAACTAATTAATAACAAATATTTTAATATATAAATAAATAAAATTAATTAAAATCATTATAAATAATTAAATTATTTAATTTTTGGCTAATCACCTCTTGATTCATATACTTTTCCTTTCAGATAATATCAACACTACTTAATTCATTAACATTGCAATATATTTTTTCTTATTCTATGTATAATTGGGGATTAGACGATTAGTACCACTGAGTTGTATATCATGTTGCTATTGTTGTTGGCTCGAACTCATGCCATCCCATCATTTATTCCAATTCCAATACATTTTAATTATTAAATAAAGAGTAAAGTGTCATTTTTATTGTGAATATTTGGAATAAGTTCTATTTGTGTTCCTAACGTTTAAATCATTTTTTTATATTTTTAACATTTATAAAAATGATTCAATGTTATCTTACTATCAATTATACTAATAGATCAAATTATATTTTTCAATTATTCTTATTTTGATGTATTTATTCTTAGTTCGGTCTCACTTGGATGCGTTTAATTTTAATATTGTATTCACTATTTGTGTTCAGGTTCAACTATATTCTTAAAAAAGTGAATTATATAAATGTTATAGGAATTAGTTTTAATTTTTGGTGAGCTATTATCCAAAATGGATCATCAATTTTATTCAGACATTTATATTCTAACTTCAAGAAGAGATTTTTAGAACTCCAACTAAAAATTCATGATGTGTAATTGAATATAAATAAACGATACTTTACTCTTAAATAAAATATCCCAAACTTTTTTTTGACCGAACTTGTCCAAATTGTAGCTTGATAGGTATTCTTTCCATTGGATTGAATTTTTCTCTATACATTTTTTTTCCCTGTCCCATCCATTGTCCATCTTATAAAGTATAAACATGTATAAAATCACAATCCACCTACAACTCCTTTTTTTTAAAGAATTATAATTTCTTAAACACAATCCAAGTTCATGCGACACCAAAAACATACTCATCTTAAGAAAAATATGACACAAACCATTATTTTACCAAGGCCCAATCGCAACAAAACATATTTTCTTAAAAGCCCACGTAATTCTTTTGGGATTTATTTTTCTTATCTTCCTTGTGAGTTGACGTGTAAACACTAAAAACCAATGTTTTGAAAATCGATTTAAACTGACCGATCGAACCATAAACTGTTAACAAATACGATTCGAATAGATAACAAAATCGACAGATTTAAAAATCGAAGTTGAACCATTAAATCGGTCGAAAATCGATCAGTCGAATTGAACCGTAACTCGGCCGGTTTTTTAAATTGGCTGGCAAAATACTGTTTTGCATGCTGAAGAAAGGGCCAAAGGAGAACGAACCCTAGTCTCACCCACAGACCCACTCACCTCTCTCCTCTCGAGCCTCCACAGTCCACTATCATCTCTCGCTCTCAGTTCTCACGTCTCCGGTCTCTACCTCGAGCTTCCGGCGCAACTTCCGTCCAGCCACCACCACTGTTTGCGCAGCCACGCTCCATCGCCATGTCAGCCCTCGAAAATCGCAGCCACCGCCAGCGCCACTTTTCGTCGCACAGTTAGGGACTGCTGGCGCCAGCTTTGTTCAACCCTGCCACCCTTTCAGCCACTTCTTGCCAGCCACTGTCCCTATCCCCGCCAGATTTACATTCTTCAGACTTCCAGCTTCTAACCCTAGGTATGAATTTTGCTTTTTTTTTTTTGGTAATATTACACTCACAACACTAGTACTCTGCTTCAAACTCTACAACTTCTAATTTCTATTACAATAAGTAACTATTTGATTTGGTCAATGTTTTGAAAATCGGACCGGACCGGTCAGTCGGACCGATTTAACCGTGAACCGACAATATTAACGATCCGGTCAGGCATATGAAACCGATAATAAAAAAACCGACAAAAAACATTGAACCGGACGAGAACTGACCGGTCAGACCGAACCGGAACTCGCCCGGTTTACACAAAAAGGGAAGCTCTTTCGTTTCTTTCACCCGTTCTCCCTTTCTTTGTTTCAGTCAGAGAAATCACACAAACGCAACCGCAAAACCCTAGCACTGTAAGCCTACACCACCGCCACAAGGAGTGGCATACTGCCGCCCTCCGTCGCACTCAAAGTTCGCCATCCGTCATCTAGCTTCCCTCGTGCTCCAAGTCTTCAACCCCTGTTCGCTGTCACCGATCGCGGTTGCTTCTTCGAGCTCGGCGTCCGTCGTTTTTGTCTGCTCAGCCGCGCTTCCGTCGCCGTTTGTTTACCGTTCACGTTCGCGTTCTTCGCCGTTCGCTTTCGCTCGGCGTTCACCGTTCGAGTTCGCGTTCGTCTGGAAGCCACGTTGCTCTGCTTCAAACTCTGCGACCAACCCGCGCGCTCCACTCAGCCGTCGAACTGCTCTCTGTTGCCCCCGCCGTGAGTTCCCTAAACCCGCCACCAGACAATACACTCACACAACACCAATACTCTTCTTCAAACTCTGCAACTTCTGATTTCTATTACAATAAGTAATTATTTGATTTGGTAGTGGTTTGTATTTTTTTATAGACTAAATTAAAGTTACAATAGTTATGTTCTCTTCTCTATCACATTGAAATTAAGCTTTGAGTTCTCTTATTTCGTTTTAATTTTACCGCACTCAACATGTTTGATGAAATGCTTTAACCATATTTCTGGTTGGTTTTATAATTTCTAGCTTTTAGAAACTTAGTAAGTTGATTGCATGTGAAATTAGAATAATTGGATCATAGTAATTAGGAAATTTTAGCTGTACAAATAGCATTTTTGCAGAAAACATATTAGCTGATGATTCCACTTGCATTAGTGTTCTTCTGGAAAATTTTTTAACTGTTACTGTGAACTTGTTAATTTGCTAATTGTTCTTGTGTTCTTCTGTTACTTTTAATTTTTTTGTTTTGTTGTGATTTTCTGTTCTTGAATTTGTTAAGTTGATAATTTGGTAAATTGTTGGGCTGCTGTTGTTTTAATTTGTCAAATTGTTAGGTTGCTGCGACTTAATTTGTTGGATTTTCTATTTAGGTCTTGTTCTTGTTTATTTGCTAAATTGTTGTTGTGTATTTATTGTTTATTTGCTGGATATTGGTGATCATTGTCTTTGAGATTATTTACTATGCAGGTTTAGTGTCATCACTGTTTTGGAATGTTTTATAATGTACTCATGTTTGTTGCTGTTTTGTAATTGCTGGTTGCAGGTTTAGTGTGATTATTGGTTAATGTTTTGTAATGTTTGGTGCTGAAGGCTGATTGTTGAGTTCGGATATGGTTGTTTATTTTGACTTGGGTAAAGAGACTTATGGTCATTTTTTCCTGCCTTATACTGATTCAGATGATTATTTTCAGAGGATGAGCACTTATTTATGTATTTTGAGAAACTGTTTTTCTGTGTGTTATGAGCATTTGGTGAAGCCTGTATTGTACCTATTCAAAGCTTAGTTTTACCAAATGGTCTTCAAAGCAACTCATCCAAAATGCTACTGCACAAATCCAAGTCTATTGTCTCTAAAAGCCTGTATGCACCTTCATTTGGTGAAGCCTTTCTAGCACTAGTCCACTACCAACTTTGTTATTAATAATGTTATCAAATTTATTTATCCGAGTACTATGTTTATTTTTTAGTTGGATTTATGATAATTCATTTGATATTCTTCCTATTTTTATCAGATATTTCTTTTAACATTTTGTGTACTGATGAAGAATTGTACTTGCTTGTTATCATGCTTTCATTTGGCAATTTGCATTTAATATAAAAAGGAAAATCCTAAGAGAGTAATTCACCACTCCATTAGAAAAACTTCATACTACCTTATATCCTCAACTTAATACTTGCATATTTATAATTTATTTATTATTCTATTCTAAATCGGTTTTTCCGGTTGAACCATCGGTTAGACCGGTTGGATCAGTAAACCAGTGAACCAGTAACTAAAACGGTTTGATGACCGGTCCGGTTCTCAGAACCTTGGATTTGGTAGTGGTTTGAATTTTTTCATAGACTGAATTAAAGTTACAATAGTTATGTTCTCTTCTCTATCACATTAATATTAAGCTTTGAATTCTCTTATTTTGTTTTAATTTTACCGCACTCAACATGTTTGATGAAATGCTTTAACCATATTTCTGGTTGGTTTTATAATTTCTAGCTTTTAGAAACTTAGTAAGTTGATTTCATGTGAAATTAGAATAATTGGATCTTAGTAATTAGGAAATTTTAGCTGCACAAATAGCATCTTTGCAGAAAATATATTAGCATGATGATTCCACTTGCATTAGTGTTCTTCTGGTAAATTTTAACTGTTATTGTGAACTTGTTAATTTGCTAATTGTTCTTTGTTGTTGTTCTGTTGCTTTTAATTTTTTTTGTTTTTGTTGTGATTTTCTGTTCATGAACTTGTTAAGTTGATAATTTGCTAAATTGTTAGGTTGCTGCGATTTAATTTGTTGGATTTTCTATTTAGGTCTTGTTCTTGTTTATTTGCTAAATTGTTGTTGTGTATTTATTGTTGTCTTTGAGATTATTGCTGGATATTGGTGATCATTGATTTATTATATGCTTCATGGTTCCATTGTTTTCTTCTTCTCAAGGAAAAAAAAAAATTCTGTTTTCATTGATTGTTTGTTTTGTTTCAGAAATCAATTTCTTGTGATCAATGCTCAAACTCTGAATGTTGTTTTGCTGTTTTTGTTTTGTTTCAGAAATTAATTTCTTGTGATCAATGCTCAAACTCTGAATGTTATTCTGTTTTGTTTTAAGGCTGTGTTTGGAAGAGGTGATGATTTCTGAGTGTTGTTTTGTTTTTGTTTCAAGGCTGTGTTGTGTTCAATTTTCATTTTGTAGAAAATTCTGAGGTATATAAGAATTAAGAAGGAAAACTATTTCAATGGTATTACTCTGTTGATTCTGGTCTGCTACAAGCTTGAACATAGAATTGAAGAGAGAAACCCTCTATTATTTCATCATTGGCCTATTTTTGGCATTGTATATCATTGTAGTTTGTTTATTTATAGAACTAGTTGTTTATGATCCCCTTTTGAAGTAAAAAAATGCAGTAGAAGAGTGTGTAGAACTAGTTGCTCTATTCACTAAATTTTTATAGAATCAGGTGTTTATTATAAAATGGTTTTTTCTGTTAAACCATGGTTGAACTGGTTGAACCACGGTTGAACCAATGAACTAGTAAACCAGTAACTAGAACGGTTCAATGATCGGTTCGATTTTCAGAATCTTGGTAAAAACAAGCTACGAGCTTACTACCCTGATACCCTGCCTCTGTGAGTTGAGTTTTGCTTTGAATCTTTTGAATTTGTTGCAAACGGAATAGCAGATATAGCTTCGAAGTGACAACTGAAGATGACAGTCAAATGGTACCATTGCCTTCTCTTCCATCTGCGTTTGAAATTTTTTTCTCTCATAAAATGTTAATTTCTTTTTTTTTTTTTTATCAATAGGATTCTTCACTGGACTCCAACCCAAGGATCTGTCGTCAATAGCCAAATCCTGAACGAGATTTCGCAGTGCGTCGAGAGCTTCAACGCCGTCAAAGACGGAAGGTGGAAGGCTACCCTCACTTTCTACAGACCCAATTTGCGAGGTTTTTTTTATTTTTATTTAACCCCCTTTCCCTCTCTTGTTCTCTGGAACCCTAACGTTACGATTCTGATTGGCGCCGTAACTTGTAACAGACCCAACGATTCCCAGCGAATTCCCGCGTGATTTTCTGGGGATTTCGCTTTTGGAGCAGCCCAACAAATACTACTTCATAATTCGCGGTAACAAAATAATCCTTGAGGCTGATTCTACTATCTTGACTATAATGGAGAAATTGCAGTCTTATAAATCCAAAGTTGCTCTTAATTTCGAGGTGAATTTACTCATTTACCGTTGTTGTTATAACTGTCTCTGTGGTTTGTTGCTTAATATAATGATGGTGCAGGGAGTGCAGTATAAAATGGGTGACTTTCAGATGAAGGTGGTCAAAGTTGTTCCCAATCAAGGTGAAAGTCTCAGAGGAATTTTGATTGAGGTAACCACTTCTCAATTTTGATTGAGGAAGTTTAGTTTATAAGCTAGTTGACCTGATAGTGAAGATACATGTTGTGCTACTTGGATTTTATCAATATGATTATCTCCCTAACTTTTATTGTTAAGTTTGAGGGAACCCGAAAACATACTTGTGTAGACATTTAATTAAGTCAAATTTGGCCTATGCTTTCTGCAGATTGAGTATCTCCCTATCTCATCAATCGAAAAAGCCAAGCCAATTATGGAAGAATTTCTTGAGCTGTGGCGAGAAGTCATGTCTAAAAAATCATTACCAGGGCATTTCTCGCAAGCAGAACCACATTTTGCAGAGTATAAGCTTCCCGACAATTATACCTCACAACATACAGCTATCCAGTATGCTGCTGCGTTAGCCCAACTAATTGCATCAGCACAGTTAAGGGGCTAGGAGGATTCCTAGGTATCTGTCCTCATATGTTAGTTGAAAGTTGAAAGACTTCATCTTTCCCTCGAGGAACAGCCAATTGTTCTAACCTTGATTGTATTTAGCTGGCTAAACTCCGACACCCAGTGGCAGGGTGATTGGGTTCCACTCAACGAAGGAGACTGTGGTGATGTTCATATTGCTTTGCACTCGTTAAAGGGAACACATGTTCCACTTCTTTAGCGAACTCAAACCAAAATGAAAATATTGTAACTGTATGAGTCATTTTTGTTCTCACTTTTTGTCTGCCAAATATTACAGCTATTGATCCTTATCTTAATGTCTTATACCTATTGATCACGTAGTATTGTTATTAGTTATACATCAGTCTTGAATCTTGATTGAACGGAAGAGAGAAGAAAAAACTGGCTTGGCAAAATCTCGACTGCGAACCAAACTAGCAATAACCAATAAGTATATTAAGAGAAAATAACTTGAAAAGGTCATGCACATTTCCTCACAGCTCTATTTGAATTAAACTCTCAACTCACGCAGTGGTTGAAGTACTCTATTCAATCCGTCAAAATTGTAAAGCGATACACATTCACTTTTAAATATGAATGTGTTCTGGACATCCTATCCGAGCCTGGTCCCAACTCACCTGCCGATTCGATCCCTAAGGAAGAACCCACGGTCGCAGCATACCCTAGGCCCTATAACAGCTTTCCAAACGTCAAAAACTAAACACTCATCAAACCCCTAAAAGGGAAGGGATAACAAGAATTCAAAATCAGCTCCTCCAACAAGCCGTCACTGTATAAAAGGGGAGCAATTAGCTCTCTCGTTCTCCAGGATTCTTTAGTTCCTGCCTCACCCAACTCCCCGTCCAGGTAGTCTCTCAACAGAATGCATGCATCATGCATGCATGCACATATACAACCGGTAGTCTTATATCAATTAATTTATTCAATAACTCTATGAACGAGCTATAGCTCAGTACAGTCTTTCCATACTTACCAAGAAGTTGCGAATTCAAGTCTCACTTCTAACTTTGGAAAAAAATAAAATTAGTTATTTCATTACTAAAAATAAAAATAAAATAAAATTACAAGCGTCAAATTGTTTTTTTCTTCCCTCGTTTTGGGTCTTGCCGTCTTGGACTCTGAAATGATTTGGATTAGAAGTAGTTTTGTTTAAAAAAAAAAGATTTGAAGTAGTTTGCGGCCGAGGAGCGAACCCGCCAATTTTGGGCCTATAAAACATGGTAACTGACTGATACTGAGAGGCCGCATTCTTTGCCGTCAGGTCTCTTCTCTCTCGTGTTTTTAAATTCAAATAGTCTCTTACTCGCAGTGGCGGCTCTGCCTTGAATCATTTCTCTACTTTGCGATCTAATGGATTCAAACTGTTCAAATAATGCCCCAGGAAGGAAGGTTTGTTCCTTTCATACTCTTCAATCAATATATATACCAATGCTCCAGGAAGGAAGTTTTATTGCGAAATATGCTTCTTCATGCTTGTAGGTTAAATTCGCACCAAAAGCGCCACCTCGCCGAGCGCCAAAGAAAGAAGTTAAAGCGTATGTATTGTTTGTTTGGAGAATAATTTTTGTTATCCGGTTTAATCTGATGTCACTTTTGATTTTTTTTTTTTGTTTCTGTAGTGAACTGGCCGAGGATCATGATGCGGAACAGGCCAAGGATTTGCTTCGGCGCTTCAACGTGTGTTATATGATTGACATTGGATTACTCGATTTTCTCTGACTTGAGATTTTCTTGTTGATATTTTCGTGATCTTTGTTTCAGGAAAGTGCCATGAATGGCAGGCACAAGGTTGAGAAAAAAGGTTTAATATGTTACTCCTCTTGATTTTGAAGTTCTTTGATCCCAGTTTCTTCAACTTTTTGTATTTTAAGCATTCATTTCCTGCTTCCATCATGTTAAGCTGTGTTTGATTGTTTTGTGCTCATCATGAAAACCGGTTCTGATTTTCTATGAATTTGTTAAGAAACTGACAGTCCACGCAATTGTTTCAATCATTTAAATTAATAATGCTGGATTTACTTATAAAATAAGCATGGAGACTAACATTGTAATCTGTACCAGAAGTTGTAGAGAGACATTTATTCATGTAGCAGAGTCAATGTTGCTACTCCTGTACTTCATTATCTTTTTATGGGATTTTGTGTTTATTCGATAGGGACCAGCAATTATAGAATATATTTGCAAGACATATGAAAAGCTACTACTAAAAATAAAAATAATTCCTTCTTAGGGGAAAATTTTCTACTTTTCATTTGAACTCAAAACAAGTTTTATCTGCTGAGATTTAGCTTTACTCTCACAAATTATTCTGTAATTCCTATGTAAGTTCCTAGCACTACAATAAATAAAATTAAAATTGAACTTGGTCAATTTGAATATTTACTATGAAGCATCTAGTTTGTCTATGTTGAGAGTGGAGATCACATATTTGATATAACGATGGCTGATATAATTTCATTTTCCCTAAAGCAGGGGTAGCATTATTCTTTTTGTTTTCTAAAACTGTATTTTTATCTTTGTGATTTGCAGTGTCAGCTTCACAGATTGCCTTTGGTTATGGAGGCGAAGCAACATCCTTCAAGCCAAATCGCAATCCCAGCAGTGGCAGTGACAATTCTGCATTCAGTGGTATGCTACCACCAATGCATTTCAATTTAGTAGTT
Source organism: Arachis hypogaea (assembly GCF_003086295.3). Taxonomy (NCBI): domain Eukaryota; kingdom Viridiplantae; phylum Streptophyta; class Magnoliopsida; order Fabales; family Fabaceae; genus Arachis; species Arachis hypogaea. The sequence continues at coordinate 94,220,778 of NC_092036.1, forward strand.
TGCTTACAAGTTTTTGTTTTGCACTTTGCTGCAAGAAACTTCCTTACATTAATCATATTTTGTTGATGCTTTAACCACAGGTGTGAGAGAGAAAGAATACAAAGAACCATGGGTAAGTGCACTGAGTGCATAAAGTTGCAGACTTATGTACTTTTTTCTTTGTTTCCTCTGTGAATGTATCTGATGTATTTGGTGGTGTAATTTTGCGTGCTTGTTGAATTACAGGACTATTACAGTAATTATCCTGTTACACTCCCATTGAGGAGGCCTTATTCAGGAAACCCAGGTACATTCCAAAAACCATGTTTGGAGAAAGAAAAGAAATTTAGTAAATTACAATTGATGGAATCTTATGTATGATTGGAATTTTTTTATATCAACAACTAGTCTGTTTAGTAAAACAATTTCTAAGAATCCCGAGGTTTTACTTAAGTTACATGCCTACATTCATATATCAATAGTATTATGAATCAACTATTCGTTGAAATATATTTTTCGCTTCCACTAGTGTCACGAATTTATTTCGCTATCACGCTGCATATCAAGAGGCTTTACCTATGCATATTGTTTTGATAGAACTCCTTGATGAAGAGGAATTTGGGGAGGCTGCAGAATCCAGAACCTTCGATGAAAATTCAACAAATCCAGCAAAGGAGCTTGGCCTTTTGGTAAGTGAACTGAAACTTATGAAATTGAATTTATTAATGATTATAGTAGTTTTCTGACGAGCAATTTGATGGTAGGAGGAAAACCCGGAGACAAGTGTGTTCTTGATCCAGTTACCAGCAGCTCTGCCAGCGATTAAAGGATCAGCTTCTTCTGGAGGCCAAGATGGCAGTGAGAGCTCTTCTAAACCTCAAGGATCCATGAAAAAAGTGAAGCCCTGTAAGTTGAATGAACTACCACGTGGCCTCATGGGCAAAATGCTTGTATACAAGAGTGGTGCTATCAAACTGAAGCTTGGCGATACACTTTATGATGTAAGTATTGCATTCCCTATATAAATTGCACGATTTAATCTTGGTGTTAGTTTTTCAATTCTTTTTCTTAATTTTCAAGTGTTGAATGTACTTTGATAAGGCGTCGGAAAAACTAATTTGTAAAGAAAACAAGGTCGAAGCATGGTCGAATTCCAAAGTCATGTGATATAGAGGCTCAGTGACACAATGTTACTGAATTGATTCCAAAATGGTTGCAGGTTTCCCCCGGTTCAGATTGTACATTTGCTCAAGATGTTGCTGTTATGAATACTGGTGAAAAACATTGTTGCGCAATTGGGGAGATCAGCAAGCGTGTCATTGTAACTCCAGATATAGATGACATGGTAGAAAATCTCACATTCATTCGAGTATCCGAAAGTGATCTTCAATCTCTGACGTCTTCCCCTTTGTATTTGCGCAGATTAGTGTGACTCGTTGGGTGAAGCCTCCTATTGGTAAGGTGAAGCTGAATTGTAATACAAGTCTATCCTTGGCGATGGTGGAATCCAACGAGACGGGGAAACTCGAGGCGAGGAACACAGCTGGTTTTGGGGCCGTTTTGAGAGATGACAAAGGAGCTTGGGTTAAAGGTTGTGCTGGAAATCTTCCTCCTGAGTGGTCGGTCTGTCACCGGGAGATCTTTGCCATGTGGACAGGTCTTCGTCTTGCTTGGGATTGTGGTGTGAGGGATGTTGTTTGTGAGACTGATTCGCGGGAGGCCTTCATGGCGGTGCAGCAGCACCCGGAGACGGTGCAAAGAGACTATGATGACTTGTTGATGAATATTCAGGAAATGCAGAGTAGAAGTTGGAAGGTAGAGTTTAATCTAGTGTTGAGGGAAGCTAACAATGTTGCTCATCTGCTGGCCGAGAAAGGAGCAGAGGGTAGTGAGAGTGGTATCGGCAATTACGTGGAGTGGCTGCGGCCTTTGAATTTTGTTCTGGATGCTGTCCGTCGTGATTCTCAAGCCTCTTGAGCTTGGTGTTTAGCTTTCTTTCTATCTTTTCTTTTCTTTTCTGTTTTTGACACAATACAGAATGTAGATGTTGTCTATTTCTAGTTTTGTTAATTGTTTAAGCGAGCGGTGAAGCATTTATTAGTTGAACAGACTATGGGTTTGTTTGGTTTGAAAGAAGTGGAGGGAAAATAGGGAGGAGGGAAGACAAGTTGCAAATTTTAGTGTGTAATTTATGAGCAAGTTTTGGCACTTCTCTTCTTTCCTTTCTATTTCTTCTTCATTTCTCTTGAATCATACAAAACCTATATGTTTAGTATAGATTACATTTTCATGTAAAAATAATTAATAAATTAAAACTCTATATTTAAGTCATTTAACCAACTGAGTCCAACCAAGTCATTTATATCTTGTGCACATTTTTCTTCGTCTTCCTATGCTATATCTTTCTTCTTCTTCTTTTTTGTTATTTTTCTCTTTTATTATCATAATCACCAATACGACTTCCTTCTTGTCATTTTCCTCTTCCTCTTTTTTTTTTCATTAGAATTTTTTCTCCTTCTTCTTTTTCCTCCTTCTCCTCCATCATTTTCATCATCATGATCATCATCATTATCGTCGTTATTGTTATCGTTATCGTTATCGTCAAATTTTTACAATATTGATGACGTTGTCTTACCCAAAATTGATTTGGATGTGATTTTGTTGATAATTCAATTATTTTTGTGTGTTATTTTCAAACTGAGTTTGTGCGTCGTAATCATTAAGTAATTTCGGTGTATTTCTGAATTAATTGAGGTGTATTTGTCCTCGTTCACTTAGGTTTGGTGTAATTAGGTCATCGAATGTAATTGTAGTGGTTTTGATGTCATTTAAGTCATATCGATGATATTGTCTGATCCAAAATTGATTTGGATGTATTTTTCTTCATGATTCAATATTGTTTGTGTGCTTATTTTTGAAGTGAGTTTGTGTGTTGCAATCGTTATTTAAGTAATTTCGGAATATTTCTGAGTTAATTGAGATGTATTTCGGTGGTATTCTTCTGATAAATTCTGCACAATTCAAAACTCTTTCTCTTTATATTTTGTTGCTTCTTTTTCATCTATTTTGTCTTCATCTTCTTATTTCATTTTCTTATAATTCTTCTTATTTTACTCTCATGAGAAGAATAAAACCATAAAAAAGAAAAAAAATAAATCAAACAAAAAAAAGAAAAAACAAGGATAAAAAATTGTTCTTCTTTTCTTGTTCATCTTTTCTTTCTTATTTTACCTACTCATAATTCTTCTTATTTTATCCTCTTAACAAGAATAAAAACAAGAAAAAAAATCAAATAAAGAAAAAGGAACACATAATACTGCAAAATCACTTAATGGATTTGGATGTACTTTTGTTCATGATTACACGTTTTCGAACTGAGTTTGTGTGTCGTCATCATTAAGTAATTTCGGTAAAAAAAATTAAGAAATTTATGTATTATTGTTAAGAAATTTCGGTGTATTTTTATTCTTATTAGTTCTGTATAATTTAAAACTCTTCCTCTTTTTCCTCCTCATTTTCTACTGCTTTTTTTTTCTTCCTTTTCATCATCATCATCTTTTTTTTATTCATCTTTTTCTTCTTGTTTTGCTCTCTTAACAATGATAAAAACCAAAAAATCAAACAAAGAAAAAAAACACATAATACTATAAAATTACTAGAAAGAGGATGAACCTACATTCATTCAACTAAAATAAAGAAAGAAATCACGAGAAAAAGAAGAAAAAAATGCAGCATGAAAAGAAGACATTTCTGTGCTTTTGTAGCAAAATTTTGGTGTAAAAACTAAGAAATTTTTGTGTTATTATTAATAAATTTTGGTGTATTTTTATTCTGATAAGTTCTGCATAATTTAAAATTCTTCCGCTTCTCCTCTCCTCATCTTCTTCTTCTTATTTTATTTTTTCATAATTTTTTTTTGTTTATTATCTAAAGAGAAATAAAAAAAGAAAAATCAATGCTATAAAATTACTAGGAAGAAAAATAGAAAAAAAAAATATAACAATTAAAGAATGACCATGGAAAAAAAACAAACGAGAAAAAAGAAGGAACATGATGAAGAAGAAAGAAAAATACAAAAAAAATACAAAAAAAATGATATATTTGTGTTAATAAAACACGTATGTGTACATATTTGACTAAATCATATAATGATTCGTAATATTCATACACGAAGATGTTATCATTAAAATAGTCAACTAACGACCGATACTCAAACACAAAACTCATAGTAATTAACGATTTTGTAACAAAATTATTTTTTTTAACAATAAAAATTAGTGAATGTATGTTTGTTTTCTTTAATATTAAAGAATTTGATTCTTAATAAATAAGAATATAATTTAGCTTTTATTTCTTAAAATTTTAAAACAAAGTAATTTTTGCTATATTATTTTTTAGGAAAGTAAAATTATTTAACAAGTATTAGATCTAAATATTAAATAGCCTACCGATGCAGGTAGGGTAGAGATAAAAGAAGTGAGAGTTAAATTCATAACCTTCTTCATGTAATGACTTGCAATAAGTGAACAACCACTAAACTAATTAGTTAATTTAGTAATCTAAAGCATTAGTTTTTTATTTTTTATTTTATTAATATGTATGAAATTTGAAATGATTGGATTTTATATTTGTTTTGAAAAAAATTGATATTTCAACAGGTAGGATAGAATATGATAGGGTTTAAAACTTTAGGGTGCGGGTATGATTCGGGTTGAGAGATTCTCAACCCGCATATAGAGTATAATAGAATTTTAATGAAATTTTCAATTCGCAAGTACCTTATCCTACCCATTGCCAACTCTAGTTTATAATTTGGTTGTCATATCTTTTTCAATTTGTTTCTTTATTTGTGTTTTCCTTAATTTTCACAGTTGGCACTATTTTTCCTAGAATAATTTCCATGCAGTTTGTCATATTTTTAGGTGTTTCACCACATTCATTATAAAAAAATTTAGAGTCATTTAAATAAAAATGTCAAAAACGTTTTTTTTAAAAGTTAAAATTTAACACATATAGTCAATTAAATTATCTTATTTTTATTAAAATTAGACTCAATAAATTAATTTAGCCAAAAAATTAATAAATTAAATTTTGAACCAATCTAAATTTTTTTATAAAAAATGACTACAATATCTCTAACTAAAATACTCCTATTATATATATATATATATATATATATATATATATATATATATATATATATATATATAAAAGAGTATTTTGGTCATTTTTTATAATAAAGATATTGTAGTAATTTTTATAATATTTATTTAGATTGATTTAAAATTTGATTTATTATTTTTTGGTCAAATTAATTTGTCTGGCCTAATTTTGACAAAAATAATACAATTTAGTTTAATTATTAAAAAATATTTTTTTAAAAAAATATTTTAAATATCTTTACTAAAGTGAGGCAAAAGAGCAACCAAGAAATTAAACTGCAATTAAAACTACTATAGGAGGACAGTGGTTGGAGAAGAAACAATTAAGATAGGATTTGAAAGAGAAATGGTAGTTCTACTAAAACATTTTCACTTCAATATTATTATCTTTATTTTTCAAGAGAAACCAACTTTTAAAAGTTAAAACTTTATTTTTCTAACAACTATAAGAGTGGTAATAGGACAGGTAAAGATAAATTTTTGTCTTGTTTAATTCTGTTTCATCTTACAATTATTTGCATAGACTTTATTTTGTCTCTATCTGTTTTTATAATTATTAAAATTTAATAAATAAAATAAATTTTTAAAATTTATATATATAATTATATATATAACATAAATTAAAATAAAAATTTAAATATAATATAATATTATTAATTATTTTACTAATTATTTTATATATATCATATATTAAAATTATATAATATATTAAATATATACTGGGATTGACTAGAGCGAGTATTACTTAAACTCGACCTTACTTGTTCGTCTAAGACTTTGTTCCGTTAAAAATTTATTTTGTATTAAAACAGATAATTATCTATCTCGAGTGAATAAAGAAGAGATGGATATTTGCGAATTTGGATTATGTTATCATTTCTAAACAATTATTATTTTGAGTTCTCTCTAATTTCTAACTAAAAAATTCTATTTAAATATTAAAATTAATTATTATATATATATATATATATATATATATATATATATAAATAATTTAAATTTAACTCGTTTTTAATGTATATTCTATATTGGTGGTTAACCTTTAAATTAAAATCTTCAACCCATTTCACTTCAATTACTTCTTAATTAATTACCTACTATATCAATCTAGCTAATTGTAATATGGCTATCGATAATTTCTCTCTTTCATTCCGTCACGACAAGCTATCTATAATTCTATATACAATCTGCTACTATTATTATTTTCACTTAGCTTGTTACAATCAAGTGCCTCAAAAAGACCAAAAGTCAATATCAAACAAAATAATTATTTTTTAGTTATTACATTTGTTGACTTATCACCTTTAATTATTAGGTGGCACACTGACACTTAACATAGAGACGATCATTTCTTAATTACCTAATATATTTTGTTTTTGGGCAATGATATATAGCTACAAATATGTATTCTATTGATTTTGTTGCTTCCTTCTTTTTTTGCCATTAAATTTTTTGTCAGCATTATTTATTTATACTATTAAGGTGTAATGTTATAAAAATTGAAATAGATTAAAAAATTGTATTAACTACCAAATACCTATTTTAGTATCATTCTAACCGTACGAGCAGCCTTGTATCTCAACGTCAATAATCATGTGTAATCATGGCATTATCTCTCTTCTTAAAATCAATACCAAATTACCAATCAACTATACGAGAAAGTCTAAACATGATACCATGACTAAGACAACGACTATATATCAGCGCAATAATATTAGAAAGACAAAAAAAAGTTGAAATTTATTTTATTTAATATTTTAAATTATTATGATAATTAATAAATACTAAATAAGATAAATTTTAGCTGTTTTTTGTTAATATTTTTTTGTTACCAAATATTTGCGAAATCAAAAATACTTGAAAATTGATTTTTGGAAATGAACTAACCATCTAACTTTCATGCCCCCGAAGATTGTAAGTTGAGTTTACAAGCAACCGTAAATTTCTAGCTTAGCCTATATATAGTGCATAAAAAAGTTTAAAAATAAGGAAGAAAATAATAAATATTCAAATGAAATATAAAGGCTAAAATATATTCGTGGTATTTTCAAAAGTTTTCAATAGTCGCTAGGATTAATTTTCAATTGAGAATTTGAGATATTCACCGCATTGCTAGACAATAACCTTATACATTATGCCATGCAAAACCACAACAAAATATATATTTGTTGGTGACAAGGTATTTAATTATGAGAAATAATATTTTTATTAATTATTTTTAATACAAAACTTAAAAATATATATATAAGCAGGAACGGTTCTACATACATTGTTGTGGGGGCAAGCGCCCCCACTACAATTTCGAATTTTTTTTAGTAGTATATGATAATAATATTTATTTGTCCCCCATTAGATTATTAAATTTGACCTCACAATAAATTTTTACTCAACTTTTGGTACTTAATCGTCAATTTAAAAATTTTATATTAGAAATTCGTTAAAACTTAGAATGATCAATTCTCAAATTTAAACGAAATTAGTGTTCTTTTTTAAAAATCAATTCAAAAGAATATTATTTATCTTCTTTTCAAATTAGCTTTAATTTTTGCATAGCAACTTTATTAATTGAAAATTTTTTTTAACTATAAATATAAATAAGAGTCGACTTCTAATTGTGTTAGGAAGTGAATTTTTAAATAATTATTTAGTAATATATATAAAAAGAGAGAAATTTTGATGGTAGTTAACAGAAAAATTATTTAATTTTTTAAAATATAAAACCTAAAATAATAGAAATTTAAATTATATATTATTATTTAAATTACTATTTTAGTATTGTAATTTATATATTAGATATTTTGAAGACTAATCATATTTTACAATAATAAAATATAATCATAACAATAATTATGTTATATGTATATAAAAAATAATTATTTGTATAAAATATATATTAAAATATAAAATACACATTAAAAATAAGTTAAACAATACATATATTTATACACAGATATATAATAATTAATAAATAATTTAATATTTAATTTTTTTTATATATATATTATTTTTATTATAAAAATAATTATGATATTATATAAATTTTGCCCCCACTACCAAAATTTTCTGGATCCGTCAATGTATATAAGAGATGTATTTACAAAAATAATGTTTGTAGTATTTCTGTTTAATTACTACTTAGCAAGACATCATGACAATAATCATGTTTAAGGCACATAAAGCTCTTATATTATAAGTGTAGGCAGCAAATTAAAAAGAATAATGACTAATGAAGAAAGACATTGTTAAGTTAGGAATACGCAACTCATAGTTGCTTTGTATGCATATCTATCGCATCAGTTAGTTGATGATGAGGTGGGTTTAGTGGGATTTGGCATATCATATCATGTTTCAGAATTGACACATTCATATCAACCTATCAGACCGGATGGGATGTAATAAAATTGATAACTGACAACTGCTATAACACACTATGCATTTGAGAGAAGTTTCTTTTTAGTGCAAAATTAAAATAATGAATGCTATGGTATCCAGTGGCGGATCTACGGGGGGACCTAAGGTGGCCATGGTCCCCCCCAAATTTTTTTTAAAAAAATAGTAAATAGTAATAATTAATAATATTAAATTTTTTTATATATAATATTAAAAAAAATATAACTTACAAAATTTTATAAATTAAAAAAACTAAAAACTGCATTATGTATTAGATATTTGAATTATTGTTGCTCTTGTTAACAAATAGCCCATTCTAATAATTAATAAAAATGGTTCTATTATACTAGCCCAAGCCCATACTATTAATTAAAGTAACCCTAGTACATTTTTCAAATATTTGTTTCAAACTATCATAGGCATAGCGCCACTTTTCTCTCTCTTTTAGTGATTCCCAAACTTTTGGTCTTCTACTCTTCTCATTCTAATTTTCTTTCCATACCAAAACAAGACATATGAAGAAAAACCATTGAAGAGAAATGAACAACAAAATATTAACCATTGAATGCACAACAAAGATTCAAAGAGGTATATTTCAATTTTTTTTAAGTTAATGACAATGTCAAGTATTATTTACATTTTTTATTTAAAATAATTAATTTATTTTTTTTATAATGGACAGTGTTCAAAGATTGAAGTGAGGACAAAACTCAATAGAATTATTTTTTTGTGAGACTTGGAACAAAAAATAATCAGGTAAATCAATAACTTTATTTTTGGTTATTATATATTTGTGTTTCTAAAATTATTTGTTATTGCTCAATAGGTTTAATATTTTTTTTTAAGAAAATAATATATATGCAATTATTTTTGTTTTTTTTTTGTTAGATAGTTCAAGTTAAGTTAAAAATGTCAAAGATGAAAACAATTCACTCATTTTTCAAGAGAAAAGAGAGAATATATGATGAACAAAATTCAGCTTCAGATTCTTTGAGTAATGTTCAAAATATTATTGAACAACCTGTGACACAACTTGTTGAGCAAGATATTCAACCCCCTGCTTCCAAAATAGCAAGGACTGAAATAGATCAAGTTAATATTGATACATTGATGCGTGATCCCGGAAAGCGTCCGCAAATTTGGAATTATCCTATCAATCAACAAGATGAAATCCGTAGAGCATACATAAAGTTTGGACCATATCAATTTATTATGGATGAGTACCCTCTTTCTGGTCTAGAAAGTCATCCTCGTCGTTTCAAAGCTCATTGGTTTAAGAGTTTTTCTTGGCTAGAATATTCGCCAGAAGTGGATGCTGCATTTTGTCTTCCATGCTATTTATTTTCTAGAAAATCAAGTCCATTCACATCAGGAGGATTTCGCAATTGGAAAAAAGTGAATAATGGAAAGGATTGTGCATTTTTATCTCATGTGGGTAAATCTCTTAATTCTCCTCATAATATTGCTGTTAAGTCTTGTAAAGATTTGCTTAATCAATTATGTCACATTGACAAAGTATTGGCTAAGCAAAGCTCACAACAAGTTTTAAGCAATAGATTGCGTCTTAAAGCCTTTATTGATACTGTCAAATGGTTAACGTTTCAAGCTTGTGCTTTTAGGGGACATGACGAGAGTCATGAGTCTCAGAATCGAGGAAATTTTCTTGAAATGTTAAAATTATTAGCTTCTTACAATAAAGAAGTGGATGCAGTTGTTTTGGATAATGCTCCTCAAAATGCAATATACACATCACCTTCTATTCAAAAGGAAATTCTACATGTTTTTGCTAGAAAGGTGCAAAATGAAATTCGCAATGAGATTGGTAATGCAAAGTTTTGTTTGATTGTTGATGAAGCTAGAGATGAATCTAGAAGAGAACAAATGGCACTTGTTGTTAGATTTGTTGATAAGCATGGATTTGTCAAAGAAAGGCTAATAGATGTTGTTCATGTCAAAGATACTACTTCTGCTACTCTAAAACAAGAGATTTGTTCTGCATTATCTCATCACAATCTCAACATTCAAAATGTTCGAGGTCAAGGGTATGACGGAGCTAGTAATATGCGTGGAGAGTGGAAAGGGTTACAAGCTTTAATTATTCAAGAATGTCCTTATGCATATTATGTTCATTGCTTTGCTCATCAATTACAGCTAGCTCTTGTTGCTGCGGCTAAAGAAGTTGTTGATGTTCATGCTTTTTTTCAAAGTTTGAGTAATATTATCAATGTTGTGTGCTCTTCTTGCAAACGCAATGATGAATTACGATCTGCTTATGCAACTGAAATTTCCCATTTAGTTGCAACTAATCAAATTGAAACAGGAAGAGGAGCAAATCAAATTGGCACATTAAAAAGATCAGGAGATACCAGGTGGAGCTCTCACTTCAACTCAATTTGTAGCCTTTTACGTATGTTTGGAGCAACAACTTCAGTTCTGGAAGATTTGGCTACTAATGGATCTACATATTCTCAACGTGGTGATGCTACTTATGCTCTTAAATCTTTATTATCATTTGATTTTGTTTTCATTTTGTATATGATGAAAGAAATCATGGGAATCACTGATAAACTTTGTCAAGCATTGCAACAAAAATCTCAAGATATTTTGAATGCTATGCATCTGGTTTCTAGTACAAAGTCATTGATTCAACAGTTAAGAGATAGTAGTTGGGGAGCACTTTTGGAGAAAGTTAGTTCTTTCTGCAATGATCATGCTATTCAGATACCTGATATGGGTGCTTCTTTTAGTGACATAATTCGGTCTCATCGTAAAAAGGATGTTGTCACTGTTGAACACCACTATCGTGTTGACATTTTTACTAGCGTGATAGATTTTCAATTGAAAGAGCTAAATAGTAGATTTAGTGAGCAAGCAACCGAGCTCCTCATACTGAGTACATCTCTAGATCCTAAAGATGCTTTCAAGTTATTCAGTGTTTGCAACATATGCAATCTTGTAAAGAATTTCTATTCTTTAGATTTTTCTGAGCAAGAAAAGATTCAATTGGATTATGAGTTACAACATTATGAACTTGATGTGGTTAAAGCTCCAGATTTTCAGAATTTGTCTACTCTTGCTGAATTGTGTCAAAAATTGACAGAGACAGGAAAATCAAATATATATCCTTTAATTGATAGATTAATTCGTCTTGTTTTGACTCTTCCTGTGACAACAGCAACAACTGAACGGGCCTTTTCAGCTATGAAGATTATTAAAACAAGGCTTCGAAACAAGATGGAAGATGAATTTTTAGCAGATTGTATGATTGTATATATTGAAAAGGAAATTGTTTCAAAATTCACTTCAGAGATGATAATTGATGATTTTAGTTCCATGAAGTATCGTCGAGCAAGTTTAAAAATATCAAAATCTTAAAGTATGTAGTTGAACATTGACTTTTATATAATATAATTACTTTTTTGATATATATGCTACAAATCATATTTTGTTAATTTTTTGTTATATTTTATATTTAATTGGCCCCCTCTTATGAAATTTCTGGTTCCGCCACTGATGGTATCTATTACATTATACTCAAATTACTAAAAAATATAAATAAATAATATTTAATTAATTCTAAATAAATTATTTTTTAGTTTAAATATTTTATTTTTTATTTTAAAAAATAAATTAAATAATTTAAACACCACAACAAAAACACTATGAAATTCACCCATTAAAATTATAGGAGAACAAATTCTAAGAAATTTTAGGAAGTGACATTTCATAATATTTTTAACTTGCTTAGCTCAATGATTTTGGTACGAAACTCGTTTGTTCCAAAGACACCAATAATGAAGTAGCTAGAGTGCTCCTTCTTTCACCAACCCTAATTGGTTAATTTACCATTAATTGGTTAATTTACCATTTGTGTATCATGTGTACTGAATTTTATGCAACTATTCGGCATTGTTCTTTTAGAATATTATCACAGCTGCGACAATATATATTAGAGGAAAGTAACAATTATATTTTCAAGGATTTCGATCGACCTCAGATTAATTAGTTCTTAAAAAAAAAGTATTAATTAGATATTCTATAATAGCAAATTGTACACATGTATTTTTTTTTTGTTAATAGATAATGTGAAACGAAATTGAATTGTTCATGTATTTTATTATTTACATATGATGCATGTCTTGTTGCTATATGAGTATGAAAATGATATAATTTTAGATAATAAAACATTCATTATTTTTTGAATTTCTATATAATATTTATTAATTGTTCTCAGTTTATCACGAATCCTACTAAAATAAATAAAATTTTACTCTAAAAGTTATTATCTACATAATTATCTTTCATAAATAAACATGTCACATTAATTAACGCTATATATAAATATTACCGTTAAATTTTACATGATAAATTAATAGAATGACATAATATATCCACTGTACTATCGTAAAGACTCAAATTAATATTTTTTTTAAGAACTAATTAGTTTGAAGTCAAAAACTTCAAGAGCATCATTATTACCTTACTCTATGTATTAATATATAAGTTTCGTAACCAACAAAGTCTCGAGATTTTTTTTTAATCTCAATACCAGTGAAGATTCAATCAAATGATAATACACTTATCTCAAAATAATAAGAAAACCATCACATTTTAAAAAAAAAATAACATCTTAATAACGGCATGTTCAAAACAAAAAAGGTAGATACTCATATGAAAAAGTTTTTAGATAAAAATAATAGTTAAAATATAACAAACAATTCAGTTAAATATCTAAAATTCTCTAACAGTTTTTAATTATAATTTTTTTATGAAAATATTTTCACGTGAAAAGTTACGGATTAAAAAATATATTTTGATGATATCTAAAATTGTATGAATAAACAAAATTACTCAACACATGCAACTAATGTCTATTCAGTTATAGTTACGAAATTAAGAATTTATTTAAAAAAGTTGAAAATAATAGTAAAAATGATTAGAGGCGAAGTAGTAGTAGAGTGATGTTATAGTCTATACATAGATGCTAATTAAATAGTGAGGACCATGTCTTGAATGCTTTGCAAATTGAAATGATAAAGAAGAGGGGACCAGAGTTTGTGAATGGAGTAATTAATAGTAGCTTATAAGTAATTTGATGGAGGCAAACGCTAGTGTCCTCAAATTAAATAAAGTAATCGCAGCAGAGAGATTAGTATAGTAATTAAGTGCATGAAAGCTTCTAAGATGGGGAGAAGCCCTTGTTGCTCAAAAGATGAGGACTTGAAAAGAGGTGCTTGGACTGCTGATGAAGACAAAATCCTCATAGACTACATTAGGGTCCATGGCCATGGAAGATGGAGAAACCTCCCCCAAAAAGCAGGTACTTAATTAGTTACTACATAGTACATACTTCATTATTATTGTCAATGTTTTTATAATTTTGTGAATGTTGGTTGACACAAACAGGTTTAAAAAGATGTGGCAAAAGTTGTAGACTGCGATGGTTGAACTATCTAAGACCAGACATCAAAAGAGGCAATATATCCTCTGATGAAGAAGAACTCATCATCAGACTTCACAACCTCCTGGGAAATAGGTACCTACCTTATTAGCTTATTAATTTCTCGAATAATACTACACATCTAAGTCTTTTTGTTAACCAAGTCCAATTAAGTTGGTCTAACATAACAAAAATCAGTTATGACTAGCATTACTTATTATTTAACTTGGTTGGACTTAGTTCATAAAAAGATTTGGATGTGTAGCATTACTCTAATTTCTCTTCCCATCACCATTAATCACTATTATATATAACTTCATTCATAGGTGGTCTCTAATAGCTGGGAGGCTTCCGGGGAGAACAGACAATGAGATCAAGAACTATTGGAACACCAACTTGAGTAAGAGGATGAAAGATAACAAGGATCACAACAAAGAAACAACCACCTCTTCTTCGAATCCAAAACACCCTCAAACAGAACCAACCCCACCTTTTAAGATTGACTTCCCTGTAATCCGAACAAAGGCTACAAAGTGCTCAAAGCAATTACTCATAAATAACAATGCACGACAATCAACACCGGTACCTTTGCTTCTGGATGCTTCTGCTGCTGCTGCTGATGATGATTCTGAAGCCAACAACAATAAGAATATCGTTTCATCAATAGCAAGTAACCACAAAGAAGTACTCTCAAAGAACTACAATAGTAATGATGAGTTTTTGCCCTTCTTCAATGAAGATGATGACAAAGAAATACTCTCAAATACAGATTTGCTAATAGACGATTATTGTAATCTTACCGATGCTGATGGCGGCTTAAATGATCTTATCAATTCTGATGTCTCTGATCTCTGCTACGAGCTATTATTATCGCCTTATTCGGACCAACCCACCACCATCTTCTCCGATGACATCCTCAATCAATGGACACATGGCTATTTCGATGATGCTGATGATCACATTAATCATGATGATGACTCAATCATTGACCGTCATTGTCACCAGTCAAATGCCAAGGAGATAGAATAACGGCAATGCCTCTGCGAAGAATTGTTATTCACATTCCCATGTTTTAAGCAAGAAAAATTAGGTGATATATTTACTACCCTTTCTCTCTTTTAAACCCTCCTCTCACTATTTGTATACATTGTTTTTCTTTGAATGTACTTCCAAAAAATATTTAGGTTTCATTCACAACTATCATGTCATATATATATTTGGTAGGATGAGATAATTAGCGAATCTGCCATTTGAATGAAAATGGTACAACATATATCACATGGTTGGGATAGCAACATATCACCAATCAGTAGATACCATAACATGAAAGGTCAAGCTGTTGCTGCAGATACAACTAAGAATTTCTCCTGTACCTAGTACCTAGTACCTGCATTTATACCACTAATTTAAGCTTTAAGTTTAAAATTGTTTTAAAATATTTAAGACCTTAACCTGCTCAAATCTGATTTGCAGATTTTCTCCCTCAAGGCCTCAACTTTGTTCCAAATATTCAATTTTGAACTCTAAAGTTTGCTAAATGTGTGTTAGTTTTCATGCAAACTACTTTCTATATAAATTAAAGAAACTTGATGTAGATCAGAAAAAGCATGATCATGATTTGCAGCCAGAACAATTGGTTTACTCCTCCAAATACATGCATAATAATTTATTAAATGAGCACATAGAAACTCAAGGACATTGATCAAACAGTTGGAGTGCATGTTCAATCAAAGGCTAGCAGATTGAGTAGGTGGAACAACATAATCAACCACCACCACACTCTCTATGTGATCCCTAACCTTATCCTTCTCAGCATTCACCACATCCTCATTTGAAACCACCGCCTCCAGTTCCTCCACCCCCGGAAAAACCCCCAGGGACGCAATCGAGTAACCCTTCGCCCTCGCCGGCGAGAAATTCTCACCGACACTCAGCTGGCTGATCTGCTTGAATCTCTCCGTCATCCCTCCGATAACCCCCAAGATCTCGTCCTTGGAGTGATCACCGGCGTTCTCCTTAAGCTTCAGGAAGCTCACGCGGATGGCCGATCCCGGCGGCGTGAGTAGGTGGTCGGCGGGGAGGGCAGGGGAGACCCAATCGACGGCCATGATGTCATCGATGATGGGAAGGACATTTCCCTTGACGACACTGACGTGGCTAGGGTGGGCGGAGTAGGCGTCGAGGTCCTGCTTTGTGGCGTAGCGGCTGTGGAGCATGTGAGTGAAGGTTAGGGTGGAGGAGCGGCTGCGGAGGACGGGGCCCACCGTGAGATGTAGTACCTGGTCGAGGGAGAGGAGGGAGCTGAGACCGTTGACCATCGCAGAGACCTTGGAAGGCTCAGTGTCATCTTTGACCTTGAAGAGCACGATGTGCTCCACCACTGACTGGGTTGGTGTTGATGATGACGTCATCTTGATTGAGGGTCTAGATGCTGATGCAGATGAGTAGGAGTGGGGTTTTAGATGCTGACGGAGAAGGTGTTTGGAGGATGAGAAAGCCGGCACTGACAGATGAGTTCTGACACCCAGCATTTTACAGCTTAGCGTAATTGCAACCGGGTGATTTCTCCACCTTTTTATTTCCGACCACACCTTAGGCCCATGGAATATTTCATGGGCTCATGGAATCCCTGTAAATCCGGTGTAATATATTGGGCCCCAGCCCATGCCCATAAAACAGCCCTAGCAACCAGATAGTGCAAAAGTAGTTGCAGAGGCTAAGAAGGCAATTACCACTTCCTAATAAGACTGAAACCTTGTCCAAGTTTATTCATTAAGTTAAATATTAAAATATTATTACAGCAAGCACCAATTCACTAATTAGAAGCTGTGAGTGAAGGTACCACAAAATCAACAACCATAACGCACTCAAGATAGTCCTTAATCTTATGATTCTTGTGTATATCTACATGAGAATCCGCAGCCTCCAATTCCTTCAAGCCAGGAAAAACCACAAGCGAGGCCATGGAGAATCCTTTGGCTCTGCCAGGAGAAAAATTGTCCCCGCAAGTCACCTGAACAGCGCCTTTGGTTTTCAGCTCCTCTTGAATTTCCATTACTGCCCTCAGAATCTCATCAACACGATCTTCCAAACCCTCCTTCAACTTGAACAACGTGACCTGAATGGCCGATCCCGGTGCCAGAATTACCGATTCACCCCGGAGGTTTTCATTGGCGACCCAATCAAAAGCCATGATGTCTTGGCACAAGGGGGCGTTGACCTTGACGACTGCCACGTGGCTGGGGTGCACCGTGTATTCCTCAAGGTCGTGCTTGGAGTTGTAGCGGGCGTGGAGGATGTGAGTGAAGTTCAAGGAAGCTTGTGTGGATCGGAAGCTTAAGAGTGGGGCCATGGTGAGGTGAAGGGTCTGATCGAGGGAGTTCAGGGAGTTGATTCGGTTGACCATGGCGTCCACCTCCGAAGGGGCAACATCGTCCTTCACCTTGAACAACACCACATGCTCGATTATATTGTTTGACATCGTTGCTGTATCAGCCTGTGAGATTGGTTGATCGCTTGATCCTGAATCCTTATCACTATATAAACGTCTACGTTTTCTTCACTTACTCATATTTTGTGGTTGTGGTCGTGGGTTATAATAATTTACTCATCAAAAACGTCTTTTTTTTAAGATGGTACGCATGTCACATTGTTATTGGACGAAATATTAAATCGGTCTATCCGATCGGTTTACATAATTTGAACCAAATCATATTTAAATTTTTTATCAAAATGACAAATATATCCTTAACTTTTATTTTGCAGACATTTAAATTTATAAAAATATAAAATTACAATTAAGTCCTTTTTTTTTTGGTAATACAATTAAGTCATTCAAAAAAAATCCTAAACTCTTGGTAGTCCAAACCCAAGGCAAGACAAACCCAATCTCAATGGCTCACCAATTTCTCAATCTAACCCCAAAAAACCCCTAGCCACAGCAATTAGCATCTCCTTCGTCTCATCTCTCTGCTCACTATCGCGATCTCAAGCTTTCTCCCTCTCTCGTCTTGGGTCTCGCACTTAAGGTTTTTGTCGCTCTCCGTGTCGCCAGTCTTCACCATCTCGCACTCAGTCGCACTCGCACGCCTTCCCTGAGCTCGTTGTCGCCGGCGGCAGAAGCACCCAGACCCGGGACTGGTCATCGTCGTCGTCGCTCCATGGCTCCTCACCGTCTCGGACTTAGTCGTGCGCCTTCTCGCGCTTGTCGTTTCCCGCGGCAAAAGTAGCCGGTCCCGAGGTTGGTCGTCGTTGTCGTCTTCATACTTTGAATCTCGCCGTCAGCTTCCTCCCCGCCCTCAGATTCCTTCGCCCAACCAGAAGCTGGTCCCCGATTTGGTGATTTCCAATAAATTCCTTTGGTCTTTTTTTTCAGTTTTGTTGCCCTAATTCATCACTGCATTTGAATTTGTTGCTGAAAATATAACTGAACTAATTTTTATTTTTGCTGAAAATCATCATTGTTGTGAATTTGTTAGTATTTATTACCACCGAACCTTGAATAATTTGTTGAGCTAGTTTCTTTGTTGCTTAAAATCATCACTAAGATGAATTTTGTACTGAATTTGTTGCTGTCATGCTCAAATAATTACTTACTTAGCTAAATGTTTTTGTTGCTGGAAATGTGAGTTGAATATATTAGTGATTGCACCTTGAATTTGTTGTTGTCTTGCTAAATAATCACTTAGTGCATGAAAACGAATGTTAAAGGGAGATCACTGCTAGAAATTAATATTTCTCCTTTTTTCGATGATTTACTGTGTAATATCATGCTTAGTTATGCTTAGAGCAGGACAGATTTGCATGGTTGTTCATTTTTTTCGATGATTTGCTATTTGTTACATGTCTTTGGTTGCTACAAACATGAGCTAAATACATATGATTCATTGGTTAAAACATTTTCTTATTTTTTCTAAGCTTCCTCTAGTCTTTAAGATGATTGTTTATACTTTTTTAGTCTATATTTTATCCCATTGATGCCCGTCTCTCCTGGTGTTTATTGTTTGCTTTTGACATGTGTTCTAAGACTGAGTTTTGACCTTCATCTTAAACAGAGATCTTGCAAATGTCTATTAATTTTTAACTTGATTGTTTATAATTCTTAGCATGATATACCTCTCAAATGTCAAATCTATAAGCTGCTGTTCTGTTGCACAAGGTTTGTTGTAGTTCTTTTTGTACAACTTTTGGTAGGACTTAATAGTCTTTTTTTGGTTATGTAGGACTAATACTATAATGGTCTGAGGTTCTGTAGGTAGTTCTTATCAAATTCCTTATATATAATAACACAAACTATGGTCAGTTAGATCAAAATCAAGACTTAGATCTATTTAAGTAGCTATATAGTATAGTCACTTCAAACTAATTGTTCATTGAACTGAACGTAGAATCCAATTGTTAACAATTTCTGCCTTTACCAAGTTTCAATTAATTTATGGTACCTATATGCTTGTTGAACTATCGATATCTCCAATTAAGTCAATTAATTTATGGTACCTATATGTAAAGGGAATTCAATTCAGTCAGTTATAAGATTTCAAGTGTGATTAAACAAAAAGGTGTATGGTGTATTGACGATTACTCAAGAATCGCGTTTAGAAAAAAATAGGAGCGCTTATAAAATTAGAGATTGCTTTATTTTACACGAAAGAAAAAGTGTAAAACTCAAGACTAAAATACAACTAGTTCTCATAATAACTGGAAATTACCTGAAAATTACAGAGCGATCGCATCAGTTTTAAATATTTTTGTTGTTACTTAACTAGATGTACATTCGAACAATACAAAAACCTAGTAGTCATTTATTTTTATAGGAAACTTATTAATACAATGACCAATATCCGACTACACAGTGAAAATTTTTATTTTAATGTAAGTATAAGGTTTTTTAAAATTAAAAAAAATATTTATTAATGCAATAATAAAAAATTAAAAATAAAATCATATCATATCTAACACATTAGAAAACAAAATATCGGTACAACTATATCACAATTGTCTTCTATTCCTGTTAGAATGAAAACCACTTTAAGTGGCCCCGAATCTTTTATGGCATAACTATGACGTTCCATCATGATGAACGAAATGGCCACACACAGTTTCAGTATATTTTTTACTGATCCTCTAAGATAATTTAAATCTATACATTTATTATATATTATCTAAAATATTGTATAACTATGTTTCAATTTAATTATGTGCCTAGCACGACTAGCAAAATTCAATTGCAACTTGAAGAGAGGATGCAAGTGAGGAGAGCAAAAAATGGGATCTATGAGGTTGATGAAAAAAAAAAGAAAGCCATAGACATAGCATTGATTAGTATATATTCAGAGTAATTTAATATTACATAAGATCAATTAAATTCTATGAATCCATAGGAGATGATTTCATGTGACTTTGCTAAATTCAATTGGATCAGTTGGACTAGTTATAATATCTTTAAATTTAACATTTTATATGAAAAATATTTTAGTTTAATAATTTAAACCAATCAAACCTTTTCATTAAACAAAAAAATCAGTCATTTTTAATATAAGAATCCTTTTCTTATCTAATGATTTTGTTAGTGTATATATCAATTTTGTGTTGTTTTACTTAAATCATGAATTATTAATTGAGATCCTTAATTACTTTTTTTTCTTTGAATGATGATCAATCTTTAAGAATGAAATCACATAATTTTTATGTCAAATTTTCCTTTTCTTTTTCTAATGATATAATCAATTTTAACTATATATGAAATGCAAGATATATATAACTTTTCTTTATAAAAATGACCAATATCCGACTACAAGTGAAAATTTTTATTTTAATGTAAGTATAAAATTTTTTAAGATTAAAAAAAATTATTGATTAATGCAATAATGAAGATCTAAGAATAAAATCATATCATATCTAATACATTAGGAAACAAAATATCCGTATAACTATGTAAATTACATTAATCACGAGATTTTGAAGCATGAATACAATTTAAAATATTATTCTATTCTCAAAATTCAATCTAAATATTATGTTTAATAACTTAATTCACTTAAATAGAGTATATTCATTAGAATTACTTTTGTAACAATAGCTAATGAAAATAAATTTATTCAGGATCAAGTTTAAAATAAAATAATAGTAATTAATGTGAATTTAAATATTTAATCAAGTATTAAAATAAAATAATGATAAACTATTGTTGTATTAATATAGTGACATCATGAATTTGATTTGTTTATAGATTTATAATTGAGTCAAGGAAGAACGATAGCCAACTCGAACTTACTTCGTTAACAGTTTGATAAGTTAAAGTGATGATGTTGATGGCTGATTTTGACTTTAATTTGAACTTATATATTAATGTGAATTTAATATGGTACTGAAAGAAAATTAAGATTTTTTTATGACATAAAAGATAGCCAAAGTAAGAAAAAAAGAAAACAAAAATTTTAGTATTTAGGACGAAGACTGAGAGAGTGAGACTCGGTATCATGTTTGTTAGTTCAGAAACTAGTACTAAAATTTTAGTATCTGTTTCCAAAATTTTAGAAGTACCTCCGAAAAGTGGGGACAGGAGACTGAAATTTGGTGGGACGAAGACTGAAACTTTAGTAACATTATACACCTAAAATATCATCATTTCAATTAATTAATTTCAAGTTTACTCTGTGTACAAATTAAATTAAAATTTTATTCTTATTTTATATAATCTCTGTCTTCCACTTTACACCAAATACAATATTGAGACTTATTTCAATCTCGGTCTTTCAGTTTCTGTCTCTCAATCTCAGTCTCTCAGTCTCTGTCGCTCTTTCAAACCCTATCTAACATAAGCGCTGACGAAAACAATGGTGAATATTATCTTATCCACACTGTCATCGCATCGGATAAGATCCACACTCTAAAAGGATCGGTGTAATTGTAGGATGCGATAAATTTTTTGTTGGTCTAGGATGGATACCAATCTAGAGAGACTATTTTATCAATACTCTAAAAATATATTTGTTTCTTGAATATGATAGAAAAAAAAAAGGTTTAAAAGAAAGAAATAAATAAAAAATAACCTAAAAATATTGACTTTTTACAAAAAAGATTAATATATATAAAAAAATAAAAATAAAAATGATAATTAAAAATATGAGATTTTGTTAATTGTTATAATATTATATTCTTTTTAAAAAAAGGTAATAGTTTTGGGTTTGGTTTCTATAATTATGATTTTTACTTGTTAGCATTTTCTATATTATACCTTAATGATATTAATATATGTTTAAAGTATAACTATTCAAGATTTTTATTTCTCTACTATACGACTGAAGTTAGAATTTTTGTCCATTTGTATCACTGGATTCAAAAATTATGTAAGATTCAATTTAAAAAAATACGATAAAAAACTATCAGAAATATTTAATTATCAAAAGAACTTTAATATAAAAATTATTAAATGAGAATAATTTTTATAATATTTATAAAAATTAATTTTTTAAAATTTTGAATGTATATGTAAACTATAGTCCACTTATTATTATTATTATTATTATTATTATTATTATTATTATTATTATTATTATTATTTCTTTGTTATTATAATTATTTATACATATTTTAAGTTAATGTTGCCAATTTTTTGTAAGGATTTATACATATTTTTAAGTTGATTTGATTATAGGATTTTACAATGTCAAATGTCACATAGAATTAGTATGTTATAATTAAATTGAGTTCTTTTTATAATTTTCTAAAAATAATAAATAAAAATATATAATTTAGATGTAAATTTTGAATAAAAAAATAATTTATTCATTAGTATGTATTTATTATATTTATTCATTAGTATTTAACTCTAAATTATAATTAAGAAAATATTAATTGCTATGTTTCATTATCTAAACCGATCAGTCGTGAATATGTATATGCAGATCTGATCTGCAAGTCCACATATTCACACACCTAATAAATGAAGAGTAAATTATTTGTACAATTATAGTATAATTTATATTTAGTATAATTAGTAGTAAATTAGAATATTATCTTTCTCCGAATAATATAAGGGTTTATCTATCTTGTACCCATATTAAATTTTAAATTAAAAAAAATAAAAAATATCATATCCAATAATTAATTTGTTTAGATATTCAAATATCAAATAATTTAATATAATAATAATTATTTAATATTAATATATGAATTGATAGTATAATTGATAAATAAGATAAAAATATTTAATTTAATTTATTTAATATTAACTATATAATTTGATTTATTTAAAAATATAAGTCTTAAATGTTCTACTATTTTCATTCTATTATTATTATATTTATTTATTAGCATTTAATTTTAAATGATAATAAAATTGTCTTAATTTAATTTTAAAATAAATGTATAAATAAAAAAATGCATTAGTTATTTGGGAAATTATGAAACTCTACTGCGCTCTTTGTTTTTCTTCTATGTTCTTTCATTTCTTCATTTCTACTTCACATTTTCCTCTTTTCCTTCTCCTTCCATTCACTTCTTAAATCTCTGAATCCCCACTCTACTTGACCATCACCGCTGCCATTTTCTCTTCTCCGGTCTCGCATTCCCATTGCCTCCCCACATCGCGACAGTCTTCTATTCTCTTCTCCAGGTCTCGCATCCCCAATGCCTCCCGACATCCCTTCGTCCCTTCTTTTCACCTCAACAATTGCAGCCACTGCTGTTGAGATTATGGAGATAACATAGCCTACGTGTAACAATTGCAGCCACATCTCTTCGTCCCTTCTTTTCACCATTCCTGAATGGTGGTTTGTGATTTCTCGTAGTAATGATGGAGATTCGTGGAAGCAGGCCACTCTCATAACAAATGGGTAAATTAGAATTTCAATATAAAATCTTTAATTAGAATATGATATCGTAAATTGGATTAACTTTATTATTTGGAGGATATTTTTATAAAAAATTATTAGATTGAATTTGGTTTTGAATATCAGATTTGAAATTAGAATATTGTTATTATTTATTAGGAAAACTTTCTAATAAAATTAGATTTCTGCACTATTTTTGTTGATTATCGCTATCAATAATAGCGTTTTACGTGATGTTTTAAAACTAAGAACTCTTTATTTTTTTCAGGCACAGTAAATTGGTGGAGCAAAGAGGATGAGTAAGGTAATCATACTTGTTTTTGTTAAATAAAAAATATGATTATCAATCTTTTGTAATCTGTTTTTATCTTCTATTTTTCTTTAATTCTAATATCAATACTATATAAATTTTTTTGCATTATAGTGTTTCTATTCAATTTTTTGTGTTACAGCATAGTACTATATACTTATTCTTTGTGTTTGTGAGAAATATTTTGAGTGCAAACTGAAACAGAACTTTGTGGTTGTGGCAGCCTACAATAAGAAAAAATTTCCGCAGCTGCTGCCAGCAATGCTGCACTTTTAGAAAGGGTCCCATCTGTGGTAGTTATGAGTGGACTGCACCATTTTTCTTGCAGTTCCTCTTTTGAAATTTATTTATTTATTTCTGTAGATCCTTGAAGCTACCTGAGAATGTACGAGTAACCAAGGTATGTTCTTTACCTTAGGCATACAATACTGAAAGTTTAGTGAAACTTAGTTGTTTCGGTATCAGCTTTTGTTGATTTTGTTAATAGCATATAAGGTTTCTATTTCTGGCAATATGTGAATTGATTTTGTGGCTTTACATTTTCTGTCTATATCTGTTTGTGTGGCAGCTTGATTGTGTCTCTGGATTCTGATGCTCCGCGGGTGCTGGCGCTGGTTTCAGAGGACGAAGGGCAGAGCAAAGTCTCGACTGTAGCTTCTGCATCTTCACAATCCCTGGATTGTTTCTCCCAAAGTGGGGGTGGAGGATTGAAAGAGCGAAATTACCTTGGGTTGTCTGATTGCTCTTCAGTGGACAGCTCCAATTTTGTCCCAAGCTTGTCTAATGAGAAGAAGGGCAACCTGAACTTGAAGGCTACCGAATTGAGGCTGAAACTCCCTGGATCCCGATGAGAAGTCGTTGTTCCCTTTGCTTCCTATGAAAGATGGTATCTGCTCGTCGTCCTAGAAGAATGTTGCTGTGTTGGGAAACAAAAGGGGTTTTGCTGATACCATAGATAGATTTTCTCAGGTGAGAAATTCTCCAGGTAAAAGATTATTTACTACTGATTATGAATCTGACACATCACTACATATTTGATGCAGGAAAAGTTTGTTAGTAATACAGCAATAAGTGCAATGTTTTCACCTAGATCTTCTGGTGTACAGCCTATGGTGACGAAGAAAATGCCAAAGGTGTTACTAGAACAGCCATGTGCAGCTAATGAAACTGGTCTAAATAGCCATACGGGTCCTTCTGCCAGTGCCAGTGCCCCAGCTTCTAAGTAAGTAAAGCCTGCTGGATCATGGATATACAATTTGTGAAAGAAACATGAAGTTGGATGAAGGCCTTAACAATTGATTTTTGATGTGTTTCTTGTTTATCTAATGTGGTAAGGTCTCATGTATTGCAGGGCGCAGGTCGTTGGTTGGCCTCCTAATATATACTAAAATTTCAATAAAGGGGCGGCTTCCGCCCCAGTCCCTCCTCTCGGTTATAATATGGGGTTAATGTTCAAATTCGTCCTTAAAAGATCACGCGATCTTTATTTTTGTTCCCAAATGATTTTTTAATCAAATTAGTCCCTGAAAGATAAATTGTTAGTCAAATTAGTCTTTTCGTCAATTGAATAATGACGTGTCACGTTAAGTGCCACGTGGCATGATGACGTGACACGCCACGTGGCAGGTCAGTAACACGTGGCACACCACTTGACAGTCATGCCACATGTCACTTTACATATAAAAAAGTTTTCTATTAATCAAAATAGTCCTTGAAAGTCCAAACGTAAGTCATTTTCATCCCTCAAATTTTAAAAAATAGTCAAACTAGTCCTTATATAATTTTTTATAATATTAAATTTATAATATTTTTTTATACTACTAATTTTAATATTATTTTTAAACCTTAATAAACAAAATTCTCTTTATATAAAATAATAAAAATAATTAAATTTTTATAAAGTTATTTTGTCATTTGTATTTTATTATTTTTTAACCTTAATAAACAAAATTCTCTTTATATAAAATAATAAAAATAATTAAATTTTTATAAAGTTATTTTGTCATTTGTATTTTAAATTTTTATATTTTCAAATTGTAATTTTTTATGTGAATTTTTTTTTATTTAAATGAGTTTATCAAATTATTGTTGATTATATATTTAAAAATTTAATATTTTAAATTTTACTAAATAATATAGTAGTTATTTTAAATTTTAAATTTTTTAAAATTATAATTTTTATTATTATTTAATTTATATAGTAAAACTCAATAATTGAAAAACTGGTTTATGGAATCACTTTTTGAATCTTAATATTCTAATATAATTTTTTAAATATTTCATTTAAAACAGAAAGAATTTTATTTTAATACGAAGCATATCTATTTATATAATGTACTAGTGCGGAGTAGTCTATGTTATGCATAGGTATAATGTTTCCTATTTCATTTTATCTCATTGATTTGTGAAATTAAAAGAAAAATTATATAATCTATCTCAAACATATGAAACACACAAAAATTTATTATGATTTTTGCACGTATTACGCTTAAGAAGCAATTCATTTATAATAATAATAATTAACCAACAAATTTTTAATATTTTGTAAAGTTTGGAATTGAAGCAAAATTTGTGAATCTTCTTGAATTTTGACTCTAAGTATCACTACCATTACTTCCTATATATAAGTAATACCGTAATGGAAAAAAAAAAGATATAGTAGAAAAAAAATAGTGGTATAACTTTGTTTAGGTTAACATACATAAATTTTGATTTTGAGCATATAACTTTATTTAGGTTAATAAATACATACATTTTAATTTTGAGTATATATATATATTCCAACAAAATGTAGTAATGTAACAAAAAAAGTTTTAGAATAGAAAAGAATAAGAGAGATTTTGAGAAGAATTAAAGGAGAGAGATAATTTTATGAAGAAAAAATAAAAAAAATTATATAAAGACTAATTTGACTAATTTTTAAAATTTGAGGGATGAAAATGACTTACGTTTGGACTTTCAAGGACTATTTTAACTAATTGAAAACTTTTTTATATGTCAATTGACGAGTGACATGCCACGTGTCACTGACTTGTCACGTGGCGTGCCACGTGTTACTAACCTGCCACGTGGTGTGACACGTCATCATCCAATTGACGGAAGGACTAATTTGACTAACAATTTATCTTTCACTAACTAATTTGATTAAAAAAATCATTCGGGGACGAAAATGAAGATCACATGATCTTTCAGGAACGGATTTGAACATTAACCCATAATTTACCTTATATTATACATGTCACTAAAACTTCAATAAAGGAGATAAAGACTATTAAAAAGTGTATTTTTAAAGATATTTTTTTGTAATTAAAATTTTATATATATAATTAATTAAATTATAATATTTTTATTAAAATTAGATTAAATAAATTAATTTTAATTAAAAAATTGGTAAATCATATTTTAAATTTATCTAAATTAATATTTTTTATAAAATAGTTATTATAATATTTTAATTATAAAAATTATTATTATTATTATTATTATTATTATAAATTTTGAGAACCTGAATCTTAATATTTCTCTTCTCTTTATGTCATAATGGAATTAGGATTTAGAATTATCAAAATTTAAAAAATATATAATAAGAATATTTTAGTTATTTTCTATAATAGGATTAATGTAGTTATTTTTTATAAAAAAATATTAATTTAGATCGGTTGAAGATTTAGTTTATCAATTTTTTGATCAAATTAATCTATCTATCTACTTAATATACTAAAATTGGGTTTTCTCCCAGCTAATAAGGGTGATGTGTCAATTTCTTGTGAGTGCGTTTTTCCTCCAAAACAAATGAAATTTTTCATCTATTCTAAATTATTTTATAAAAAATACCTTTATTATAATTATATTATTATATTATAATTAATATTTAATGAATAATATATAATTATACTAATTTAGGAACATATTTTCATTATAAATATATCAAATCAATATTTAATGCACTATTAAACTACTTATCAATTATAATGCGTAATTATTATACATAATAAAAAAATTGCCTTAATAGTAAGTAATTTACATATTTATTTTTGTTTTACTAAAGTCTATAAATAGTATTTTTCTGTGGTACATGAATCTAAATTTGAGAGTCAACTCATAATTTTATATTTAGTATTTTTTTTACTACTTCATAGAATAAGAATGTATTCTTCGTTTTTTTATTGAAGTTGATCCTTTTAAGGTACAATTTATAATTTTTTATAATATTTTTCATATACTCATTCTATTATATTATTCTTTTAATAATTTATTAATTATTGTTACTCTAAGTTATTCTTATCGTCTAATATTCCAGTTCGATTGTCTTTTATCCCAATCGTTTACAATGCATCACATCCATAAAATACCTCGTCGAGTTGTCTTCACTGATTCAGGATCCAACTACATGGATGTAAGCGTTCAAAGAAGGGGCAATAATCTGTACTTTACCGAAGGATGGTTGGATCTACTCACCTATTATGACCAATCTAATGGAATGTGGTTAAAGTTAGCTTTCTTGAGAGGAGCTCGATTTTTGATTGAGTAATTGCATCCACGGAACTTTATAGGGCAAGTTCAAGTTTCATCCCCTCCATGCTTTTTACGTCTGCCCGAAAATCTTTGAAGTGGAGCACATAATGAGATTGAATTCCTTCAGTTTAAGTTCAGTTTTGCTAAATTCGTGACAAACTCGGATATGCAATTTCAACGATTGGTAATATATTTAAATTTTCTTATTTTAAGTTGTTCATTATTAGAATAATTTTATAATATATTGTGATTTTTTTTTCAGAAATTACCAGCTTTCTTTTGCATGCATACAATGCCATTGAGAGGAATAAGGGTTAGTTTGGTTTCTCGGTGTGGCAATTCTATACCTTTTCGCATTGCATGGATAGCGGATGATGAAGCTTATTTAACAAGAGGATGGTTTGAATTTACACGAATTCTAAATGTTGATATTTACGATATTATTTCAGTTGGTTATCGTTACGAGAATAATTCTATACTATACGTAACTAAGAACTATAATAGATTCAATATTGTTTAAGTAATTTGGTTTTAACATTAGTATTTGATTACATTATAATTAGAAAATTTTAAATTATTGCCCAATTTATATATTATGAGTATTTTTCGTGGATGTACTATTTTTAAATAATTTAATAATTAATAAAATGAAGTGGAGTCAAATATATTATTTAAGTTTATTTTTATCCTTTATTTCTTTATTTATATTTTCATTATATTTGACAAAAAATTTCTACCTAAACATATAGTTTTCGTTGACCTAAACACAATTTAGTTGCCAATAAAAACCGATTTTATCTATAAAAAATTAATAAAACATATATTTTTTAATATTATATTAATATAGTAAGTAAACATTATGATATAATAATATCTTTAATTATATTATAATTAGCTCATAAATAATGTGTGATTATATTATTTTAGGAAAATTTTTTTATTATAATTATATCAAATCAATATTTAATTATGATAAAATATGTTAATTATAATTATATCATAAAATTATAATAATTACGATAGTTATGTTATATATTTAATCATTTATGTAAGTAAATAAACTAGAAAACAATCAAATCAAATCATGACGGTAAATAAATAATATAGAATAATATTATACATTTAATTACATTATAATTAGCTCATAAATAATGTATGATTATATTATTTTAGAAAAATATTTTTATTATAATTATATCAAATTAATATTTAATATATTATTTAAATCTATTTTTTATATAACAATAATATTATATATTTATATATCACTTTTTTAAACTCATTCTTACAAATATTGGCATATAATTAATATAGATAACATATATACTTAATAAATATCTTTATTAAATTAACTATAACGATTAATACAAGATAATCTCATAAGTATAATCTAACTATAGCAAGAATTTTCATAAAAATAAATGACTACTAATTTAAATATAATCGATATAGTTAAATTGATACAACCGATAAGATTGAGAATATGTAGCAATTATAGCAATTATTATATTAATTATAATAATAATTCACGTGACTTTATATACAGTAATTTTTGAATTATAATTGTCACATAATTATACTTAAATATTATTTAATTTTAGATGTTTTATAGGTAATATTCATTATCACATGAATTATCATCATTACTCAATAATAATAATAATAATAATAATAATAATAATAATAATAATAATAATAATAATAATAATTTATATAATTGATATAATTGATATAGTTCTAATTCTCATTCGTACGTACTAATTTTATTAGTATATATTCACAGTTTTAATCAATATATGATAATAATAATATTATATTGACATAAAATTAATTAGTTAACAAATTGAATTTAGCTTATGGATTTTTATTTTCTACTCAAATTTTTAATCATTAGTGATTTTATTTTTTATATTTACAGTAAATTTTGACTATAAAAAAAGGACAATTTACATATTTAAATAAAACCATTGAATCCTTTACCCAAATACACAAAATAAATAGTTGTTACATGCTTGTGTAAATTACATTATTATGTAAACCGTGGGAGGCAACCACGATTTCTGATTTGTACATAAACTGTGGTGGGCAAGGACGTTTTATGGAAGGAAAAATATGGCTGTAAACCGTGGCCACCAACCACAGATTAAGAAGGAATAGTTTTAGGCATAAACCGTGCCACGGTTTATGAGGATTTTGGCATTAAACGTAAAATTTCCTAGGCTTCCACGGTTTACGTTTATATTAGTATATATACATAATCCGTTGATGCTCAACACGGATCATTTGGAAGAAAACAAAAATTTTGCAACCTTCATAGTTGAGAGAGTTTGAGAAAGAGGGTGGGAGGAATTGGTGAGGTTTGGGTGGTGGAGTCATGAAGGATAAAGCTCGCTTGTACCGACTAAATGGCGTTGCTCATGTGGCTGGATCCATCGATAATGAGGTTAGTCATTATTATTAATATTATTCTGATTATTTAAATAATTAATATTATTTTATAATTATTAATGTAGTCAGTTTATTTATCAGCATTATTTATATAATTAATTTATTATATAAATTATTATTTTTGTTACTATTATGATAGTCCTAGTTATCAGTATTACCTTTATTTTTATTAGTACCTGTAGCTGTTAGTATCATAAATGTTGTTATTCTTACTATAGTTATTGTTGTTGGTATTGTTATCATTATTTTTCCCTTCGTGATGTTTCTTAATCTAAAAGAAAATAGAAAACATATGTATGTATGTAATTAAATTTTTTTAAAATTTAATATGATTTGTTTAGTATTGGTCGTACGTTGAGGGGTTTCTTTACCTACATTGTGCAGCCCATTAGGGTTATTAGTGGCGTGAAGAGGCAAGAATATACCTTTACACGAGCGGATCATACCGTACCTGGAGACCGCGGGATTGTATCATTTGGCTAGGCTGAACAGTCACTGATTCTGGGTTGACGAGCCTCTACTTAGCGCATTTATTGAGCGGTGGCGTCCTGAGACCCACACCTTCCACATGCCCTTTGGTGAGTGCACTATCACGTTGCAAGATGTGGCATATCAGCTTGGTTTGTCAATCGATGGACAACCTGTCAGTGGGTGCCTGACTGACTTTGAGAATCTGATGGAACACGGTAGACCGGCATGGGTATGGTTTCGTGAGTTGTTTGAGGAGTTACCTCCGCAGAATAAGGTAAAATAGATGACAGTGTGCTACACATGGTTCCATGAAAGGTTCCGGGTTCTCCCAGCAGATGCTAGTGAGGAGATCGTGCGTATATACGCGCGTGCTTATATTCTGATGATGTTGTCCTCTCAGCTGTTCGCGGACAAGAACGCGAACAGGGTCCACCTTCGCTGGTTGCCTTATTTGGCATCGTTGGACGAGTTGGGAAGATATAGCTGGGGTTCAGCGGCACTGGCCTGGTTGTATAGATGTCTCTGTCGTGGGACAACCAGAAATATCATTAACTTGGCCGGGCCGCTACAGCTTCTACAGTCTTAGATTTTCTGGAGGTTTCCCACTTTGAGGCCTGCTAGGTTTTATGGATTCGGGTTTTCGCTTGCATCCAGGTACCGTTTAATATTTTTGGTTTCATAACTTGTTCAAGAAGCTATTTACTTCTTTGTTAGAACATCATTTCAATTATTATTGTAGGTGGGCTACATATCTACCTAGAAACGATGCAATGGGTCAAAGAGTCATGTCTGCACGCCTTATGTTGGATCGATTGCGTGTCCACGATGTGTGTCATTTAGTCTTTGCTCTTACTTGGAATAGTTTAGATTTTATTTTATGTTTTGACATAACTTTTCTTTTTTGATACAGTTTGTGTGGGAGCCTTATTTCTCTACCGAGGTTGCTGCTATTATTCATCCGGAGATACTAGTTGACCAGCACCGTATGTTATGGACGTCCATCACTAGCCTGATATATTTTGCTACGATTGAGTGGCATCAGGTGGATAGGGTGCTTTCTCAGTTCGGCGGTGTTCAGCATCTTCCTTAACCAGCTCTGAACATAGATTGGTTACATGCCAAGGATGGCAGGGGTGGAGACAGATGGTTCCCTAGATATTATCAGAAGTGGCATCAGCATTGGGAGAACCGGCTTTATTCAATCATACCGGTTGAGCGAGCCGTTGACCCCGGTCCATCAGCTGAGTACTTGGACTGGTGGTGCCATGTGGCCCATAGATTCCTATCCCTAGATGTTGCATTTCAGGATCCGAGGCCGATTGTTTTGACTGAGGAGGCTCTTCACAGAGGGTCGTCCCAGGCCCCCCCAGAGTGCAGGTTTACGACAGACCAAATAATAGGCGTGTCGATCGGCGTCGCCGTATAGGCACCCGTACCACGGATCGAGATTGGCGATGGCTGGACGATCGTTTGGATGAGGAGCAACCAGTTGCTGATGATGGAGATGTGGTCGATTATCGTGTTCCTCGTCGTAGAGCCAGACGACAGCCTGATAGGGATGGTCGTGCACGGGCACGAGGTTGAGGACCTTCGGTTGAGGACGAGGGTACTCAGCACAGTGTTCGTGATGATGTTGGTGGTTCGGCTACAGGGATGGATCAGTCCACCTACAATGTGGGCAATAGCTCTCAGATGTTTGGGAGTTTCGAGCCACATGCATTTACTAAGTTTACAACCACTGCTGTCGGGATGGAGCGCCTGAAAGTGGCCACAATCACAGCTGTGATCCTTAAGGGAAACTCTGTAGCTACCCAGCGAGAAGTTCCCAGTCGGTGTTGTCTCGGCCACAGTGTACTCCGATTGGTGCCTGTCGTATAACGTCACTGCGAAGCACCTTGAGTCTCTAATGTTCCTTTCGATAGCCTTAACCAAAGCCTGACAAAACTCTTGCCCAGATCCGAGTTGTGCCTTTGCTATCTGTCCACGGATCACGAATAGCTCTGCAAGCCTCCCGTAGGTTGACTTAACCAACGATGTGACCGGGAGGTTGCGAGTTCTCTTTAACACGGAGTTCACACATTCACTAATGTTGGTTGTCATGTGCCCGAACCATCTACCACTATCCTCGTGTTGTGTCCACTTGTCGTATTCCATCCGGTTGGCCCAGTCACACATTGCCGGATTCTCAGTCCGCATGATGTCAAACCAGTAATAAAACTATGCTTTAGTTTTTGCGTAGGCAGCATTGACCAACATCCTCATTGCATCCTTACCTTTAAAGGTAAGGGAAAAATTCGCAGTCACATGACGAATGCAGTAGGCACGAAAGGCACGTGGAGGCAGCCATCCAGTCTCAGGTGCCTCAAGTGCTGCCTTTATGCCATTATGCCTATCAGAGATAACAAGGATGCCCTCATGTGGCGTCACATGCAATCGTAGGTTAGACAAGAAGAATGACCATGACTCTGCATTTTCTCCCTCAACAAGGGCGAATGCGATGGGAAGGATGTTTGAGTTCCCATCCTGCGCTATGGCCAGCAGCAGCGTGCCTCCATACTTGCCATACAAGTGGTGCCATCAATACTGACGAGGGGCTTACAATGCCGGAATGCCTCGATATAGGGTGGAAATGTCCAGAAATGTCGATGAAAGTACACCGTGGAGTCATCAACCTCACCCCCAACTCGAACAGGAGAGGTCTTCAACACAGTAACTGTCCCAATCATGGTAGACTGTACCCCTAGCATCCAACGTGGCAACTCCGCATACGATTCTTCCCAATCTCCATATATTTGTGCCACTGCCTTCTGTTTGGCCAGCCAAACCTTCCTGTAACTAGGCCTGAAACCGTAATTGGCTTCTATAGCTTGTTGCAATACCTTTACCGTAACCGCATCATCTGTCCTAACCAACGAAAGAATCCTCGCACAAATAACATGGTAATCAAGCTGACGGTGATCACTCAATATAGACGTAGCTAAGCAAGTGTGTGGGCCGTTGTACCTCCGAACCTCCCAAGTGCCCTTGCGTGCACGCAGCGCTACGCGAATTAACCAAGTGCAACCCTTGCCAAACTCCTTGTATTTTCCATGATACTTCAAATGATCTGATTCAATGACTCTGTACTCAACACCTCGACGGATGTTGTAGTCCTTCACACTCAGCACAGCCTCATCTTTATTTTGGAATGACTGCCCAATCTGAAATTCTGTAGAAGAGCCCCCAACTGTGGGACCACCGTCCGCCTGTTCACCCAGAGCCTCCAAGTTTAAAGTCGAGAAGTGTGGAGGGTACTGCTGAGTGCCAGAACTTGAAGGCCCATGCTATGTAGGTGGATTGGTAGCTGTGTCATCATCGCTGTCCCCAATGATATCTACAGGCTCCTGGTCAGACTCATCATCATACATTGCATTCTCTACTCGATCAGGTTCCCCAAACCCTTGCACATCAGGAATCAAGCCACCATCGGTGCCCACCTCATATGCCTGCCCACGGACCCCTGGATTCTGCAAAGGTGCAGAACCAACCGCCTCCGTTCAATCTAAATCAGCCGCGAATGATGGGATGCGACCAGCGGAACGGATGGTGCTATCACATGCATCGAACAAGACGCACCTCCCACGCCAGTCGAGTTATGAAATGGAGCTGATGTCCCAGAACTATCCACCCCAACATCCAACTTTGCGAATAACTCGTGTATCCTGACCTCTGAAAAACTTATGACACAATGGAACAGAACCCTAATGTCTTCATCAGTCTCTAGCACAAAGGTATCATACTGAACCCGGGTCGAGACAACTGCGATGAGAATCTTGTAGAATAACTTCTTCACCCACTTGCTACCAAAAATCACAAGCTTCTACAAGATGCTATTCTTTAGATCTGACAAAGTGCTTGATGAACTGATGAAAACACTCACCGGTTCTCTGTTAGTGAATTTCATACCATATCTTTTGCTTTTTTGAATTTTCCCAGAGCAATGCACTAGGACAAGAACACTCTCTTCCTCACCTGCCATTATGATAATGATCTCTCTCATGCAGCTTGAATCTCACCCACATATATATAGATATTCACTCCTCATAAACCGTTGCTGGTAGCAAGGTTTTATGAAGATTTTCTTGCATTCATAAACCGTAGTAGCCTACCACGGTTTATGGTCATTTTGTTCCAACACATAATCCGTCCCTGCCAGCCACGGTTTATGTACAAATCAGAAATCGTGGTTGGCTCCCACGGTTTACATAATAATGTAATTTGCACAAGCACGTAACAACTTTCTATTTTGTGTATTTGGGTAAAGAATTCTGTGGTTTTATTTAAATATGTAAATTGTCCTAAAAAATTAGTTTTGATTGTTTCCTATTTTATTTATTTACAGTCATAATTAAATTTGATATAATTATAGTAATATAAAGCCGCTTCATATATAGCAATAATATTATAGAAAATATTATTGCACGATTGTAGAATAAAAAATAATCATATATATAAAACGAAATAATTATAACAAAAAAAATTAATACATGTGATTTAAATATTTTTAATAGCCGGTAACATGGAGTTTAACAAAATATAATTCATATATTTTTTTATTTATATATATATATATATATATCATTATTTAACAAAATTAATATATACGTATATATAAATAAAAAAATTATTATAATTTCTGAAAATTATACATAATTTTTTTCTCAAATAAATTTATTCTAATTATATTATAATTAGCTCATGAATAATGCATGATTATATTAATTTAAGAAAATATCTTCATTATAATTATATCAAATTAATATTTAATGCGTTATTAAACTACTTATAAATCATCGATATTTTTAATCATTCTAATTATATCAATTGATATAGTTTTAATTCTCATTCAAGTGCAATAATTTTATTAGGAGATAATTGATGCACACATTAATAGTGACCCATTTAATTTGATATCAATTAGTGGATAATAATAATAATAATAATAATAATAATAATAATAATAATAATAATAATAATAATAATAGGAAAAGTATAGGGTACCAACATATTATCCGCCAACTTCTGCCAACTCTTATTTATATTTGTGTTTTATGGAAGTGTGTTCGTAGATATGTCTAATAATTAATATATTTTAAATACATATATAAAGAGACACATCCAAAAAATATATCTATAAAGACACTTCTATTAAACACAGTTATAAAAAAGATATTTTTATTAGACACATCTACGAACACACTTTCATAAAACACAATTATAAATAAGAGTTGGCAGAAGTTGGCAGATATGTTGTTGGTAACGTAGCGGAACCGATAATAATAATAATAATAATAATAATAATAATAATAATAATAATAATAATAATAATAATAATAATAATAATAATAATAATAATAAAGTCTACACGGTACATGCATTATATTTTAAAAAGATCAAATATATTTTGAAAAATTAGAGTATTAATAATTAATTATGATTAATATCAATATCAATAATTAATTTTTATAATTATTTTTTGTACTACTAATGGCTACATATAGTGTATTTTTTTTAGAATAAAAAAGGTTGTGATTGATAACATTTTTGTAAAATTATATCGTGTGGACATAAGATTAATTAGATAACAAATTGAATTTTAATTAATATGTTTTATTTTCTCCTCATATTTTTTCATTAATTATTTTACTTTTTATATTTACAGTAATATTGAATGTAAAAAAGAAAAAAATAATATTGAATGTTATCTATTTTATTTATTTAAATTCATAATTAAATTTGATATAATTATAGCAAGTATCTAGGCTTAATAATAACATGATAGTATAATTTTAAGTTGTATAATATAATAAAAAATGTAGCAATTTATGTATGCTTCCTATATAGCAATAATATTATATATATTTATATATCTCCTTTTTTAGCTCTTTTCTAAAAATATTGACATATAATTAATGTCGATAACATATATATTTAGTAAGTATCTCCATTGAAAATGTTTGTTAACTATTACCGTGTATAATTAGTGTGTGTGTATATATATATATATAAGGATTAATAGTGAATTGTTACAATTATTTATCATCTAGAAAATTCGTACTTCAGACATAGAACTTCTTTTGTTTATTATTTTTCATACCTAAGGGATACTAACTACGATTCTATCAACAGTATTACCTATGATAGATTATGTAATGAAAAAGTTTAAAAAATAAAGACAAAAATTATAAGGTTATGAAAAGTCTCATCCAAATTTGACAAGAACAACACGACTTACATAAAAATGGTTCTTATGGATGATAAGGTAAGTTGATTATTTTCCATGATTCTTTCAAGTGATGCTAGGTCCATTTTTTAAATATTTTTTGTTTATATTTTAAGTTTATTTGATAAATAAACCCTTGCACGAATCAAAGACAGTGCGATTTTATAGATTTATAAGTGAGTGCTAATAGCCTTTATATTTAATTTGTTTTAGAGTGTGATAATAGCTAATATGTTTGTTGGTAGATTTAACTATTACTATATTATTTATGATCACATTTAGTATATATGTCTTATTTATTGAAGAAAGTAGATTATTAAAATCGATTAATAACTATTTTAGAGTTAATCCAATTAATACTAAATTTTAAAAAAAATAAACAATGTATAACATATTATTTTTTTATTAATCAAATT
The DNA here is from genome assembly GCF_003086295.3 of Arachis hypogaea. NCBI lineage: Eukaryota > Viridiplantae > Streptophyta > Magnoliopsida > Fabales > Fabaceae > Arachis > Arachis hypogaea. Next base: position 94,259,004 of record NC_092036.1, read on the forward strand.
ATTATAATTTAAATTAATTTTAAAAAATAATTTAAAATTATAATTTCAATCTTATCACGTGCATGGCATGGGTAATTACACTTGTTCTATTATATAAAAATCGGATTTCTGCACTTAATGATGGAGCTAACGTGACATGCTTTTGAGAGTATTTCTCGATTTATTTCTTTTAACTCAATAAATACAAGTTACTACGGTGAATTAATTATAGCAACTAATTGATTTGATTATATATTTAAATATCATAGAATTTATTATAATTTATATCAAACAATTAATTATTTAAAGTATTTTTTAATTTATTTTTTTAACTCATTAAATATAATTTATTACAATAAATTAATTATATCAACTAATTATTTTTATTAGATATTTAAATATCACATAATTTATTATAATTTATATCAATTAATTAATTATAATTCATTATATCGATTATTTTAATTTATTAATTTATAAGGTGCATATTAAAATAGATAATTTGTTATTTATTCTAATTGAATATAATAAACACAGATTAATTTAGTTAAGAAAATCATTATCTCCTAAAAGAGTGTTTCTCTATTTGTCTTTTTAATTCATTAAATTTAATCAACTATTTTTTATTTATTTTTTAAATTCAATAAATAAAATCAAATTAAATCAATTATACTAATTATTTGTATTAATTAACTAATTGATTTTATTAATTCTTAAAAATATTTTTATTTGATTTGTTTTATTATTTAAATATATTAATTATAACTAATTCATTATTTAATTTTATTAAAATAAATATTAAATTATATTTTTAATATAAAAATATAAAATTTTATTCCTTCTATTTTTATTTTATCATTATAAAAGGTCATATATATTAGAAGAGGATCTCATTTTTTTATCAACTACTCTTTTATTTGGTAGTTTTTACAATATTTTTTTTCTTCCTATGAGACGTCATCGACTTATCGTGGATATATACAAGCCACCAAACTCTCCAACTCCCATTCAGAGCTATATATAATATGTTAACCATGAAGTATTCATAGACCATGGTTGACAAATTCTCAAGTTGGAGTTTATGAAAAGTCTGTCCCTGACAATTTTAACATGGAATATGAACACTAAAAATGTGTTCGGATAGAAATTCAATGGCAAAATATTCAAAATGTTATGGATATAAATTCAATTTACATAGGGTAAGAAAAATCATTTTTAAAATGTTAATCTGAATTATATAAATATATCATTGTCACTAACTTTGTTTTATAATTATTTTTTGGTCTTTAGGTTTGCTCCAGCTATAAAAGATTTGAATCTTTAGATCATGAATGTGGTTTGAGAGCATGGTAAAGTCTATGAACTAGGAGGTTTGCATGACTTACACTAAAGAAAATGAGATTTTTTTAGGTATTTGAAAATCTACATGGCGGCTTACAAAGATTGTGACGCTCGAATATGTTGTTTAATTGATAGAATAAATAGGTGAATTTTGAATTATGGTTTAGAAAAATTCTTGTGTAATTGTACTTTCACATTTATCTATGTATCATAGTAGTTAGACATTCATGTATTTGGCTTTTTTTTTTGTTATTGATTTCGATCTCCATTTAAAAATTGGTGTATTTTGCTATAAGATGGTGATATAGATAAAAAAATTTCATTTGAAAATGTAGAGGTCATCGCCTTGGAAGCCAAATAATTAAGATTTTGGACTATTGTATAACGAAGTAGATAGTATTTATGTAATTGAATATTTCTAAAGGAACAATATATTAAAGAACATAGACTAAAAAGGTTAGAAAAATTAATATTATTAGTATAAAAATTGAAAAAATTTATTAAATTATACCGTTTAAAATTAATGCCATTTAAATTTATAGTTAAATTTTTTAAATTTATATTTATAATCCAAACTTATCAATAGTTTATAATATGATTTCACAAGTTATAAAATGTGATATTAATCATTGTTATATATATGAAAAATGTGACTCATTTAGTACTTAAATATTTTATTTTTTATTAATATTATTATAATAAGATACATGTAATTTTATGAGAATGATATAACTTGGACTTTGGTTATCTAAAAATTGACTAAGTGACTAATATAATTTCACGTTATGAACCGACGAATGCTAGCAATTGGAATGATAAAAAAAAACAGCCAAATAGATATTCGTAGAGATTAATTGCGATTTGGGACTTAATATATAAAAATATGTCAAATTTTCATGGATGGGATTGTAGGAACCTATCCACATGAAATGGACGGGGACAGGGACATAGTTACCTTCTCCATAAGACCTGTTAAAATAACGCGAATATAAAATTATCGATTTTTTTTAATATATATATTTTTGAATTTAGTAACCTTAATTCTTACCTCCAATTCAAATACCTTTTTTTAGACACATCTTTAGTCTTGATTTTGCATCTCGCTCTCTCTAACTCACTTTCTTTATCTCTTAAATTTGTCACTACATCGCTCAGTTTTGTTCCAAAAAATTATGTTATGTAATTTGTTGGACGATATTTTTATATTTTCTTTGAAATATTATTTATTATAATGAATATATTATAAATTGTGTTAAATTATATTGAATTAATTATTTTATGATTATTATATTATGACTTTTTTTATTTAAAAGAATTAAAAAAATATCTATAGATAACTATGGGTAGTATCTGCATTCTTTAAGGGGATAATTAAAGAGGGACTTGCGACGAAAATGGAGAGGGGACGGAGGGTATTTTTTTAAAAAAAAATAGGAGCAAAGAACAGGAACGAAAGTATGCCGAGTTCACGCGAGCATCCAATATCATCTTTAACTAACAACGGAAATTCAATTTGAGCCGATTTGAGATGGGACACGTGGACTTCATCTACGTCGAGTTCCAAGATAATGAACCTAATTCGGATTTAGAATCCGGACAAGGACTTAGGTTGATCTTACTCATTTGAGTTAAAATTTTGAGTTATTATTGCAAAATATACTATACTATTAAATATTATTTCATTTAATATATATAAAAGTTAGATATGCTTACAAAAATTTTTTTAATCAAACTAAAAATTTTAATTATATTTTTTCTCTTTTAATCTAAATATTATTTACTAACGTAGTAATAATAATAATAATAATAATAATAATAATAATAATAATAATAATAATAACTCATATAATAATTAAAATGTTATCGTAATATATACATGATATTACATATATTAAAGATGATTATATATAAAAAAATTTATTTTTAATAAAGTTAATTTATGTGTAAATTAACTCATTTTTATAACATATGATTTATTGCATAATTTTATCTCTATTTATATTATTAATATACGAAATAAACAATACAAACTAGGACAATAAATATAATATAAATATCCACTTATTTATTAATATTAAAAAATATATAAATAATAGAAATATAATTTTTTTGGTAGAAAAATAATAATAAAGATTATTAATTAAGTTAATTATGAAATAAAAATTATGAGTAATTTTTTAAATAATAATAGAAGAATAAGATCACTATTTTCACATACAGTAATGTTTATAAAAAAAAATTGGATAATAAATCAATTCTCAATAAATTATATATTAATCCTATCAAAAAAAATCAATAAATTATATATTAATCCTATCAAAAAATGAATAAATTATACAATAGATATTATTATTTATGTATTAATATATATATATATATATATATATATATTATCGATTAACGATTATTAAATTATAATTAATTTCTAACCCAATTTTTATTAATTGAAATTTAAATAATTAAATTATTAAATATAAAATATTTTACACTTAACTAATTTTGTTTTTGTTATTAAAATTTAAAAAAGGTGAGTTGTTAATCAATTTTAAAGTCAAATTTAAATTTGTGTAAAAAATTATTTTTAATTTTATTTTATTGATCAAAATTAATTTTAAAATAAAAAAATTATTTTATACATTATATTATAAGATAGTGTAGTCATTTATTTTTTTAACGGTAATTATTTTCAAATAAACTGGTATAAAAATGGGAGAAAAATACATTTACCAGTCTAGGAATAATGATTTTTTTCAATAAAATAAAATTTATATATCTATATATATATTGAATACCAAAGTTATTATGATTTTTTTTCACACAAATTAATACTCAAATAGTGTTTTAGTAATATTACTAAAGAATATTAATCAATCTAATAGCTTTTGTAAAAAAATAAGTCTATATATAAGTTTGAAAACTTGAAAATTATGTCATAATATGTGAAATATTAACCGATAACAACGTTGATCATATTGTTTTGACTTCATGAATGAATATGATACCAATAAATAAAATTGTCACATTTAAATTTTAACAAAGACAAATCTCCACAAGTATTGCAATCAATTATAATTGTTCTACTTTCAAGACAAATACTATTTTTTCCCGTATTTTCCAACTCGGCAAGCCCAGAACTAATCTACCACGGATTGAAGCTCCATTTATCAAGGGTCTGTCGCTAGCCAATGAGTTGTTATATACATATGCGGGATTCAAAAATACTTCTGTAAATAGACGAGTGAGATAACTACTCAACCAACTCAAATTAATTAAAATAAATACTAATTATTTTTAATATTTTTAACATTAAAAATCGTGAACCTTTGATTTTAATTATAACTTTATAAAATATTTATAGTAATAATTGTTATATATATTTTTTGTTTAATTTTTAATAAAAACTCATATTTTTATTAATTATTCCGTGCACTGCATGAGAACATTGCCAAATAAAATGGTGTAAGAAATTAAAAGAAAATGTATTTAACAATTTAGTAAAATAATAATTTATTTTACAATAGAATAAATTATATATCGAATAACAAAAATTATTATTAATTTTTCTTCCCACAAACTAATACTCAACGATGGTGTTCCAGTAATGTTATTAAGGAGTATTAACTAACTTAATAGCTTTTGCAATGGCATAAGTCTGAGTTTAAAAACTTGAAAATCATGTCATAAAATGAAAAATTTTAACCGGTAATAATATTGATGATATTGTTTTGACTTCAAGAATGAATATAATACTAACAAATAAAATTGTCGTAGGTAAATTCCAACAAAAACAAATCTCCATAAATATTGTTATCAATGAGAAATTATTCTACTTAAAAAAATCTATATTTTTTTCTATGGTGTTTTTTTTAACTGGACAGATCGAGAACTAATTCACTACGTATAGGGTTGGCAGTGAGGCGGGTTTTTGCCTTACCCGGCCCTGCCCGCCATCCTTAAACTTTTCAATTATTCGTTCCACTTATACCTGCGGGTAGTAAAATATTGTACTCTAACCCTTTTCTGTGGGTAGTAAAATGTTATACCCTAATCCTTTCCTACCAGTACCTTCCCCATTCTTACCATCCTATAACAATTAAATAATACTTTAAGATTTACATATTCATACATAAATTAAAATAAAAAATTAAAATTTATACGTAAATTAAACTGCAAACATAAAATTCATATAATATCAAACAACATGAAATAAAAAAAACTAATGTCTGATCACTACAAATTTAACATGAAGTGTATTAGCATTACTCTAAATGTCAATATCAGTATCATTAGGAGGAAACGCTGTTGTTTTGTGCGTCCTCTCTAACATTACTAGTCATAAAATAATCTTAAAACACCTATATTAAAAAAATTAAAAAATCTAAACAAATCATATATAAAGTACTTATTGAAAAATAATTACTATATATATTTTTATTTAATTTTTTTAATAAAAATCTTTATATAATTTTATATACTATTTCGTACAAAGTACTAAAACATACACTAATTTATATCTATAGATAAAATAATATAATTTAATTGATTATATGTATTAAATTTTAATTATTAAAAAATATCTTTTGTAAATGATTTCGGTTAAGTTGGGCCTTGACTACAAGAAATGGATTTTGGACTATCTAAGTCCTCTAAGCTAAAAGATGAATTTCGGAAAGAACTGCGCGTTCATAGTAGCTCACAAACAATTATGAGGCCCAACAAAAATATCTTTAACAAAGTTGCCATTTTTGAACCAGTCCAAAACAAAATGCCGTTTAGAAATAAAATTAGAGAAATGTCATAGATAATGAAAATTTATTATTTTTTATTATTAACTAATAATTAATTCAATTATTTTAGTCTAATTTTTTTAGTTTATTAATTTAACATCATATTTTATTTTATATTTTTAAATATTAATAACTAATTAATAGCTAAAAATAATAAATTTTAATTATTTTTTAGCATTTATTGTAAAATTAAGCTATTTGACCAAATAAAATAAAATTAAGCTTATGATATACAATGTCAGGGCGAAAGCTAGTGCATTCCAAGTAAAGTAGGAGTGCAACACTCTTTAAAAGTTAACCTACTATCAAAAATGATTAGGTAAATTAAATTTATTTATTATTGTTATTATTTTTTTTGTTATGGGGTGAACAAACAAACCGGACACTAACAAAAAAAACTAATTCACTCGTTTAATAGAGGACTATCTTTACACAAAAAAATATCCAGAAAAATTTAATCCAATTCTTCCGTTACTCTGTTATTGTTGATGTGATGTCTTCAAGCATTTTCACTGTTTTGTTTACTAGCAGGTGTTTTTACTATTGTTCTGTCTAGCCACATATTTTGACGCTCTTGAACCCACTCCATTCCACCTCTACTATAAATGGACCTTTAAAGCCGAAAAAATTTCTGCTATAGAAAGACGCTGTTTGTCGCTGCTGTTAGTTGGCTAACTCCAAACTGATTCTGTAGAAGAATCGGTCTCCATGAAGGCGCCATAATTCTCAAATAATGATGCAGTCAAAGCACAAAATACATGACAGTTATAACAAATCCATTATCTTTTATTTCAAATTATCCTCAACTTGTACTTAATAGAATGAAAAATTAAAATATAATTTTATTTAAACAATTATTTGTATTATTTTTATTAATTTATTCAAAAAATAATTAAATTTTGAAGCTAATTGGTATAAAATATTACAGACATAAAACTAAGAAAATTTTTTATTTGTATAAGAATAAGCCTAATAAATAATTATTCTATTTAAATATAATTAAGAGTATTTCTTTTTTTGTCAACGAGTTATAATTCAAATGACATAGTCTCTATATTCATCTAAAAGTTGGTAAAAAAAAGAATACTTCTTTTTTTATTAACTTTTTTAAACATTAATTATTTATTTTGCATACTATATAAAAATAAATTAATATAATATTTATTGAGTAGACACAGTTACGTAAAAAAAATTTTATTGTCATAGTATTTGAACTAAAGAAAAAAAAATATTATTTTAAGAAAAACTAACAATATATTTTTAATAATATTCTTAATACAAAATAATAAATTTTAAATATTTTTTTAAATAATATATATTAATTAAAATAACATAATTATTCCAAATAATATATTATAAATATAGTAAAATGACATATTTCAATAAAAAATTTGTTAATAAAAAATTATATGAATTTTTGCTTCGCACAAAATAAAATTGTTATATATTTGTTTGTTTTTTATGTTATATATATAATTTTTTTAATTAAATTAATATAATACAAAATCTTTTATTATTCTATTCATATTTAATGTTTTAATTTTGTTTTTCATAAAATAAAATTATATATATATATATATAACACAAATTTTTATCATTGTGTTTATATTTAATATTATAATTTTGTTTCACATAAAACAAAATTTATTTAAATTTTAATATTATATACATAAAATATATATATATAACACAATTTTTTATCATTGTATTTATATTCAATATTATAATTTTATTTTACACAAAACAAAATTTATTTAAATTTTTTTTCTAGATTTAGTACATAAATTTTTAACTTATTTTTTATGTTATTATTTATTTTAATTCTAAAGTCAAGTAATTTTTTTTACAGACATGTTGTTTTTAATATTTATACACTATTTTTTATTTTGAACTTCAGCCCAATATCTGAGACTTATAAAAAAATTTTAAAATTTGTAAAAAATGATTAACCTGATTAACATGTTACCTTTTTAAATCCAGACCATTCAAATAAAATATAACAAATGAAGAGTTTAGATTTAACGAATTTACAATGTGTGCAGTATTTCATACTTAGCAAAGAGCGTTTAAGAATGAGGCCAATGTCAGTACATGATTAGACAAAGCTGGTTTTGGATTACTCTTTTAATTTGTTTCACTTATAGCCAAAATGTCAAATCCTCCCTTTTTAGTTACATTTGAAATTGATGCATTAAACTATTGTGAAACTGAGGTAATATTTCTTTTTCTTTGGAGGGACGAGGGAATTTATGCCCACTGGCCCTAAACTACTGAAGCATTTGTGTTGAAATGTGGATGTGTCTCTAACTGAGATAACCAATTCTGGTGATTCCAGATAATCATTGTTATCACTGAGACTTTTAAATTAGTTAAAATTGCAATACATGTCAGCATATGATGCACAATTACGTCCTTTGATACCCTTTCTTTTTCATTGTTTTCTTATGCCGCAGCAGCATACAGCCATAGCAAATGGTGAAAGCAAATTGATTAGGTGCAAATTGCAAAAAACAAAGCACCTGCTGTCGGGAGATGCTACACTACTAGGCTTAGAGCATAGGTATCTTCTTTGGATAATTTCTTAAATTTCTAAATAGTATTAAGTGGTGCTTATTTTATTTTATTTATCAAATTAAGTGGTTGTTATAATTCATTTGGTTGAAAGATTAATATCATGATCTCTTGGAAAAAAATTGGCGTTTTCAACATCTTGTTATAATAAGTTAGGTTAGCTGAAACCTAACATCAAGCATCGAAGGTTAATCAACATATCATGATTGATTGGTGATTATAACATGTCAAAGTAATGTTGAAATGAATATTGCACTCGTACTTACGAGTTACTTATGGCACTGTTTACTAACAGTGCCACTGAAAGGGGAAGAGAGGGTCTCTTTTTTGTGAAGCCAAAGTAGCGGAGTGTGTGAAGAACAGCAGAGGGTGGCATCCGTGTGGGGAAGCGTATCCACTCACTCAATCTCGAACTCCCATTGGTGTCGTCGCCGTGAGCGTCACACACTTCATTCATGGACCCCACTTTCTTCAACATTCTTCTTTCTTCCTTGCCTAATCAAATAATGTTTCCACAGCTAAAGAAAATATCATTCAATTATTTTATTATATTTAAATTTCTTAATTTTTTAATAAATAAATTATTTTCAAATTTTTAAGAAATATTTACAGAAATTATTTTTAATATGATGATAAAAATAGTATTTTAATTGAATATTGACATTTAAAATATATTATAATATTATAGATATGCAAAAAATATCAATACAATACATAAAAAGTCGGTTGCTGCAGCTCCACATGTGAGTTTTAGTTGTTATATATATAAGGGAATCATTCAGATAAAGACATTTAAAAATATTTTTTTTAAGATGTTTTTTAGTAATTTAAATTTCGATTAAATTGTGTTATTTTTATCAAAATTAGACTAGACAAATCAATTTGATCGAAAAAATGATGAATAATCTTGAATTGGTTTAAATTAGTATTATTTTTTATAAAAAATTATTACAAGATCCTTATTATAAAAAATAACTAAAATAATCCTATTATATATATATATATATATATTATTTTTAAAAATTTTAAATTCTATTACTTTTCTGCCGTCATAGAATTAGAATTTAAAATTTAAATATATATATATATATAATAAGAATATTTTAGTCATTTTTTATAATAAAAATATTGTAATTATTTTTTATAAAAAATAATATTAATTTAGATTGGTTCAAAATTTGATTCACTATTTTTTTTGTCAAAATTATTTATTTGATCTAATTTTAACAAAAATAATATAATTTAATTAATTATATATATTAAATTTTTATTATTAAAAGAATTTAAAAAAATATTTTAGATATGTGACTTTTATATATAAAATAAAATTTAAATTTTTAATACTTATTTAAGCGTTGGAATAACTGATTACTGGATTAATTGATTTAATTCAAAGTTGGTTGTTAAGAAGCTTTTACTAATTGGGCTGAAAATGACGAAACTCGCTGTTAGCTGGCGAAACGGGATCGCATCATCATGGAAAACTTGACATCAGGAATGAGCCACGTGGCAATAAGAAAAAAGGAAATATCAAGGAGTGATGCTTCAGAGCTAGGAAAGGACTTGAGAATGAGGACAAATTCTTGTACCAGAACTTTTTAAAATCCAGTTTTACCAGCAAACATGATGAGTACTTCCTGAGATTACCTATTTAACTTTTTTTTTATAATTTTTCTAAACTTTAAAATAAGGATTTAAAATTTTTCAGTGCTCGATAAATTTTTAATACTTTAACAAATATGTTTAACTAAACTCCTCCGTGTAATTATTGTTAAGAGCACATATTGATGAGGTGTAAAGTTTGATCCACACAATTTTTTCTACTTATCTTTGTATTTTATTTTCCTAGGAAATTTTGTGTCTGATAATTTTAGTTAGGTTTGGTGTTTTTCTCTATTTTCATGTTTTATTTTGCAGTTAAATTTTTCATGAAGGAATTATAAAAAGAGATTACAATTTGTAACATATTTTTACTAAATTGTTAAAATTTTATATTTATTTTAATTTTTATTTTTTATAAATAGAGTCTCATCACTGAATGTAGTAACTTATCACTCGTTGATTATTAACAAATATATAAGTAAAAATATTTTAGTTTGTGATATAAATTAAAAATAGTCAAATATGAAACATTAATTTCTTATCAAATATATAAAATATAAATAATATTAAATTGTAGAATCACTATTTATGTGATAATACTTACAACTATAAATATAACATATACAGATTTAAATTACTTAGCGTAGTACTTTGAAAAAGTACGGGTACAATTATGGTACATTTAAGAATGGTTTGAAAGAAAAATCAATCTAATTCAAAGCATATAATTCAGATTGGATTAGTTTTATTCAATAAAAAAAATAAATATTTTTTAAGAATTAAAAATTAGGTTTAGAAATACAAAAGTAAATTTTTTTATGAAATATAAACTATAACATACATAAGATAAAACTATAAAAGTTAGATTTATAAATTAACTTTTATTTTTTGATGGTGCAAAGAAGCTCACAAAAGAGCATATTAGCAGCTCAAGGAAAATGAACAACAGATTTTATAGAAAACAACACGAAAATAAACTTCAAATATCAAATGGTGAAAATAAACAAGCATGCAATATGTATATAAAATATGAACATTGTAGTTCTATGCAAATTGATTCGTCCTATGCGGCTTCACCGATTTGATGCTAGTTAAATCATACAGCTCATATATTCCCAATTATGAGTTAAAAATGCAGTAGCATAAAACTGTCAAATACTGATATTCATGTTTCTTATCCATTATATCCTCTAAGACCACAATGAGACCTTACACAAGCTTCCTTCCTAATCAAGTATTACCATTCAAGTTAATTATCTCACCCTCTCGAGGACCTTCTTGGGATATTTTCTTGTAAACCTGCCAAACTAAAATGCGACACAAATACTTAATGTTACAGTACAATTTATTATCTTCAGTTAGTAATTAATTAGTAATAATTAAAAATATAATAAATTATAATAATATTATATAATCAATAAATATTATTATTTTGAGTCAATATTTAGTTAGTAATAATTTATATTTATTTTTATAAAAATTTATACATAAAAAAATATAATTTATAATTATATTCATAAATTTATACACACGAGTTAATATAATTTATATCTATATTTATTATAATTTATATACATAAATTAATAAAATTTATTTATTTAAGACAAATTAATATTTATGCCGGTCAAATATTAATCAAAATAGCTAAAAACTAATAGTCCCAATAATTTTTGGTTAAACTATTAGATTGAGAATATTAAAGTTTAAGCCTTTTTCATTTAATAAAATGATCGTAAAATTTAGGTTTAATTATTCTGTTGGCTTCTATTGTTTTATTGAATTTTTAGTTAGGTATTTATATATTTTTTTGATTGGATCTTTATACCACATCAGATTTGTAATTAAGTTCTTACTGTGATAAAAATATTAAAATTAACGAAAATATTTTGTTAAACAAAACAAATATATCTAATACTTAGTTGAATATTCTGTATAGTTTAATAGAATATTTTATTTTTTTAACGCTTTTGTTAAGATAGTGTTTTGGTCCAACCCAATAAAACCCGAAGGTTCATTCGACGGGCTTTGTAACCTGATGGATACCTGACCCGTATAAGCCAGGGTGTCTCTAGTGTGATACCATCTCATAGTGAAGGTCTGGACAGTTGATGAAAGCTTCTTAACGAATAGGCTTGAGCAGAAAGGCCCAACCAAGAAGCAAGAATAAAAGGAAGAGACCTATTCCTTCTCCAAGTACGTCACAATTTTACATTAATTAGACGTTTTATCGTATGGACACTTACTTTAGTATCGGAGTGTTTTTGCAGGGCTACCAGCCGATTAATCGACAAATCCAATCAGCTTCTACTATGCAGATCTCGCGCTCAGAATCCAATCTCATCCTACACAATTTTTTTTCTTAACGAACTTTGAAAATTGAACAGATAAAAATTTAGTTATAAAATTTTGGTATAAAAAATTAATTAAAAATTCAAGTAAAATTAAAGAGACCGATCGAATATTTAAACCTAAAATTTAATAATTTTTAGGTATAAATCAAATGAGAGGAATAATAATTTTGATTGAATTAGTCTGAAAATTACTCATAAAAAAAAGTTGATAGAAGGTAGAGCAGCATAAGAGGAGGTCCCTCTGGGTGGGAGTGAGGGTGTATCTATATTTAATGTGACATAGGGAAATTATAAAAGGGGAAAAAACAGGTGGATATTCATTATAGAATAGTGCTAAATATTAAGGCACAGAGGGGTCCGAGCGTGACTGTCAAATCTACATTCTCTCTCTTTCTTTCTTTCTCTCTCTCTTTCTCAAATTCATTCACAGGGCACACAAACACACAACACCCTTCGCTTCACAGATTCGATTCAATCGCCGATCTTTATCAATTATCACTCTCTTCTTCCTCCTCGGGAATCCCTCGTCTTCCTCTTTCAATCTCTGTCCCTTCTCCCTCACTACTATAATGTTCCAGATTTTCAAGGTATGTACGCTTTCGATTTCTCTCTCTCTCTCTCTCTCATTCATTCATTCCTATACTAATAATTAATTATTATTGTTTATTATACTATTAACGATAAGCCTTTCGAATCATTTCATATTTTATTTCTTAATATCCATATTCCAAAACAAACAACAGTGAACATGGTAATTATGCTTAGCTAAAAATGCGATTTTTGTTCTCTAGCCTTTTGTTTCCATTATTCTGTGTTCTCAATCTCCGTTCACACACTCTTTGGTTTTATCAGTTCCGCTCTTTCTTTTCCTCCTCCTCTTCATCATCCTCGTGACTCTTTCAATATAATACTTTTTTTGTTGAGATCTCTTCAATTGCATTTAGTTACTTTTGTGATGCCTTGGAACCTTCGGAACTCAATCAGGTTCTTTTTTTATTTATTTATTTTTTCTCTTGAACCGATTTCCTGTTACCTGTTCAAAGGAATTTATGCTGCTGCAAGTGCAAGTCTTCCAAGTACAATTGAGAAACAGTTTCAGTTCCCGGTATTAAAAATGTTTTGGGGATTTTATATTTTTGGTTTAATTTTGTTTTTCCTGAATTTTTAGTATTGACAAGTTGAGATTATTAAATTAGATTTTTTTTTTTTGGGTTGGTTTTATTCAATGTGTGTGCATATGTATGGAACATTTGGACGGTTAATTTGGTTTTATTTTTGTTTTGTTTTTGGTAATTTTGCTCGAAAAGGGTTAATGATGCTGTCTCTGCAGTAGTACCTTCGTATAGCCTCATCTCCTTCTGCATCATTGACTGTTTTTTTTTTCTTTTTTCCCTCTCAGATTCTTCTTTGGAAGTCTGTGCTTTAGGTAGGTATTTCCTGAGTACAATAAAAAAGGTTCCTTTTATGGAAAATGGGATCTGCTTTTTAGTTTATTTTTATTTTTTTTCATCTCATCGTAATAATGATACAATATAAAAAAACAAAATAATACCACTGTAGTAATTAATAGTAACACCATCAATCAGTAATTATTATAGTAGTAATAACAAAAACTAACAATGACAACATGTAATAATAACAATAACAATAAGTTATATAATCTGATTCCTCTGAAAAAGTGGCCTTATGGTGGTCATGATTTCTTCAACAGAGCTTGTCTCGTCTGCACAGTGCCTTAAACAATTCCAAAACTGCTTGTGTTTTGTCTCTCTGTATCGGTTAGTGCAGGCAGGTGCAGATAGTAGGATATGATTATGCATAAATAAAATATTAACATTTAATATTATATTATATTATTCATTTTTTATTTTCAAGCACTTCCAATCTTTGCTACATCCTTATTATTACTCCTTCATTGATGCAGGGCTGGTTCTGATTTACTTGATTAACCTTTTGACTGGGAGAAACAAAGAATGGAGGGTGACACATTCTCTGGGCTTGGCAATGGTACTCAAATTGATAGCAAGATTTTGCAGTCATTTCAGAAGAGCTTTGTTCAAGTGCAGAACATCTTGGATCAGAACAGGGTTCTCATCAATGAGATAAACCAGAATCATGAGTCCAAGGTGCCTGACAACCTAAGCAGGAACGTTGGCCTTATTAGGGAGCTCAACAACAACATAAGAAGAGTGGTTGACCTCTATGCTGATCTTTCAAGCAACTTTACCAAATCCATGGAAGTTTCTTCTGAAGGGGATTCCAGTGGTGCTGTGAAATCAGATGGTAAAGCCACCCACAAGCGACACAGGCCTACTTAGGCACCTTACTTTCTTTTTCTTATTCTTCTCTGTTTTCTTTATTGCTTGGTGGAGTAGTAGAACAACATTAGGCTGAAGCTCGTCATCACTTCTTACAACTCAAAATAAGAAAAAAAAAAGAAAAAAAAAAAGAAGAATGATTTTCCAGAATTCCTCCCATAACTTGGTAACTGTTGATCTTATAGAAATCGACCATGTGTGTGTTACTAATGTAATCATGCCGTGTTGTTTAAAAGCTAAATGCAAATGCCTTTTCTTTTCATCATTCCATCCATTTTTATTCTTATTTTAAATTTATTTTATTTTATTTTTCTCTTTTGAACATGTGATGGAATATAATGTAATCTGATCTGCTTTTTCTCGTTTATGTTTGTTGTATGATTAGGTAGATTGCATGAGATAAGGGCTTTTAGCTTCAATAAACCTTTTTCTGATTTCCTCCTTGTTTAGAAATTCCTACATTAATTTTTGCCCTCGGTACTTTTTCCCCCCTTCTTCTGCAAGGACCATCCCTTATCTACTTTTGATGGGAACTCTTCATAGTACCTTTATTCGCTTTGCAATTTCAACTTCAACCCCAAAATGTTGTTTCTAGTTCTATACTTACCTAAGAAGAACTGAAAGTGAGAAAGAGGGTTGCAGATACTGTTTTAGGCCTATTCCCATGTACCCAGTGCCTCTCTTCTTTTTACTAAGAAAACTCTAACCTGGTTTTACTAATCATATGTTTCCTGTGGGGTGTGACAACTAAGAACTGCATACATATCTGTGAAGATGCTCTGTAACATTTGGAAGAAATCAAAGCAGCTTTAAATTTTGAAAGAAAAAAAAAAAAAAAAGAAAAACCTTGGTTAAGTTCCCTATCACGCACCACCACAAAGAACAGAATCTCAGATAAGAGATGAAAGGTCTTTTGACTAGGTGTAAGTTTTTATTAATTTCTTTATTTCTTATACCCAATGACTAGTGTTAGGTATGAAATAAATAAAAGTCTTCTAAGATTAAAAAGTAAAAATACAAAGCACTAGAGTCCCCTAGATGCAGATGTGTGTAAACAGTGACGCCCAACAACATGACAAGGGACCCAAATGGTTCTTCTCTTTTGGCGATGGAACTAAACTTGAACTTCTCCATGCTTATCCCTTCCTGCTCAGGTTCTTTTTCACTTATTTTTTACTTTCCAAATTTTCTCCCCTCCTTTTTATTCTCTTTATGTTATTGATGTCCTATATGACAACCTTATACTTTGATAATTCCCTGGCATATGTATTTTCTCTCTTTCTTTGTTTCTCCCTGATTGCGCATATGTCTTTGTTGTTGGTGGACCCAGTTAATTGTAGTTTAATTTTCCTGATCTTAGGAGATAAAAAGGCCCACATGAGTGATTGCTGACAATGGCCTCTTTCTGATTTACATTTTGCACATTCATGGAGTGCACCTTTTCCTCCTTTTGTACATTCATCCTATGCCAATACTCTGCATCATTAATTATCAACATAACTCCTCCTCCTTCTTTTCCCCTTCATTCATTTCATATTTATTGTATCCTCGTTATAAGATACTGTAGAATATTATAATTTTCACTTTAAATGTAATCTATATACTTCGTTTTATAATAATAAACTAAAATAATGATTAAAATAATTGTTAGATCCCTCTTTTTCTTTTCCTCTTTATAATTGGGTGGACAATCATTTTAACCATGACCTCACGGGGCTCTTGGACTACCACTCAGAAACCCAAAAACTATGATAATTTACATATCATCATATCTATATACAATTATTGAGAGTGTGACTTAAGAAAGGTTAATTGTAACATTTAAAGCTTTAATTGGTCCATGCATTGAAATCTCTATGGGGAATACGACTACAAGAGTTGCTTTCTTCTTACAAAGGTTCATGATAGATGTGGATGTGGGAGTCTTATCCCTAGGTATCAATTCAAGAACTAGTGGATTTCTTTTTACATTATTTTTTGTTTCACTTGCGTTCAAAAGATAAGATGCTGATATAATTAACAAATAGAAATGACTCATATCATGACCAAACGGTGGAGAAGGACCAAATGAGAATAATGGTAACAAATTGGGTGACTCAAAATTTGTTTTTAGTAATTAATTAATTCCTCATCAGCCGCCAATAAGGGAAGATAACGTAGCAGCTAATAATATTAAACCCAAAATCCAATTTCCAACAAAGGAGGAAAAAAAATCCCTAGTATTAGTAGGGGGAGCAATGTAAAAAAAAAGGTAACAATAAAAGAAAAATATAATATTATATGTTTGAGGTAATTCCAATAATCAAAGGGGAAGAATATCACACACAAATAAATGGATTGGTCCCAAGGGCAAGCCAAGACAAATTAGACATTGTGTAGTACATGACATGTGCGGTGGGAATCTACTTTTGCCTTTCTTTCTCTTTGTTCCTTGCATTTCCAGCAAATAGGTTGGAAAGGAGGCTCAACTCTAGTTTGCCCCATGAAAGCTATTTTATAATAATGGAACTTTGCATATATCTACATCATTTGTTGGACCCAATTAAAGTAATACAAAGTAGTATAATAAACTAATGATCCCACACCCCATGCCACAAATGTTTAATTATGCCCGAATGAGCACTATAATAATTTGACGATAATTTTTAATATGTAATCATCCCTTTCTACTTTCTTTAATTTCCTTCCCTCTTTCTCTCTTTAACTAAAGTCCATTGAGTTGATGCTTCACAAAGCCACTCTCTTCACATAGTATTTGGAATATATAGATAATTTTTTTTATTTAAAAATTGGATACATACTTTAAGAATAACAATAAACTTTAGAATGTTGACCTCACCTTATGCTTCTCTCTGTTAGGTGATCCGTTAACGTCGCAAAGTTGCATGAGTGATACTATATGGGAAATGGTTTGGTACAAAGATCGTGTCTCACTGAGGTTTCACCTGCCAACTGGTAACGAAACTCATCATCTTCTCTCATATCTTGTCGTTTTATTTTATTCCTTTTTTTTTATCTCGTAATAATTAAAGCGCATCGCTATCACCTTAGCTAGTATCCCTGATTACTTAAATCTTCATAAAGTAAACCACTGTTTAGTAATTCCAATTTGCGCAGAGTAAACTTGTGTCTATGTGTGTGTCATCAATTAATTAACTGATTAATCTAATACATAACTAAGATTATCCTTGTGTATGTATGATATGAAGTAGGAAGATAAAATAATAGATATCCTTTATTTGAGATAATCTCGTTCTTTAAAGATATATATCATTGCCTTGCTTCGTTCGTAAATCATATTCAGCTGAAACCTGTGTTTTCACTTGAAAAGTTATATGTAGTTTTATCTAAGATAAAGTTCAAGGAGAATTTAAGCGTTTTAATTTAGAATAATAATCCAGTAATGACTAGATTAATCTCCAACAATAAACGTTCTTTGTAGAGAAATTTCAAATTTCTGAACCTTTGTTGATTTATCTTATTTAAATGTAATTTTTTATATATATTACAACTATCATATATGGTTTACTACTCTTTTTCCATTTCTTCCATATTTTTGCTAAACTTTTTATTGGTCATATGATTAATATTTTTTTATCTTTGAAGTTAATTTTTTTAGTGTGAAAGTATAAATCAACTCATTATTTTTAACATAAATTATCTGTGGTTTAACATTTTAAACTTTTTAATTAGCAACGTTACATTTAAATATAATAATTAATTTAAATACAAATCCAAAATATCAAAACACTTCTCTTTACTGGGTTTCCATACTGTGCCTTAAGCCCAATTAATGGGCCAATACATCCACAAATGATGAGGCCCACTAATGGCCCAACACAAAAACAAATGATGAGGCCCATTAATGGCCCAATACAACCACAAATGATGAGGCCCTTTAGGCTCGACATATATAATGGATACCTTTACTCCAACAAAACCCCATCGCTTGTAAATTAGGGTTTGCACTTTGCAGAGAGGCACTCATCCACAGCTACAGCCACCGTTGGTGTATCGATCTGTACCTCTAATTCTCCACCATGGCGGCGATTCAGATGAGCAAGAAGCGAAAGGTCTAAACTCTCTCACTTTCTCCATTCGTAAATGGAATTCACCTTTTATTTTCATTCGATCTAAAACTATGTTATGCAGTTCGTAGCTGACGGAGTTTTCTTCGCGGAGCTGAATGAGGTTCTTACAAGAGAGCTCGCTGAGGATGGCTACTCCGGTGTTGAGGTTAGAGTTACCCCAATGCGTACCGAGATCATTATCAGAGCTACCAGAACCCAAGCAGTTCTTGGTGCGTGCTTCCATTATCACTCTTCTGATTTTTTCCTTCCAAATATTTTTTTCTTCGGATTTTGTTATTTAATATTATTGTATGCAAAATGTAGGTGAGAAGGGAAGGAGAATCAGGGAGCTAACATCGGTGGTGCAGAAGAGATTTAAGTTTCCTGAGAACAGTGTTGAATTGTATGCTGAGAGGGTCAACAACAGGGGCTTGTGCGCTATTGCTCAAGCCGAATCACTACGCTACAAGCTTCTTGGTGGTCTTGCTGTAAGAAGGTATATAATTTTAGTCAGTGTTATTTAGATGTGTAATTGTGTATATTTAAATCAAATCCTATGCTATGTATTACTTGATTTTTCGTCATGAATCAATCTGCTATTTTGTACATCAAAATGTGCTGGCTGCTTTCTCGGATTTCTCTGGTTTGATTTGATGATTGAAGAATAGCATGCTTTGTCATCTTTAAAGCAAATTTGGTGCCTGCTCCACCAAGTTTGTGTCGGAAGATGACTAAATCATTATGTCCTCCATATCATCTATATTCATGAAATTCTATTATATTCATGTTGTAATGCTGGGGGGATAAATCTTTTAATATTAACTCTTTAGCTACTGCTTCTTTTGCTATGTCATTATATTGCTCTGATTGGTTTGTTACATTGTAAATTTTGTTTTATTTTTTGAATCAATGATGTTTTGTATTTATTTGGATCTTCATTTTTTTTATGTTAGGGGCTGGTGTTAGTCAGGTTGCTGTATGCACATTCTTCTAATGAATAGGATACTTCCCTTGCTGTTTATCTGTACCACTAAACAATATAAAATTTATTTCTAAAACTACTTTTGCAGGGCCTGCTATGGTGTTTTGAGGTTTGTTATGGAAAATGGCGCCAAGGGATGCGAGGTTTGTTCTTTACAGCAACTGATTTCAGGTTTCCTTGTTATACTTAGGTTGTGAAAACATTTTGATTCTGCGCAGGTCATCGTTAGTGGTAAGTTGAGGGCTCAGCGAGCTAAATCCATGAAGTTCAAGGATGGGTACATGATTTCCTCAGGGCAACCAGTCAAGGACTACATTGATTCTGCTGTAAGACATGTACTCCTTAGGCAGGTCAGTATATACTTTTTTTGACTAGTCTTCCTTTGATTGCATTGATAGTGTATGCATTTTGTTTTTGTTATGGAGGGATTTGGATAAGAAATTTTGTTTCTATTTCTTTTAGGGTGTTCTTGGTATTAAGGTCAAGATCATGCTTGATTGGGATCCCAAAGGGAAGCTTGGTCCCAAAACTCCCCTTCCTGATATTGTCACAATTCACCCACCGAAGGAGGAAGAAGAATACAACAGGATTCCTGTTGCTGCTGCCGTCCCAGCCTTGGCGAATGATATTGAGGCCCCTGCGGTCCCGGTTGCATGAAATGTTTTTTAATATTTTGTAGTGGTTTTCTTTAAAGACACATTCAAAGTTTTTAAGTTGCTTAAGTTGTTTCAGAAGTTTTGTTATATACTCTGCCAAGAAACAAGTTTTGAATGAAAATTTAATCGTTTTGCCTTTAGCAGCGGTGCCCTTTTTCTGTTTGTAGGTGGCCACGTCTCTTAAAATATATGTCAACAATTTTCTTCCGTTTTAAAACAAGTGAACTTATGTCGTATATACATACTCCGGTTGGGAATTTGCCGCTTCTGAAGTATTATGGTTATGTTTAAACCCCGGAATTTGTAGATTTATCATGTTTTTAACGCAGTTTTAGACAAGTTGAACAGGGAGTATTATAACGGTGATTGTTAATTATATATGCATGGCATCCAAACAATAAAATAAGACTTGCCTGAAATCCCTCCTTTCCAAGTTTCGTAATCAAAATTAATACTATATACAAACTACAAACCACCTAAATAAAACCCCCGTGTCTCTCTAATGCAACAAGTAAGTCATTTACACATGATCGATTATTTGATAATGCAAAATAAAACTACTTGTTAATAATCTTTCTTTTGGTAAAGACTAAATTTTATTCGGCTATCTCATTTAGCTTTAAAATTTTCTGAAATAATTCTCTTAATCTTCCAAACATTAAATTAAGAAAAATGCTTTAGGATTAATAGTCATCAATGTTTAAAAGTATAAAATAAAGTATGTTGTTGGAGAATTAAATTAAAAAAATTCTTATTAAATTAAAGAAATTGAGTAATGATTAAGTGATGGCCGAAAACAATAGTTTTTTGGTTTGCACCAGGATATCCATCAGTCCAGAAGCCCGTTTGAATAAAAATAATAATGGACTTGAAAACGATGAAATTGGGTTGTTGGGCTTGAGCAGCTAAAAGTGTTGGCGCGAATAAAGTTCCAGTCCGCTTGGTTACGTCAGCACGCTTCATTTCAAAAACCGCGCCAGATCCAAAACTGATCTATTCTGCTCTTCCTCCAAAATCAATCAGTCTCTCTTTCTCTCTCAGTCGGAGGATGCCGGTGAATCTGACGGCGCACGCGATCCCGGCGATCGTAGCAGGCGACGTTAACTCGAAGCCACTGTTGCAGGTTCTGGAAATCAAGTTGATTTCGAACAGCAAGCAGCAGGAGAGGTACCGGCTTCTGCTATCCGATGCGGTTTCTTCTCAGCACGCTATGCTTGCCACTCAGCTCAACGATCGGGTCACAACCGGACACGTTAAGAAAGGTTCAATCGTTCAGCTCATCGAGTACATTTGCAGTCCTATTCAAAACCGCAAGTCAGTTTCTCTCTTTCTCTCCCTCGTTCCTGCTCCTAATTCTATTTTTGTTTACCTCTGATTAATTACTACAATTATCATTAATATATCTTTAAGGAATAAGGATTAACCTCGAAGTGGATTATAATCAAATATCAATATGGCTTTGAACGTTATATTCGATGGAAAAACTTGATCTCTCCGAGATTTGGATAATAATACCTAGATTTGTATGGTTTTAGCTTACACGAGGTACTTGCTTTTCAATTTGAAGAGGATACTGTCGTTTGAACAGTTCCAGAAGATTTACCAAATGATTTACGTTCTTTATGGAAGCAAGAGTTTGCTTAATTTTGGATTAACTAGGATGTGTAAGAGAAGGACATTTAAAATATGGCAAGAGTTCAAACTGGTTGGTGAAGATATTTAGATGCACTTGTAGTTCCTGGTAATTTTTGAGAAATACGTGAATTGAAAACCTCTTTACCAGATAGATACTAAATAATTTTAAAAATGATGTGACCAAATGAGTTGCAACTTTGATCCTAAAATATTTCGGCATTCCGTTCTAATATTCTGTAGTTTTGCGAGGCAGAAAGAATTCAACCTCGTTACAGTTGGCAAAACCTCATTTGTTATTGAAGTTTTTGCGTATATGCTCGAGTCATAAACATGTTGAACTAGGAACCGAGCCTCTTCAAAATTGCAACAATAGGTTTTTCAAACGCTAGTTTATAAATATAAACTGTTTGTCTTGCTGATGGTGGTTCTGCTGTGATCTGTGGATTGACAATTGTCTTCCTTGACAGGATTGTTGTGGTGCTGAACATGGAAACTATAATACCAGAATGCGAGATCATTGGAAATCCAATATCATTTGTGGAATCTGATTTACCATCCCAGGGTGGTTCACTAAGTAATACAATGCAGAACTTGTCCAAGAGTAGTTATTATCAGCTGCCACCGCAAAATACAAGTTATAATGTCGAGAATTTCCAGCTGCCACCGAAGAATGCAAGTTCCTATGTGCAAAATTCCCGGCCAACTGTTCAAACTGCTTACAAACCGCCACCAGTTTACAAAGGCCAAGGTGCAATTCTGAGGAATGAGGCCCCATCACGTGTTATTCCTATATCTGCTCTGAATCCTTATCAAGGTCGGTGGGCCATCAAGGCAAGGGTGACTGCAAAGGGGGATCTGCGCCGCTATAATAATGCCCGGGGAGATGGTAAAGTCTTCTCCTTTGATCTCCTTGACTCTGAAGGTGGTGAAATACGAGTGACCTGTTTTAATGCTGTTGTTGATCGATTCTATGATGCGATTGAGGTTGGAAGAGTTTACTTGATATCTAAAGGTAGCCTGAAACCTGCACAGAAGAACTTTAACCATTTGAAGAATGACTGGGAAATTCTTTTGGAGTCGACATCAACTGTTGAACTTTTCCCCGAGGAAGATGGTTCTATACCTAAACAGCAATTTTCGTTTAAACCTATCAATGATATTGAGAACGTTGACAATAACTCCATACTTGATGTTATTGGGGTTGTGACTAGTGTGAATCCATCAGTTCCCATCTTGAGGAAGAATGGAATGGAAACCCAGAAAAGAATTTTGAATCTGAAGGACTGGACTGGAAGGAGTGTTGAACTGACCCTTTGGGGTGAATTTTGCAACAAGGAAGGGAAAAATTTGCAAGAAATGGTCGATGCTGGATTGTTTCCCATTCTGGCAGTCAAAGCTGGGAAGGTCAATGACTTTAGTGGAAAATCCATAGGGACTATCTCTGCCACACAGTTTTTCATAAATCCTGATTTTCCTGAGGCACGTAGCTTAAGAGAATGGTTTGATCGAGTGGGAAAAGATTCTGCTTCTCTGTCCATTTCTAAGGATATCATACCCGGAGGATCTAAGAATGATGTACGTAAAACTCTGTCTCAGATCAAGGATGAAGGTCTTGGGCGTTCGGATAAGCCAGATTGGATAACAGTGAGGGCAGCTGTATCTTTCATCAAGACAGATTCGTTCTGTTACACAGCTTGCCCTCTGAAGATTGGAGAGCGACAGTGCAATAAGAAAGTGACCAAATCAGGAAACTCGAGGTGGCAGTGTGATAGGTGCAACCAAGAGTTTGATGAGTGCGATTACCGGTTTCTTCTTCAAGCTCAAATTCTGGATCACACTGGAATTGCTTGGGTAACTGCTTTTCAGGAAACAGGGGAAGAGATTATGGGCTTCTCTGCGAAGGAATTGTACTTATTGAAGCATGAGCAAGAGGATGATGAGAAGTTCATAGGAATAATCAAGAGTAGACTGTTCAATGAGTTTGTCTTGAGGCTGAAAATCAAAGAGGAATTATATGGTGATGAACAGAGGTTGAAGATTACAGTAGCAAAGGCAGATAAGGTGGATTACTCTTCGGAGTGTAAGTACGTGCTTGATTTGATTTCGAAATTCGGTAGGCAGTAATTGACTAATTGTAATCTGAATTCCGCCATGTTTCTTCAAACACAACCCCCTCTACCACTATTAGCGATTTAGCGTTCAATTTAACATAGAACCAGTCAGCATGAGAGACGGGTTCATTACAAGGTTGAGATTTAGATACTAATTCAAGTTCTGAATTTCTGCATTTCATGATTGGGAGATATGCCTTAGTATGAGATGAGATATGAAGGTAATATAATATTTGACAATTATCATTCTGCAGTCTAACTTCAAAATTTCTAATATTATATGTAAGAGTGTTATCTACCTCGCGTATGCTTATAGATTTGTTCCCATGCAGCAGAATAAGAATAAGAAAAAGAAATTACGCTGTAAGAATAAGAAAGCTTGTGGAGATGAATAGTAATATAGTATATATTACACACAGAGTTCAATATCATTAATGGAAGATCAAGACAGAGATGCATATCATAAAATGAGTGACAATCTAACACTCCCCAGAGGGCCTCATAAGTTCGCTCAGCTTCGCTTAACAGGATCGAAATTCGCAACACCGATGACGGCACCAACGATTGCTACAGCCACAACTCCACCAGCTGCGATGCTGAGCAAGAAGTTCTTGAGAGAAGGAGTGACAGCAGCTTCAGCCACATCAGGAACCATCATCGACGCCGTCAATGCAGCCGCCGTCAGCCCCGTCACGACCTTCTCCTTCATGGATGCCCTCACCTGAACCCTTCCACTGGGTTTTGATACTGCCACGGCCTTTGAATTACGCAGTGGGAGTGGCTTGAAGAATGTCTCGGAGCTTGGCACCACCCTCTTCTGGCCTGCGTAAGTTAGTGGCATGGCCATCGAAACTGCTGAAGTTGAAGCCATTCCTTTTCTCTCTCCTTCTTCTGCTTCCCCTGCTTTGGTTTACTTTGGTGAAATGAAAATGCTTCGAAGAGTGAGGAAACTGATATGTGATTTGAGAGAGACGGTGGTGGAGAATGAGAGGCTGAAATCTCTGGCATATTTGCCTGTCCGACGTGGCAGCTTCTCCATTGAAAACAATTGGATAACGTTATCTTGTTGGTTCTATTCACCACGTATAATCTGGGCGTTTTTAATTGGATTTCAAGTTTCATCAATCCTCGGTTTTTGTAAGAATATTTGTTTTGTTCAAAGTTTTGTTGGGCTGAATATTTTGTTATTTGGGCTCCTGGTAAATACCTATATTCAATGTCCCTTCTTAGAAAAATGGCACGCTGTCTAATTTAGTGCGCTTGTTAGTTAAAATTAGGTTACGTCTAAGCAAGCTCATATTTATAAATTCATCGTTACATTAAAACATTAATGATGTGTTTTGTGTTATTTTAATATATGTTCTAGTTGACGTATGCAAGAAATATAACCACGAGGTTAAATAAAAAAAGACTTGTTTAATTCAATGCAAACCTAATATAAGTTATGGTTAAATGTCTTGGGCAACCTAAATTGAAAATATTCTGTGAAATGACCAACAGCGTACTTACTTGTCCCGAAAAGATCCTTTATGATAAGATCGCCATGGGTTTCGCCCGTTTCGTGACAAAGGCAAGAGTGTTGAGTATATTTTCTCATAATAAGGAATGTAGAATAATATCTGCTAGAGATCCATTGAATATCTTTTCCCCCTGCTTATATAATGAATCCTAACATTTTACTTAATTTATTATTTGTAATTTAAAACATTGTGTAGATTATTAGTTGAATTGAGATGGCTAAAGTTGTTCTTAACATTTGATTTCTAGTATCGGGAAAAGGGTATAATACTATAATGTTGGTCAACCGACTTGTGTTGTCTTTAGTAATTTCGTATTTTGAATGCCCTTTTCTGATATCTAATTTTAAATATGTATCATCAGAATATCCCTTTTGGAAATAGACATTACGCGGAGGATATCAATCATAAACGACCAGTAACATGTTCATTGGTAAATACTAAGTACTAAAGTACAAAGTTACTTTCTCAATGGATCCAAGACCAATTTCAAATGCTAATAATTAGACAGCATTACCAATTCCGCAGGCAACGGAACAGAATGTGCAAGAGGGACAGCAGACTCGTCTATTGTTTGCCACTTCTCACTTCTCACCCATCTTTAATTTGATCACTTATCTCTGCACCCCTTGGCTAATGGTTAATAGCACTTTTTACACTTCTTAGTGTCCTCGTCTCCAACACCCCCATGGCATATTTTATGGTAGTTAATATATATATCTTTTTAATTGAATTATTTAGACTTCTTTTAAATTAATAAATATACACTCAAAAAGATGATTAAAAAGGTTTATAAAAGACTATATGGTTAACTCTTTATGATAGTAACTTGAAAGAAAAAGGAGGAAAAGGAGGGGAAAAATAATAATATCTTTTCCATGGCAACATAACCGCCACGGCATTTTATAGTATAAACAACTAAACATTAATTTAATTTAATAAAAAAGCCTAATCCCTCTAAAATTGTGCCATCTAGATATTATAATTGTTGCTACATGATTTTTGATTTAATATCTAGTTATCTAATAAAAAACACAATATATTCTCCAAGTTGCTCTTCCCTATAATCCTCTTCACTCCCAAGTACCAAAAAAAATGGGTGATGTTCTAAGCCCCTACACACTTTCACCCCCACCTTCTTCATCATCTTCTTCAACAAAGTCCAACATTATCATGCTATATTATGGCCTGGCAGTTGTTGGAACCGCCGCAATAGCGCTAGCACTTTACAACTACTGCGTCATCAGAAGATGCAGCAGGCAACAACAACCGCAGCCCGAAACAACAAGTGGGTTGGTCGAGGTTGTCGTGTCAAGAAGTATGAGCTTCGAGAATTCGCAAAGTAACTTGCTCTCAAGCTTCAAGTACAAGAAAGAAGAAGCAGAGAAAAAGGAGAAAGCCCAAAAAGAAGAAGAAGAAGAAGGTGATGATGATGGTTCTTATGATGAGTGCCCCGTTTGTTTATCGGTTTTCGAAGAAGGTGAAGAAGTGAGGAAGCTTCCGAGATGCAAGCACTCTTTTCATGCTCAGTGTATAGATATGTGGCTTCACTCTCATTTTGATTGCCCTGTTTGCCGTACACCGGTGGGGCCTTTCTTCCGCCGTTTTCCGCCGGAGACTAATAATAATAATAATTCCGTTGAGGAGTTGCCGGAATCCGGTGGTGTATGAGGTTTAAGGGTGGTGGGGCCTGGCCAGCTTTGGGGAAATTGGGACGAGTCGTTGACAACTTTCTGAAGAAGGAACAGCGACACAAAGCAGCCCACTTGTTTTCTCGTTGGAATGTTACGTGACAATGGGGAGATTCATGGATATATATATACACACACACTCCCATTTTTTCTCTTTTACTTTCTTTCTTTCTTTTTTTACATATTATGTGTTAAATTGATTAATTGATATGTTAATTTTGATTTATTATTTATATATCATCGTTAAGAGTAATTGTCATGTTGCTAATATTGTACTTGAGCCATTAATAGTAGTAAAAGAACTTATACTAGCAGCATCTTAGTCCGTAGCAAATATATAAATAGATTAGGGATAGCATTAGCATTAGTGTCACAGTGAGTTTAGTTGATCCCTTTTTTTCTTTGTGCATTTTTCCATTTGGGTTAAAATATCAATATCACAAGTTGAATATAGACCATTCATTTCGTACATCATGCGTCCATGTCTTACTTTTTTCCATTTTGTTTTGGTTATATTTGTCTGCTTCTGCTGCTGATTCTAGTTGGTAATTTGGTTTTTGGTATATAATCAAGGCAATTTGTATGATCAAATTTTAACAGTGGCAATTTTACCCAATTTTTTTCCCATGCAAGGCAATTATTCTCCTCCTACATTTATTAAGAACTTGCGTATATTTTGTGAGGTTATCATCAAGGTTGTGGTGAAAATCAATATTTTCTTTGGTCAGAATTCGCTATATCCTTTTACTTACCTCTTTTTGTAAACAAAAATTCACTCTTCAAAGATTTTTCATTTTTCCTCTTTATCTTTACCCCGATATGCTCTTGGGTATCTCAATCTAAGTCTTGTTTGCCAAAGCACTACACACAGAATTAAAAGGACAAAAGTAACTGAGCCGAACACCAGATTAGTGATAAAAAGGGTGTCCTTCAAAAGGAAGAAAAAAAAGTGATAAGAAAGCTCTGATTGCGAAGTGGGAACCTACCATATATATATATATATAATTTAACCATGCTCATATTTGGCGCAAATTAGTTCATTTTCATAATAATGATCTGCTCGTTTTCTTTTGGTAGATGGGACCAAAGTTAATTTGAAACCATTAGTCATTGGACATGTATCTTATATGACAGCTTGCGTTGTACTCGTGCACGCGAAAATCAGCACAAGTCAAAACTAACAGGTTAATGCTAGTTTGCTACATAGAAATTGTTCAAATGAGACTGTCAAAAGAATGGGGGGAAAATGTTCAAATGATGCAGCATTGAAGCATTAGTGGGAACATATACAATAATTACTCGGGGATTTAATATTTAAAAACCCTTTTTGTTGATGATCTTCTGTTCAATTCAATTATACTACATGGTAGTATGGTAAACACGACCTCTATCATTCACAGTAAAACTGGAGACCCTGGATCAGAATCAAAATTACATCCTTCTTAAATTGTCTAATCTTGCCTGTAAATCACTATCTATCCCGGCATCATCATTCGCAGCAGTTTCAACTTGAGGCACCTTAGTCTTTGCAGCTGGCGCTGCAACAGACGACGAGGGAGCATTCACAAGCTGCATATCAAATCAGAATTCATCAGGCAATGTCATGGTGACAAACTCAATTACTTTGAACCTGTTAAACTAGGTGGAACAGGCAATAAGGCATAATATAATATTATATACCTCTTGGTTCATGTCAATTCCGATCTCATCAAGAACCTGGTTCACTAGTTCTTCAGTTTCTTCTTCTTCCTCATCCCCTTCCATAGCATCATCTATTGCATCTCCCATCACCTCAGTTACCAATTCCATCTTCTCGTTCTGTCTCTCAAATTCTTGCATGATTTTCTGCAAAGAAGGCAAGTTCATCTGCCTATTCATCTGTCCCATTGCCTTGGTCACACCTTTCATTGCCTCCCCCATGGCTTGTGTTGACTTCAAAGTCTGAAAAATGGTAATAACGATTTTATCATTCTCTAACGAGCATGAAAATGCCATGAACTCTTACAACTACACCAACAATGACATACTTGAATCCTGAGTGATACGCCCTGAAGTTGTGATTTAAGCTTATAAAACTTTTCAATTTGATGCCTTGTTCTAACAAGA
Source organism: Arachis hypogaea (assembly GCF_003086295.3). Lineage (NCBI taxonomy): Eukaryota > Viridiplantae > Streptophyta > Magnoliopsida > Fabales > Fabaceae > Arachis > Arachis hypogaea. Next base: position 94,288,721 of record NC_092036.1, read on the forward strand.
TCTTTTGCCATCACTCTAACAGCACCCTGTAAAACATTGCATGCATTAAAAATAGCTAAGCTAGCACAATTAATGCTACAACACACACTATCAAAACACAGTCATCATACCATCTGGCCTTGTTTTGCACTTTTCTTTATCTCTAAAATCAATTTCTTCTCCTGTGATTGTAATCCTTGTCTCTCTCGCTCTATTTCTCTAATTGATTTGTCCAACATTCTCTTATTTTCCCGCAGCAATTCTGAAAAGTAACAATTAACATCATATAATAGGAAATCAACACATAGTAAGTAAAAGCCACCATATCAAAACAATGTTGGATCTGCCATTATTCTAAGAGTTCCACTTTTGCATAAAATTTTGACAAGTAAATATATTGTGATGCCTTACTAGCATAATATCAAGGACAAAAAGGTTTCAACATAATCAATTAAAGCACTCTGCAAATTTTGAATAATCATCCAAGGAATTTGAGCAACCTCAATTAAGAATTAGAGGCCTCCAAGGTACAATTCAATGTAAAAAATATAAAATTCACATATATTTTATTTTAATAATTCCATAATCAAAGTGAAGTAATCAAGTAACATATAAAATTGATAGATTTTAGTAGTTCGAGAATCAGAGTGAAGGAACGTACCTGCGGGGGTTTTTCTTTTTCCAAAGATGAAACTCATGGCTCCAAAATCAGCAACCGCAGGAAGCAGAAACCGAATAGAGGTTATATGATATCACAGAGAAGCAAACAAAAACCTTGATTTTACTGCTATCAGATAAGAAGCTTCTTCTTTTTTGTTGTTTGGGGGTTCTTCAAGTTTTGATGACGATGCTTTTGGTAGAATTCTCCAGCTTTCGTAAGTTGTAAGTGTTTGTTTTTTGGTATTTAATCGGGGCTAAAGCCCAGAATTACAAGACACTAATCAACCGAGCTAAAGAAGCACTTCTACAATCATCTAACAAAATTTGTCTCAAAGGTGCTGGTAGCACATCAACAAAATTGGTCACGAAGCTGTAAGCGTTAAACAACTACGAAGGAATCGAGTCCGGCATTAATGGGCCTACTATAAATATTCATTCGAGCCCATATATGGTTTCGGCTTTTTTGATATCTTTATGTCTCCAGTATAATAACCCAATATTTTCAACAAAAATATAAATATTTGCACTCAGGAAGAGGATCTCATGAATCGCAGTACAAAGAAAGTTAAAACACGTGACGATGCTGAACTAGGTGATAACGTTAACCGAATTCAACCAGCTATGGATGTGGAGTTGGATAATGAAAATCGGATTTGGATCATCTAAAGTTTGAATTTCACTTTAGAGTGTAAAATGTGATCTTTCACCTTTGATTTCATAGATAGGGTCAAAAATAAATATGAAAGAGAAACTATTCACTGGTAGAAAATCACATTTTACTTTCTAAAGTGAAATTCAAACTTTAGAAGATCAAAATCTATGAAAATCAACAACCGTCTTTGACAACGCAAAAGTCTCGTATAAGGATTCTCTAGTGGCTCTTAGGAGTTCGTCTATGGTTGAGGACGATATCGATGAGAACGATCCAAATTCAGAAGATATGTGATATAAAGATGATGAATCGAATGGGAAGGAAGAGAAGCCATTTGACCCTTGTCTGGTTATTTTCGTCTCAAAAGAAGAATTCGATAAATGGTGTAAGCCATGGCAAGGAACACTGATCGTGAAGGTTCTTGGAAAAAGAGTCAATCTTGGCTTCATGGAACATCGTTTAAATAGAGATTAGGTAAAAAAATGTAAGATCAATCTTACAGATATGGATTGTGATTATTTTTTTCACTTTACAAAGGAAGAAGACTACTCTCATGCCTTGCTTGGGAGACCGTGGATGGTGGCAGGACACTACCTTATTGTTCAGAGGTGGCGACCTTTCTTTTTGAAATCTGAAAAAATAATGAAAAAAGTGGCAGCTTGGGTCCGAATACCCAATCTACCAATAGAGCTCTACAACCACAGGTTCTTGTGGAGAGTTAGATCTGCTATTGGCACAATGCTAAAGGTCGACAGAGTAACATCAATACATTCTTTAGGGAGGTTCGCCAGAATTTGTGTCGAAATTGACTTAACCAAAAAGCTTGTGCCCAGGATCTCGGTGCTGGGGAGCATGTTGAACATTGAGTATAAGGGTCTCCACCTCATCTATTTTTCTTGTGGGATGTACGTGCACAGGGCAGAGGAATGTAGTGAGAAAACGGAGCACAAGGAAGAACTTTGAGAGAAAGAAAATACTACAGTGATATGTGGCCGACGCTAACGGAGGACAAGAGCCAAATGAAGAAAGAATCCCAGAGGATACGGCTAACATACAAAAATCAAGGGATAATCAAGACCCACCCAATTTCGGGCTGTGGATGATGGTTAGAAAACTACAAAAAAGAAAACAAGACAAATATGCGCCGGTGAACAAATATGCTCAGTATGAAAAGGTATCTATTTCAAATAAAGATAGGGCTATAGTTTGGGAGGAAATTATAATGAAAAAATGATCACGTTATAATGCCTTGTACGAAGAAAGTGGAAAAGAGGAAATTGAGGATACTGTAGACGTGGAAGATGGGATTAAAGAGAACATCTAAAATGGGATGGACATGGTTTCAAACCAAAAAGAAAATGGGGCCTTCAAAAGGCCTACAAGCAAGGTTGTAAGGCCAGGTGCAGGAAAGAACCCGCAAGGTAAAAAAAAGACTAGTCTAAAAATTGGACTCATGCCAAGCAATAGACAACCCAAGTCAAAAGAAAAGGAAGCCTTGGGGACTCAAACACCTACCAATGACAATATAATTACCTATAAGAAGACCTGCTCATCCTCAAAGAATCTTGAAATCATTGCTATGAAGAAGGAGATGCTGGATAACATGAGAAGGTTACATCAAGAGAAAATTGAAGCGTACGAAGCTAAGAGGATGGCAAATCAGATACTTGAGAACCATGTGGTGAAGGAGGATTTCGCTTCTCTGGAGAGAAGGAGATCTATTTTTTTTTGTTTTTGCAGAAAATAGTAGTCAGATCCAACATGGGCCCCAAGGAGACCCTTCTGACGAAAACATAGTAACTTTGCTGGATAATGATGATAAGGAAGATAGTGTTATGTTGGATAAGTCTCTAGTGGTTGATGGGGTTATGACCAGTGTTAATTTGAGATTTTTTTTCCTATCTTTCTCCTCTTTTTCTAATGAATATCATTACCTGGAATTGCTGGGGTGCGGGTAGTAGGTCATTTCCCTCTCTTATAAGGGATCTTAAAAAAGAATATGAAGCAAGTATTGTCATTCTTCTTGAAACCCATATCAGTGGTGATCGGGGGAAGGTAGTGTGGAAGAAGTTATATTTTGATAGGGTATTTATTGAAGAAGTAAGGGGCTTCTCTGGAGGTATCTGGTGCCTCTGGAATAGTAATTTTTGGCATGTTGAGATTATCTGACACAATGCGCAGCTTGTGCACATGAAAGTGGCAAAAGGAAATTCGAGGCCCTGACTACTGTCGGCTGTGTATGATAGCCCACAAAAAGCTAATAAGAGACATTTATAGAATAACATCAGGGAGTTAAGTAGTACAGCCAACCTGCCTTGGGTTCTTTTAGGGGATTTTAATGCTCTTCTCCATGACTACGAGCGTCAGGGGGAATGAAAATAATACAAGAACAGCCTATATGGATTTTAAATCTTGTGTTGCTGATTGTGGTTTATTTTATCTTGGTTTCACTGTCTATCCTTTTAGCTGGAAGAGGAGAAATCTGTTAGAAAGGTTCAATCGTGCTATTTGTAATCTTGAATGGCAAACTTCTTTTCCGGAATCAAGGGTAAAGCATATTCCAAGCTTTAAATCTGATCATCCCCCTATCTTCAATTAGATTTTCCATGTCCTGTTAATAAAGGCAGGAGACCTTTTAGATTCTTGGCTGCTTGGCTGACATACCCTGAGTTTGCCAATGTGGTTAATGAACACTGAAATTTTAATAACTCCTGGTCTGGTTGTATTGCTGATTTTCAAAAGTCCCTAAAGGAGTGGAACTTCAATGTGTTCGATAACATTCATCACAAGAAAAGTAAAATACTAAGGTTACAAAGAATTTTAGCTAACATAAATCTCAACTGTAATCTTTTTTTGTAGAACTTGCAAAAATCTTTGTGCGAAGAATATGAAGAGATCCTCATCCAAGAAGAGATCCTTTGGTTCCAAAAATCGAGATGTAACTGGCTTTTCGGTGATCGTAACACTAAGTATTTTCATGGCATCACTATGGCTAGGAGGAAGAAAAATAGGATTAAATCTCTCCAAGATAGTGATAGAAATTGGATTTCAAACAAAATTGAGTTGGAGAACATGGCCACCTCCTTCTATAGCAACTTATTTACTGATAATACTTTGGATATTAAATTCATTCTGAATGGGTGTTTTCTCGCAATTTCTCAAGTTGATAAGGAGCTTATTGGAAAAAATGTACTAGCTTGAAAATCAAGGAAGCGATTTTTTGAATGGGGGGCCTCAAAGCTCCAGGAAAAGATGGGATTCAGGCTATCTTCCATTAGAAACACTAGGACAGAATTGGTGCCGATTTATGCAAGTTTGTCCAAGATGTTTTTGCTAATCCAAGTAAAGTAGGAGAGATAAATGATACGTTTATTACTCTTATTCCAAAAGTTGAATCTGTTTCCAACTTAAAACAGGTGAGACCCATTAGCCTTTGTAATGTCTCTTATAAGGTTATTACCAAACTTCTTGCTACCTGTTTTAGGAAAATCATGGATCATCTCATAAGTCCAGCCCAATGTAGTTTTGTGCCGAGAAGACAGAGTTCTAACATTATTATTATCTTACAAAAAGTTATTCATTCTATACAAAATAAGAAAGGGCCCAAATATTGGATGACAATTAAGATTGATTTTGAAAAGGCGTATAACATGTTGAAGTGGTCCTTCATCAGAAGATACTTTGGAGGATATTGGTATGCCGAGTCACATTGTTAACCTTATCTACATGTGTGTATCTTTAGCTAGTATGCAGGTTATCTGGAATGGGGAGGCCCTTGAAGAATTCCTCCCGACTAGGAGAATTCACCAAGGGACCCTTTATCCTCATACTTGTTTGTGCTCTGTATGAAAAGATTGTCTCAAGTCTCAACTTATAAATGCTGCAGTGGAACATGATTTCTGGAAACCAATTAGCCTTAATAAAAACATCCTGAAACTTTTTCATCTATGCTTTGCTGATGATCTGATAATTTTCTCAGAAGCTAGTGTGGAGCAAGCTGGTGTTATAAAAAAATTCTTTGAAGCCTTTTGCGAGAGCTTTGGCCAGAAGATTAGTAATGATAAAACCAGAATTTTCTTCTCCCAGAACGTCGGGGTCGGGCATAGTATCAGAAGTGAAATCAATGAGTTTTTGAACTTCACTAGAATAGATGACCTTGGAAAATATCTTGGTGTTCCATTTATTCATTCGAGAATTACAAAAGACACCTACAAGGACATCGAGGCCAAAATCAATGCGAGGCTTAACAATTGGAAAGCTACATCCTTGTCTTTGGCAGACAGAATCACCCTGGTGAGATCAGTCCTTTCTACTATCCCTAGTTATACTATGCAACTTACTGTTCTACCTGTATCTACTTGTAATTTTATTGACCATAAATGTAAGAGCTTCATATGGGGGGATTCTTAGAATTCAAGGAAAATTCATCTCCTTGATTGGAAGACTGTTGACAAGCCCAAAAGATCTGGGAGAATGGGCATTAGACATGTAAAGGAGCTTAATCAAGCTTATATGATGAAAATTGGTTGGGTCCTAATTGGAAGGAAGGACTTCCTCTGAGTTAGAGTGTTGTGAGCTAAGTACAGATGTGGCAACGATATTATGCCCAATGTTACGAGAAGAAGTAGCGACTCAAACCTTTGGAAGGGAGTTTGCTCTACTTGAAAAGACATCCAAAGCAATTTCATTTGGCGTATTGGTGATGGATCTCGCATAAAATTTTGGGAGCACAATTGGGTCCCTGATTTTGAGAGCCTTAATCAACACGCATCTCAGGTAACTAATCTAGTCGATTATGATTATTCTCTGATGGATTTTTTAACTGTTTCAGATGAGTGAAAAAACGAGAAATTGAAAGGATGGCTCCCGGATCAAGTGGTTCAAAGGATTATATCCCTGTCACCACATTTGCCTTAGAAGCAAGAAGATCATCTTGCCTGAGCACAGAACGTTCAGCATGAAGACAACGTACCAAGCCCTAAAAGGAGACGTGGCAGCTAGTAATCACCTGTTCAACTTGATCTGGAAGTGGCAAGGCCCGAAAAGAATTCGGTCCTTCTTCTAGCTTGTGACTCACAACGCTATTCTTACCAATACGGAAAGAAATAGAAGGCATATGAGTGCAACCACAGAGTTCCCTCGATGCAACCTTCCAAGCGAGACCTCACTGCACGTTCTAAGAGATTATTGCAATTTTGCTAGAACAGTGTGGGAAGCACTCAAGCCTCAAGAGCATGTTCCTGATTTCTTTAATCTTGATAGGAAAAAGTGGTTCCTAAATAATCTTTTCCCTCCAACGAAGTGGTGATGCACTTTTGGGGTTACCCTTTCTTCTTTATGGTTTGCTCGTAATAAACTAGTGTTTGATAAAAATGCTTTGCATCCTAACGGAGTTGTAGAATCCATCTATAATCGTGTAAAAGAAATTCTCAAAGTAATTAAAAATTCTATACTGACTGGTCATAAAACTATCACATCTGGTCTTCTTATTAGATGGTACCCACCAGGAGAAGGTTTCATCAAGATCAATGTAGATGACTCCTTCCTTACAAGTAGTAATAATGCAACCTTTAGAGGAGTGATGAGAGACAGCCTGGGGAGATTTATCACAGATTTCTCTTACAATTTAGGGAGCTGCTCAATTATGCATGTTGAGCTCTAGACTATTGTTAAAGGACTGCACCTCGTTGCGACTAACGGTTACAATCACATCTATTTTATTATATAAAAATCGGGTTTCTACACTTAATGATAGAGCTGATATGGCATGCTTCTGAGAATGTTTCCGATTTATTACTTTTAATTATGTAAAGCAAATCAATTATAACTAATTAATGATATCAATTTAATTTGATTAGACATTTAAATCCCACAATTTATTATAATTTATATAAATTGATTAATTATAATTAATTATATCAATTAATTATTTAATTTGATTTGATCAGAGTAAATATCAAATTATTTTAGTAAATAATAAATATGATAACGAAATACATGAATTAATTTAATTAGTTTATTTTTTTCAATGTCATCTATTTATACGAGATCATAATATATTTTTTACTCATTCGTTGTCTCTTCTCTCTTTTCTCTCTTTCTCTCTCTTATGTTTAGGGTACAATTTTTGTAATTTATTTAGTTTTTATTTTTTCATCACTACTTATACATTTAATTTTTTTATATTTTTAAAGATTTTTGTCTATTTTAGTTGCTCATGATTAGGCGCATATTTTTTTCCTTATAGCTTTTGATTAACAAAAGAGATGTGTCTTTTTTATAGTGTTTTTAAATTATCTTACTATAATTTTATTTTGTAATATTCTCTTTTATCATGTGTACTTCATATGTTTAAGGAGTTGACTTAAAGTTATAATATGATATATAAAATTATAGTATAATTTATAGTATGCTGAAATATTAGGACATTATCGTATAGCTGTTTTTGAATTTGTCCATTAAATACAATTATATAGGATCTTAAAAATTATGCAATTATGTTATTATTTTTTTAATATAATTATTGTATTCAGCATTTACATTAGTGAGACTATTTTTATTATTGATATTTATAAAATATACTATTATCTGTATAATTAATTGAATCATCTTATTCGATTAAGTTTAATTTTATTGAATTAATTATTCGAAGTATCATTGCTATTTCTATTTTTAAAGATTTTTTTTCAATATTATTTAACAATTATAATAACATGATAATATTTGAAAAAAGATAAAATAAAAAATCTTTTAATGTAAAAATAGGACAAAAAGAATAAATTTATTTAATAACTTTTTTAAAATATGTATGTTTCTTCTTTATAAATAATTATTGTAAGACATCAAAAACTCTAACAATTATTAAGAATAAATGATCGTTATAAAAACAATACCAATTTAAATGATATACAAATAAATCATGCCAAACATAACGTATAACTTAAAAGGATTACTTATAAAAAAATATAGTTTATAACGTTTATTTTTTTATTATTTAATTAAAAAAACATAATTACTTAACAATCTTTATTTTTTAAATTTACTATATATATATATATGCAATTTTACTTTTTTTGGATAAAATTTTACTTGAGATGCTAATTCTACTTGAATAAAATTTATTATTAATTATATTAAAATTAAAATAAAAAATAATAAAATTTTAAAAAAATTAATATAAAATTATAAATAATATAATCATTAATTAACTTAATAATATTTTAAATTTTTATAAACAAATTGTGAATTTAACATTTTTTTTATTATATACATAATTTTTATATATATATATATATATTATATAATATATTCAAAATACGAATAGAATAGAATAAGATATACCTAAATTTATATCCTATTTTATCCGTAAATAAACTTGTACCTCAGTTTACTCTATTCGTAATAGATCAAAAAATAGACAATCTTATCTAAACGAATTCAAATTAAATATTTACGAATAGAATATATATTGCTAACTCTATCTCCAATTTTTGGGTGCATTGCAAGTGTTTATAAATTATTATGGGTTTATAGTAGCAACAATAATAGGGTGGGGACATAAAAAGCAGGTGTAAGAATCACACGTGGGCACGTGATGGATGGTTTGGCTTTTTGAAAAGCTAGCTATGTGGGGAAACGAGAGCTCTCCAAGTTAACCACGTGTGAATCTGTCTTACATGCATTCGCCCTTCTTTCTGCCCCAATTCTTGATTTGTAGCCCATAAAGCACACTCATTTCTTTATTTTTTCCATGATCAGCTAAAAACATGCGTACTTTTTTACATTTTAAAATACCAATTACATGGCTACCTTAGGTTGATCAAGTGATAAATTTATTAATTTATTTAAATAAATATTAAAAATTTAAATTTTGTCTTGATATATAATAATTTATTAATTAATAATAAATTTTTAAATAAAATTTAAATTTACACAAATCTTTTAAAGAACAAAAAGAAAAAGAAGAGCTTGAGATTTTTGAGTTCCTTTTTTATATTGTTCACAAGTCACCAAGTAGATCATAAAGAAGAGTTTGGATGACTTATTTTATTTTTTTAAAATGTTATTTCTTACTAACATATTACATTTGATATTTTTGTAATACAATTAAATAGAGAAACTAATAAATTTAATTAAAATCAAATAAAAATTTAAAATTTAAAATGTTAAAATTCAAAATACAATATGTCAATATTAATAAAAACTCCAAAAGCTCTCATTTAATTTGTGCTCGATAATGGATACCAGGCTAAAATTTTTATATATGAATAATTTTAATGTGAAATACAAAAGTATTTGATCATTTTGGTGTTTTACACAGTTGTGGTAGTAGTACAAAACGTCACTGACGTTTTGTAATAAAAAAAATTTTTGATCATAAAAGAACAAAACGTCGCTGACGTTTTGTTAAAAAAATATTATTTTAATTAAAAAAATACAAAACGTCACTGACGTTTTGTAATAAAAAAAATTTTTTGATCATGAAAGAACAAAACGTCGCTGACGTTTTGTTAAAAAAAATATTATTTTGATTAAAAAAATACAAAACGTCACTGACGTTTTGTAAATGGCCATAGTTGTGTTTAACACACAGTTTGGTTCATAATGAAGAATTTCACCTCTAGTAATACAATATTAAAAAGAAAAAGTTCCCCATTGGTAAACTTGTAAAATATTAAAAATCACATTTTAGATCATGTAATTAGTTCATGAAAAAAAAAAAAGAGTAGGATTAATAAGTTATCCACTATAATTAATTAATAGTGTGAACTACCAACTCGACGTAATTATTTTGTTGAATGACAATATGATTTTTTACGAAAAAAAAATCTACTTTTATTTTTGTCTTTTATATTTGTGATATAATGTATTTTTTTATTAAATCCGAATAAAAAATACTGAACTATCACGTTATATAATGTGATATGTCAATATTTTTTATTTGAACTTGAGGGAAAAACACATAAAAAGACTATATTGTGTTGTAAAAACAAAAGATAAAAATTGAAATAAACTATTTTTCCCTAAAGATCGTATTGTCGTTCGAAATAATGGTGAAAAAAAGTTAGTAGTTCTCTCTAATTAATTAACAGAATAATTTTCAGTTTTGTGTTTGGGAGTTAGGCAAAGAAAGGGCCAACCAATCCAAGGTGGTGAGGTACTTGCTGTACCAACCAATTATTATTTTGCTTTTTATGGCTAAATTCCATTCACCGTCTAGTATTGGCATTGCATATACAAGATCGGATACTCTTCTAATAATTTCCACATGCCAAAACACAATGAAAAATACGTCCATTTTGATAATTTTACGCCAAACAGAAATAAGAAAGTTGATGATATCACGACTTTTTCTTTTTGGAAAGTGAATTTCCAAGATAATCAAATGAATATATTGTTTCAGAAAACTTGAATTTTCTAGTTTTTATATATGTATCGGTAATGTTATAGAGATAATAAAAAATCAGTTTTAATAATTTAAATTTAGAAAAAATGATAAATAGGTCCTTGACTTTTTTATTCGCATACATTTAGATATTTGATAATTTGAAAATATATTTAAATCTTTTGATATGTTCAAAATCTGAACTTATCAATCTTTCATTTCATTTAAGTCCTTGACCTTTTTAAATTTTGAACTTATAGATCTTTTATGTTCACTTTAGTTTGTCAGACTCAACAGAAAAATCAAGCATGACCCTCGCTATACTGTCTTAGTTGATACAGATCATTGACGGATCCAGAAAATTTTGGTAGTGGGGCAAAATTTATATAATATCATAATTATTTTTATAATAAAAATAATATATGTATATAAAAAATTAAATATTAAATTATTTATTAATTATTATATATCTGTATATAAATATATGTATTGTTTAACTTATTTTTAATGTGTATTTTATATTTTAATATATATTTCATACAAATAATTATTTTTTATATACATATAACATAATTATTGTTATGATTATATTTTATTATTGTAAAATATGATTAGTCTTCAAAATATCTAATATATAAATTACAATACTAAAATAGTAATTTAAATAATAATATATAATTTAAATTTCTATTATTTTAGGTTTTATATTTTAAAAAATTAAATAATTTTTCTGTTAACTACCATCAAAATTTCTCTCTTTTTATATATATTACTAAATAATTATTTAAAAATTCACTTCCTAACACAATTAGAAGTCGACTCTTATTTATATTTATAGTTAAAAAAAAATTTTCAATTAATAAAGTTGCTATGCAAAAATTAAAGCTAATTTGAAAAGAAGATAAATAATATTCTTTTGAATTGATTTTTAAAAAAGAACACTAATTTCGTTTAAATTTGAGAATTGATCATTCTAAGTTTTAACGAATTTCTAATATAAAATTTTTAAATTGACGATTAAGTACCAAAAGTTGAGTAAAAATTTATTGTGGGGTCAAATTTAATAATCTAATGGGGGGCAAATAAATATTATTATCATATACTACTCAAAAAAATTCGAAATTGTAGTGGGGGCGCTTGCCCCCACAACAATGTATGTAGAACCGTCCCTGATACAGATGCACCCGTGAGAGAATTCTTAAAATTAGACAAATTAAAATCAGGGATCGATATGTCCAGATTTTGAAGAGGTCAGAAATTTAAATGTTCGTAGACCAAAAAGTCAGTGATCGATTTATCTTTTTCTCTTAAATTTATTTTATTTAATATTTATTAATTCTAACAATAATTAATAAATATTAAATAAAATAAATTTAGAGTGTTCAGACTGATTTTTATTATTTTTCCAATATTATTGTATGTATGTGTATATATATGAACTTTTAAACTTTGAAGAAATAATCTGAAACATTGTCCCAAAAACAATCAATTAGTTTGCTAATTTATTTGATACACTAAAATAGAAGTAAAATCAAACATTAAAGTGTATGCTAGTTGTATGCATTGGCCTTTATATATAAATACACAATATGTGCGTGGCAAGTTGGTGAAGTTTGCACCCTAAATTATACCAAAGAAAATGACAAAGGATTCAAATGTATTTGTGAATGCAAGTCATATAGATATAGCTGGTATGTGGTCCTTGGCTTCAGTGATAATATTAGTAAAGTGATATGGTGCATGCTTCCACATGAATTTGCTATACGCATTTATGGCATTTGCATTGGATAGTTCATATATACATGCCACAGGCTCTGCATGGTTGGTGAGAAACATCCCCCAATTCTTCTCACTGGCAATATGTCTTATTTAATTTCAATTGAATTGATGATTTGATTGGTTGCACTTTTTTAATTAACTAATTCTGTATTACTAAAGAATTAATATTGTCAATTTTTTATTTTGATATCGTCATTTTTTTATAAATTTATATAAATATATAATATCAAAAAATATGTATAGAGTGATATTATCAAATATAAATATAAGAACGTTAATGTTATTTTTCCCTAATATTGTATGTCATGTTTAGAAGGGAGAATGTTTTAATTAATTTCTTTGTGCAATTATTTGAACTTTTTCCCTGGTGAAGCTTTCATAATGCAAGAGTAGTTTCGAATTCGTCGATGATATATGATTCCAATTACATCCAATGATTCTCTTAAATATTATTAAAAGAGGACAACTTTTAATTGAGCTTTTATTACTTTTAGAGTAAGAAAAATAAATGTGCCAACAAATAGTAACGCATCAAGAAATTTTAATACAGAGAAAATGAATTTTAGATAAAATTTTTAATTTTTTAATTATATTTTTCATTATATAAAAATAAATTAAGCATAATATGTAGTTTTTGAAGTAGTTTTATTCATATATAAATAAAAATCTTATTTTTTGTAATTTTATTTTTGACTTAACAATTACATAAAAGAGATAACAATATTAATAATATATTATAAAATTATAAAAAATACCAATACTTTATAATGTGTTAAATTAAAAAATTAAAATATATTTTATTAATTAAAATTAATTATTTCAAAAAATTAAAAAATTTAAAAACAAATTATAAACTATTAATTATTTAAAAGACACAATATCCTTAAAGAATATAAAATCCAAATATCAAAGTAAAACGATAACTGAAATTAAATAAGTTAAGATAAAAAAGTAAAATAGTTTTTTTAAGAATATAAATTTAGAAAAAATATTAGTATTTTTTATAAGAAAAGAATATTTAATTGCAATACAGAATGTAATTATCAAAATATAATTATGTAAATTATTATTAATATTTTATATAATAATATAAATATTAAATATGTTAATATTAAAAGAATAAATAAATTTTTAAAAAAATAAACATAAAAATAAGTATATGAAAATTAATTTAAAAAATATAAAAATTTAAATATATGATATTAAATTAATTAAATAAAAAATATTAATAAATTAAATAATTAAAATATAAATTTATTACATAATAAAAAATAATATATATCAAACTATTAAATTATATAATATTTTTTATTTTTTTAAATACATATCTCATATAATTCTTTAAAATTTGAGGAAAACCAACACCACTATTCACTCCCTCAGTATCCGTCCCTGCCAACAAATGATATGTACTCATATTTAGTAGACAAACAAAACTTTTAATAATGTGGCAAATTATGGTTAGTGGTCACTTTATGTAGCTATATAACAGTGAATTATGCTTTTACTACTTTAGCATTTTCTCAAACTATTATTATTATTGGTGAAAAACAGGTTTTATCACTGCCTATATTATTTCTCTCATAGTGATGTGAACAGTTAATTTGAAACTAACAAGCAATTCGAGCTGTTTAGCATATTATTCATATTTTCTTTTTGTGTGTAAATAACTAAATATCATCACTGTTTAAGCTATTATGCCTTATGATATCATATCATATCTTTCAATTATTTGTGTTGACTTCTCCAATATATAATCAAGGCCCTACTAGTTTATATGGCGAGCTATCAAAGTAGCTACAATTTTGGCTTTACAACCAAAGAATATATCATCGGTTTCAATTTCACACTGTAATTGCGAATTTCAAACGGGGCCAAAAGAGTTGTGAGGTTGTAATCATTTTATTTATTAAATCTTCCATGACGATAAAGTGGGGAAGATTTTTTACTAATACCATGCCTCACTGATGCCATGTGCTAAGCCAGTGGAGAAGAAAAAGCATTTTTTTTTTTTACTTTTCAATTCTCATCGGATAGGAAAAAAAATAAACAAATTTATGGGGTCTGCTTTTTCTTTATCTCTTTTCAGTTTGTCATTGTTTTCTTTGACAATTTGTACTAGCTGAGTGTGATCATGAGCTTCTTCCACACACGCACAAATTTAATTAGATAATAAAGATTCACAAAAATAATTTCATTAGCATATGAATAATAAAAATTGAAAATGAGTGCATATTAATTAATGAATGAAGAATGGATTATTTTTAATTACAATTTCTGGAGGGTACTACTACTACATACTAAAAATAAAATAACTACTTAGAAAAACGCAAAGCTTCTAAATTGGTGGTTTCATAAACAGGAAGCTCTTCATTGAATCTGATTCCAGCAGCTGATGATCCAATAAGGTGATCCAACTCAAACAAATCTGAACTTGAACAACTCATACCATCATCATCATCATCATCATCATTCTCTGTACTGTTGTTGTTCTTTTTGAAACTAGGCAGAGGCAAGAGGCCTAGGCTATTAGGGTCATTTTCGTAAATACACTTGTGGCCGCATGGTTGAGAATCTTCACCAAGGATGACACTAACAGGGTAGAATCTCACAGACCTTTTGACACCGCCATTCTTGTTGTTGTTGTTGTTGCTGGTTTTTCCTTTGGAAGATGGAGGAGGAGGAGGAGTCTTGTTGTTGCTCATCATGCAAGACCTTGTTGAAAATGAAGAAGCAGAAGAGGAAGAGAAACACGGTGGTGACTTTGATTTACTACTACTACTGTGGTGGTCGAAGCTAACATCTTCTACTGCACCAACGTAACACATCTTTGCCTTCTTAACATTCTCCGAGCTGAAGATTGAGCTCAGGAAGCTAGCGATTCTGCTACCCGTACCCGGTGAAATTGGTTGCTTCACTCTCTGGTTCAACTCGCCGTAGATCTTCATGGCCCTTAACTTTGTCCTCGCGAAACTACCACCACCGCCGCCGCCTTCTCGTCTCTTATGCTGTTTGTTGTATGTGGATGTGTCAGTTTCCGAGGAAGAGAAGACTCTGCCGGAGCTACATTCGGAGGAAGAAGAGGAGGAGGAAGAAGAAGTGTGCTTGTCGATCCAATCCTCTAACATGACGGCACGGCGGAGGTCCATGCGCTCTTTAATGGTTCTTCTCTCTACCCCGCCATGGTTGTTGTGTTTGGTGGTGGTGGCGGTAGTGTAGGGAGTACTCATAGTGATACCCAGTTGTTGATGTTGATCAAGGTGGGATTTTGATTCGTCGATAGAGTGGTAAATGGCGTCGAGAAGAGAGGAAGAGAATGAAGGAGTTCTCCTTCTTTGTGGGAAGGATGAGGCAGCTACTTGAACCATGGTGGTGGTGGTGGATCTCTGCCTTGTATGCAGCATCTTCTCTGCGCCCGAAGTTATAGGGGAAGAGAGAGAGAGAGAGTGGCGTGTGCGTGCGTGCGTGAAAGGGGTAGTTAAAGAGAGTAAAGTGAAAAGGCTGTAGCAATGTCTGCTGATAGAATGTCAAAAGCTTCAAGCGTCATATGGGAATCCTCAGAGAAAGAGAAAGATATATGTGTGAGGAGAGACACACACTGAAAGATGCAGATTAAAGAAATCAGAAAGACAGTGAGAGGGTAAAAAAGTCACCAACAATGCAGTCACTCCCGCGCGTGCGGCTGATCTGTTCAGATTTCTGACTTATCTCACCGCATTCAGCCACCTTCTTCCTTTTCTCTCTCTCTCTCTCTTTTTGACGTATGTAGGGTCGGATAGTTCCGATCCGACCCGAATAGAGGCGAAGAAACAGCAGCCCCATTGAAACCTTCTCCCTTTTATGCTTTCCTTTTTTGTTTTTCGGGTCGTGGCAATAATGCTATTTACAATATATGAGACTATGAGTTTGAGTTTACGAATCACAAAACCCAAACGAGAGTTTCAGCAGAGGCCTTAAGAGACACAAACATTGCCCTTTTACTCTCTTTTTGGTAGATTTGGGCTTTAACTTTTTTATGTTTGAAATATGGGTATGGATAAGGAAAGGCCCATAACTCTACATGCAAGGTCTGAGCCTTTACCATTGGACCAAAACATATTTGTGAATGACAAAAAAAAAAAAGGAATAATATTATTTGATAAGGAAAAACATAATTCTCTTTTATTGGTATAAATTTAATAATAAAATATACTTTTTTTTTTCATTTTATATTTATTCCTTCTTATGTTATTTCTCTTTTTAGTTTGCTAAACATGTATATTAGTGATAAATTCCTAAAACACTAGATCATATCATGTCTTTTGTAGTTTTTCTATTTTTGATCTAATTGTATTCATTAATTATAACATATATATTACTTCTTTTTTCTTTTTAATAATTTATAATTTTTAATATTATTTATTCATAATATTGAAAATACATGATATTATCATGATTTATAAAAAATAAAATTAAAAAATTAAATATTAATTTCAACTATTGAAATATCATATTCAACCTGCATTTCATCTAAGAGTTTTATATTTGTACTATAATATAAAAAAAACAAAAGTGGCTATTTAAAGAACAAAAATTAGGATGATTCTATAAATCAAATAAACAAATTCGAATGGAGTATTTTCATAATTTTACTTTAAAGTCCAATTTATGTATAAATTTTTTATTTTATAATTATTAAATTTAAAATTAATTTATATTTTCTATAAAGTATATATCCGTTTTGCTCCTCTAAATCTAATAATAATATACACCTACTAGACTTCTTAAAAGCGTTTAAATAAGCAATTGTTGCCCTTGATCCACCAATAGTATTATTAATTAACGAAACTATATATTTATTTTGCCAGCCACATCCAACAGAACAACCTGAAGTGTGAGGTGTGAGTAGAGATATGTAAATAGCCAAAAACAGGGCTTGAGAGGCGCGAAGATAGTACCTCTACTAACATCTTCATCACCTATAACTGTAATCATACTTAGAAGAATAGGCAAAACAATTTAATAAGAAAAAGCATCATGCATGATCAGCATTCAGCAGTAGTTCTCACAAGTATTGTTCATGTATTCTAGCACGATTCTCCTCCCACCATAATCTAGCATGCATCTCCCCAAATTTTTCTCGGCTGCACAACACAAGATGAAACACCTAAGAAGTAAATTCTATGGACAAATGCTTAAAGGCATGTTCCTTAACATTAGTATTAGTGTACCTGAACCTAACTCGTCTGAGCTCCTTTTTGCCACCTGGCAATGCTCTGATGGTAATATAAACACCAGGTTCATCTTGCTCAACCCATTCGGTATCCAAATCGGTTGCATTGCTGATTGATAGATCGCCGGATTGATCAGCCTCTCTGGATGAGCTACTTCTGATTGAAGCATCCATTGACGATATCTCAGTCTTGGCAGCACTAATGGTTGAGACTTTTGGAGTTGAGTTAACACCATTTAATTCATGCAGCTTCCGGGATTGCATCGATTGATGATCGAAGGAATCCGAGGAAGAGTATCCCACTCCCATACCTGTTGGACGGTGCAAATTGCGAGTTAGTCTTTCCCTACTTAGTGGTGGTGTTACTGGGCTCTCCTCTGCTGATTCAAGCTTTGAGATCTGTTATCAACAAAGCAAAACAATCACTTAATATTGTGTGGTTAATCAATAAGGCATTGAACAATGCAAGGGGAGAACTGAAGTAGTAGCAATCAGTAAATTAATTTGCAGGAATGATATTTTTGACTAATTTTTTTTTTGTTACTAAACATTTCAATTAAATTTGTCTCATCTCTCATGTGAAAGATCAGAGAAACTATTACATGCATGTTGCATGTCTAGGAGGCAGATAAATTACCTCATCTTCGGACCTTGGCGGTGTTGGAAGAGGGAATGCTTGACGGTTAAGCCTTTGAACATTGTAAAGTTCCATCACCCTGTCATAGTTCTCCGCCCACCACCTTTGAGCTTGCAATTTGTTAAACATCTCGCGACTATGCATACATACAAAACAAACCAAAATGCAATTCAATATACTTTTTACTGTAGTCCTCCTACTAACATTTTAACTATATGTACATCATAACATCATATCAAGTTCGGAGAGGAGAGAAGCAATGCAATCATATATTATGAAACAGTAAACCGAAACACTTTCTCTTATTCTTTCTTTTTTTTCAATGTTGGGTAGGCAGGTGGAATAATAACTCTCTCATGCTGTAATATAATGAAGTTATTTTTGCCATGTTGTGTATAAATGATTCCCTTGAATATCAACTAACTACTGATTTGTTGTTATTATTACGTTATTTTGTTGACCAAATTACCTTTCTAGAAGAATTTGTTGAATATTTAGTGGTTTATGACACACAGTAATCAATTACGCCAAGTTACTCAACTTACTTTTTGACAAAGAATTCTCAAGAATAAATAAAATATAAAAACGTCTAGGCAATCGGTGCCCTGAATAAAGCTGTGCTACAGCCAAATTTGACCTTAATTTGGCGTTTCCTGGGCAATCAAAAAGCTGGTGGGTCACAACATAATTAGTGGCAACTATATTATTTCATATATACCCAACAAAACTTGAGCTAATATTAGTAGCACAGTAGCATTAGAAAACAATCTGATTTATTGAGTTTGTATTTTTCATAGACCACCCAATAGTAAAATATTGGTAGCTAACTAGCCATTACATCAGAATTCGTCAAGTGGGACCAACAACCTATATGGGTTTCAGTTTATATTTCATGTGCACCTTGTAGTTTCATATTTTTGTCTTGCGTAGTCTTTCACTCTTGAGCATAAGTGGTACCAGACGAAATTTAAAAATAAAGGAAGCAGAAGAAATTAAATGGCTCCGACAAATCGACAAAGACTCGGAAAAAGGGGGTCCAAACACAATCAAGAATCAATTGACCCACCAGCGGGGCACCACCACCTTACAGGGGCCACACAAAAGTTTCTCCTTTTTTGATTGCTTTTGACAAGGGCGTGAAAAATTTCCTGAGAAATGTAGGACCCTTTACCTACACTCTTTCGTGTATATTTACGGAAGAGATTGAATTTGCATGCTTCCTTCATTATCATTGCATGGGGATATTTGGACTTTGGAATACTTAAATGGTCACAGTTACAACCGAGCATATTATAGGATCTTCAGTTCCTACAGCTACTACAATAAAAGTCCTTTTTTTTATATATCAATCAGACACAACCTTAGACTAGTACTGCATCAATATAACTTAATTTGAACAATTAGTTATATAACATTATAACTTGTGAGGTTTGTTTAACTTGATATGCACCAATATCTATTCAAAAACTATTTTTTATTAGCACTTGTGTTATATGTATTCATCCATCCTAGAACACATCTTGGAAAAAAGTGAGCCTCTTGATATACAAAAGAAAAAAAAATCTCAACAAAAACTACTGTTAAAACTATATCCAAAGCTTGTTTAGGCATTTTTAACATGTTATATTGTTATGTATATCTTTTAACCACTGCATATATCCAGTTTAACATGCGACCATTCATATAATCGTAAGTGAAGATAATAATTAAGAATAAGAAAATTAGATGAATTGATACGTTTTACTAAATTATTAAATATAATTTAATTGTGTCTTAATGGTTATCTTTATGTGAGTAACTTTTTTTTTTGACAATATATTAAGATTTTCCTTTTCTGAAATAATTTTTAATAACATTCTCATAATATACAAATTTACATCAACAGAAGAAAGAATCAAAACAATGATAACTTGAATATTTTCAATCAGCAAGCAACCTCTTGTGAAACCAGAAGATGGAGTGAAAGTGTAACTAAGAAGGCGAAAGTGTGAGAATTGGGAAATTGACCTCCCCCAAAAGCAAAAGACACTGATTATTATTATCAATTATCATTAACATCATGATAACGGGCTAATTATAAGGTGGATCCAAACAATAAACAAATACCAGAAAGAAAAAAGTAAAACGGCAACGAAAGCAACGATACGACAGAGAGAGAGAGAGAGTACTAATCACCTGAAACGAATGCGCTTGAGATCGTTGCCGCCACGTGGAAGCGACACGAAGGTGATCAAAACGCCGGGCTCCACGTTCGCCACCCACTCCTTTGGTTCATTCTCTTCGACGAACAGAACTACCGGCTCCAACCGCCGTCCGCTGGCGGAGTTCGGCGTGCCTTCCCCACTCGACGACGATATCCCCTTCAGCCTCGCCTCCATCTCCTTCCCCCAACCTCTCGTCGAGCTCCCTGTCCTCCGGTACGACCACCTGAACCTGTCCGAGTCCGTCTCCGGCGACGACTCCCCGTTTCTCCTCACCAGTCTCCCCGCTGGCCCCGCCGTGCACGGCGCGCAATGCTTGTACGCCCCCGACGCCTTCAGCGCCATGTCCTTTATCTGAATAACAAAAAATACATGACGATGCAAATTACACACTCACTGAACTGAAACAGAGTCTTGTTCAATTTTTGAGTTACCTGGGAAGTGAGAGATTTCATGGACTGGTTTTTGTTGTTGGGATCGGAATCATCGGTCTTACTCAGAGACTCGTTGTTGCTGCCCGTGCCTGATTTCTTGGGACGTGCTATGCATGTAAGCATTTTCGAGTTCTTCTCCCCAATTGGATCAGCTCACAAAAACTAAACACGCAGAAGAACGAGAATTCAGAAAACCGATATTGTGCTACTGCAACTACCCGCCATGAGCTCCAACTTTAACGCCGAACGAAACCAGAGATTCTACAAAGAAAAAACCGGAGTTAGTGGTGGATGCTGGTGGTAGACAGTGGCGACGGTGTGTTAATTTTAAAAATATAATGTGTTTTGATTTGGTGATGCTTGGTAGTGGCTATAATGGTAATGGGGGGCTCTAGAGGGGAGACTTTCATTGCTGTTGCTGTGGATTTCACTCTTTTTCTTAATTCTTAACCTGCAACCGGAAGTCAACTGGCTCTGCCACCTTCTGCCGTTGCTGTTTTTTCAACTTCGTTGACACTTCACACGCCAAACGGTTTTGACTATGTTGGGTATTATGAGAAAAAATGTTTGGGCTTCGCTTCAGTCCTATTCGGTTTTGGGTTCTTAGTAGTTGTGGTCATTTAGAATATGAATTTCGTTATTTTTGGGCTTTAAGCCCAGTTTCAATAATAAAAACCAGCAGAACTTAAATAACATACTCTATATGTGACCAAAAAAGAAAAAGCTCTATACTTTCTGTCTTTCCAAGCGTGTGATTCTAATCCAAATGAGAGGCCTAGATTTTAGATAGCACAACTCGAATTATTTATTTATGCCTTGTTACGCATTGTGCTAAGTAGTTGGGGTGGTGGTCGATACCATTACCAGCTCGAAACTACTAGACCCTTTGGGGCTGCTTTTCCAGGAAACAGAAAAGAGAAAGAAAAGTCCCCAAAGTTGAAAGTACTCGCAAGAAAACAGGCAAACCTTTCCAAACACAAAACACTTTGAAAACTGCGTCCCCCGTACTCGATTGCGTTTGCACCGTTGATTTTTCTGCCATTGGTTCGCGCGCATTCCTCACAAACAGCACAGCAGCGTCAATTATTCTAAACAAGCGACGCACAGCAACACCCATTTCATGATCACGCCACGTGTCCAGATCTTAATACCTCATTTCATAAAATCCGGGACCCGCACCGTATCCACAAGTGCGCTGGAACACAGTAAACGAATACGATCCTGCAGCACTACCTCCACCTCCACCACAATCAATCCAGTGCTTCCACCTGGTGCCGGCGGCGCATGCTTTTATACGCCTCCGGCGTTCAGGTCCTCGTCGGAGGCTCCAGAATCCTCGCCCTCATTGAATCCACCAGCTCAAAGCGTCTCAGCCTCAATTAAATGAACGTGCAGATTTTGAATAACATTTAAGGCTTCTTTTAATAGTTTTTCCTTGTATTTTCCAATTTGTGCACTTCTCGATACTTGTCTTCTGCGGAGGAAAACGATGTCGTTTCTGCGCCGCAGAAAGGCATCCCTGAATCCGGGTCCGCCTGATTCGGATCACGAGGAGGACGAGAAGGAAAAGAAGAAGCTGAAGCGGCAGCAGAAGAAGAAGAGGAGGAAGGAGAAAGAGAAAGAGAAAGAGAAGGAGAAGGAGAAGGAGGAGGAAGAGAAAGTAGAAAAGGCGAATTCGAAAGGTTGCCGCGTAGCTCCGAAGGCGAAAAAGTGGTCGTGCGTGGATAGCTGCTGCTGGTTCATCGGAGTGATATGCTCCCTCTGGTGGTTCCTTCTATTTCTGTACAATGCAATGCCGGCGTCTTTCCCTCAGTACGTGGCGGAGGCTATAACGGGGCCGTACCCGGACCCTCCCGGCGTGAAGCTGAGGAAGGAAGGCTTGACGGCGAACCACCCGGTGGTTTTCGTGCCAGGAATAGTAACCGGTGGGTTGGAGCTCTGGGAGGGCCGTCAGTGTGCCGATGGATTGTTCAGGCAGAGGTTGTGGGGTGGCACCTTTGGGGAACTGTATAAAAGGTAAGTTATCATTATTGTTCCTATTGCTTTTGGTGGGTTCAGATTTGGATACGCTTTGGTTGAGTTGCATCATTGCATGAATGGAATTTTGATAACAATACGTAAATTTGTTCGTTAAGTAATACTAAGATAGTAACTTCCACCAAACCATGTTTTTGGTTCTTGAAAAGAAACCTTTCATAGAGAATTTAATATTTCCGTAGGTTAATTTACTGGTTCTTATTGAGAATCATGACTGTATGAATGATAACTTGCAATCTACAGCGAGCTATTTCTCATGTTGGAAACTTGGAATGATATTACTAGGCATTTTCTTTATATTTCTGAAAGAATATATTCTTCATTTTATGGAGTTAATGGATTTATATGGCCTTTGTATAATTCAGTTCCTTACAAGGCAAAGTTTTCTTTCTTTCCCTACTAGCATTGAACTCTAATGACTCCAGTGGAGCTTATCAATAGTGGTACTTTATAATTCTTTCCTTTACCTTCTACAGACCATTATGCTGGGTTGAGCATATGTCTCTGGATAATGAAACAGGACTGGACCGCCCGGGCATTAGAGTTAGGCCTGTGTCTGGACTTGTGGCAGCTGACTATTTTGCGCCTGGTTATTTTGTCTGGGCAGTTCTTATTGCTAATTTGGCCCGTGTCGGGTACGAGGAGAAAACATGTACATGGCTGCATATGATTGGAGAATTTCGTTTCAAAATACGGAGGTAATTCTTTGCTAATGTGGTATTTCTTGAATCTACTTTCAATTTTTTGTTGAAATAATTGTTTACAAAGCTTAAGGTTTTCAGTGCTCCCCATCTTTCTTACTGTTATTGTCGGCTTCATTTGGTCAGGTCAGAGATCGAACTTTGAGCAGGATAAAAAATAATATAGAACTCATGGTGGCTACAAATGGTGGTAAAAAGGTTGTCGTAATTCCCCATTCAATGGGTGTTCTATACTTTCTGCATTTTATGAAGTGGGTTGAGGCACCACCACCAATGGGTGGAGGGGGTGGATCAGATTGGTGTGCCAAGCATATTAAAGCAGTGATGAACATTGGGGGACCTTTTCTTGGTGTTCCCAAATCTGTCGCTGGGCTCTTCTCCATTGAAGCCCGGGATATTGCTGTGGCAAGGTTTTTGTTTTCCCTACTATAATGTAAATTTTCGGTCCTGTATGTGTGTGTGTGTGTGTGTTCTTTGGCAAAATTTATTCTCTTAACCAGTAGGTTTTGGGATGGTTGTGCGGTTCCTACTTCCTTTTTTGAAAGAACACTAAGTTTCTATTCTGTTCTCTCTTAGAAGATTTCAAGTTTCCATCAATATTCTTTACAATACGCTTCCCTTAGTTACCCCCCCTCCTTCCCTTTTAAATTATGACATGATTGATCATTTTTTTGGATTTCCTTGGTATAGACAGGATTTCTTTTCTCACTGTTCTTGTTAAAGCAAACATTTCTATGTTTTTTCTTTTATGACTTTGCTTGGTTGAAATTGTGAATCATATTCATTCATACATTGCATGCGTAAAATATTTATTAAGGTGTCCTTATTGAACATCTATTCTTTTGCAGGGCCTTTGCACCAGGTGTTTTGGACAAGGATGTTTTTGGTCTTCAAACTTTAGAGCATCTAATGCGTATGACCCGAACATGGGATTCAACCATGTCAATGATACCAAAAGGTGGAGATACTATATGGGGTGGCCTTGATTGGTCACCTGAAGGATACTATAACTGCAGTGCAAAGAAACACAAGACCAATGATAGTATCAAACCATGTCAAAATGACAAAAGGAGTCAGTCAATGAAACATGTGAATTATGGAAGACTCATATCCTTTGGGAAAGATGCAGCTGAGTTACATTCCTCTAAGCTTGACATGTTGGATTTCAGGGTAATGATCCTAATTACACATTGTGTAAATTGTTTAGAAAATATTCCTCCTTTCTTCCTTTTTTTCCCTTCTCCAAACCTTCCAAGTTCCAACATCAAATATCCTGATTTGTCATTTTGAGTGTCAGTAATTGAAATTTATATTTCTAGGTATTTAGCTAATTCAAGTTTGTCTTGCAAAATTAAATCCTATACAACTATCCAACTTTTTAAATTGCTCTGTATTCCTACAAGAAACAGATATTTCATTTTCCCTCCTGTTGAAGTCTTACTTATTTTCTTTTTCCTTGTTTTTTTGACGGGAAGTTGAAGTGTTACTTCATTCACTTCTATATGAATGGTATTAACGGATGGAAATATTTCTGCATCTGTCTATTGAATGTTGATATTCTTGAAGTTGTCGATACTTTCAAACCTCATGCAGTTGCCATCACCTTACTTGATTTACATTCTTTTGAGTTTCATATTTTTTATTACTTGTGCAATTGACAGGGTTCTCTTAAGGGGAGGAGGAGTCATATGAACACGTCTACTTGTGATATTTGGACAGAGTATCATGAAATGGGTGTTGAGGGAATCAGAGCTGTTTCAGATTATAAAGCTTACACTGCTGATGCAGTTTTGGATCTCCTTCGTTTTGTTGCACCCAAGATGATGAAGCGCGGAGATGCGCATTTTTCTCATGGAATTGCTGACAATTTGGATGACCCAAAATACAAGCATTACAAATATTGGTCTAACCCCTTAGAAACAAGGTGAGATTCTCTACTTAATTGCTTTAGTGAACATTTTGTAGAAGTTGCACACAAGACTGCCAATCTAGAATCTGACAATTGTTGGCACTTGGCTACTACGTAAATTAATCATTTTATTACCTTTGTTGGTGGCATTGATGGATTCTTACTTTTGCTATCTTCTATAATGTCGTATCCTGCTGTCTTTTAAAATCCGTTGTTTATTCATACTACTTCTCTTTGTGGTTTGTTATATTTTTGTCCTGCTGCTGCAGATTACCACATGCTCCAGATATGGAGATTTACTCTATGTATGGGGTCGGGATCCCAACGGAAAGAGCCTATGTTTATAAGTCAACTTCCCAATCGGAATGCTACATTCCGTTTCAGATTGACACATCAGCAAATGGTGGAGATGAGGACCCTTGTTTAAAGGATGGAGTTTATAGTGCCAATGGGGATGAAACCGTTCCTGTTTTAAGTGCTGGTTTCATGTGTGCAAAAGGTTGGCGGGGAAAAACCCGTTTTAATCCTTCAGGCATCCGAACGTTCATAAGGGAGTATGAACACGCTCCTCCGGCTAATCTTCTAGAAGGAAGGGGAACCCAGAGTGGTGCTCATGTTGATATATTGGGAAACTTCGCACTTATTGAAGATATTATACGAGTAGCAGCAGGAGCCTCTGGTGAGGACTTAGGTGGAGATAGAGTTCACTCAGAGATTTTCAAATGGTCTGAAAATATTAATTTAAAGCTCTAGTTTCACATGGTAAGTTCCTCACTATAACCTACATAATTCTGCTATTGCATTCTTGAATTTGGTGTTCCATTTCATGTGATTCAAACTTGGTTATCTTTCAGGACTTGATGCTTATTGTTACTTATAGGCTCATTGATTTTTACCAGTTTATAGATAAGAAAATCTTTGGCTCTGGAATGACATATAAATGGAGTCAATATTTTAGCTTTAACAAATGTTGGCATATTGACTGATTGGTTCTCACTGATTTTATACAGTCCAAGATCGAATCCTTTTTGCTTCAATCACATGGCTTTGAGGCAGAGCTGATGGTTACTGAGCTATGTGGCTGATAGACCAGTGGTGATGACAGCCGCAGCTTGATTTTTGACTCGGGTAGTGTCTATAGCGTTTCATCATTTTGGGAAAATGCCGAATCTATTTATAACCCTTTCACCCCTAAAGAAAAATGGGGGAGAAAATTTGTATACCGAGGCTACAATTTTGTCGATTCCATTAATTCATCTTATCATTGTCAATTGCCAGTGAGTGCTTGAGTAGTGAGCTCCCTTGTGCGCATCGAAAAGATTATGAGCTTATACAAAAGTAAATAAATAAATAGAAAGATAAAGGTTAAGATTCTGTTCCTTAGTCCAACAAATAGGTTCATATAATATGCCGGAAACTCAAGTTTATGTTTATCCACATCTGCTTGATAATTGATATAATCCCAAACTAAAGAAATATCAAATTTGGTCCAATTCACATAATCAGATAATGTCTAGCTTTCTTTGTTTCTTTTTTTGTTTTGGTGGGGAAGGATAATGTTATGCTTTCTTTGTTTTCTACACAACAATGTCGCTCGTTATCCGTTAATGGCTAATCAGGAATCGTAATCCCCTATTGGATTAAATATAGTTGGAGAAGTTTAACTTTTTTTTTAGCTCAACGTTTTTAATACATCACTATCCTTTAATAAAAAAAAAGTTATATGACTAAATCAATTATCATGTAGTTATGTATAAATGTGTTATTTATTTTATATTTAATGACTATTTTAGTAATTAAATTTTTTTGTGTATGAATAGTATAATTGTTAAAAAAAACTAAGAAATAAAAGAGTATATAAGACTTTTTTTTCTTCTCAAATTGACTAAACCCCAATTATAATGCTTTGCGTGGAAATTAATTCATTGTAATATTAAAATTCTCTGTAATATTTTCATTTTTTCTCATCTATTATTTATGATCTCAAGTTACTTCAATCAAAATAAATCATAACCTAATTTAGTGATTAATTAAAAATCCGACCAGTTAAATGAGAGTGAATTTAAGGCTGACACCGAGTAAAACCAAACCAAAAAGGAAAAAATTAATGTAACTTCAATTCAATGAACAAATTCTTAAGGATTCATTGGATTAGGCATTTTCATTCTATTTTTTAAAAAAATGAAAAAAATTTTAAAATATGATTAGTTATATATTTTTCAAAATGGGTTCATTAAAAATATTTTTGAAAAAAGTATACAAAGTTTAAAAGTCATTTTCAATACCCTTAGTTTAAAATGGTTGAAAATGTTTTTCTATCGGGAAAAAAAAAAAAGGAAACAGTATTTTGCTATTTTCGTTCCTTACATTAGAATAGAAGGTTTGTTTCGAACCTTGCTCGTACATTTTTTATTCAACGCTTGCGCATACTTCATCTACTTCCACCGTTCTTTTAATGCAAATACAGACAATTGTTATAGTTGACTAGAAAAGCTTTTGGAATAAGAACTACCTTCTTTTTATTTATTATCTATTCACTTTTTAAAAAAAATCTATGTTAATTTTCTCGTATTTCTTATCTCTTTAATTCTTTTAAAATTCAATGTTATTTAATTAATTAGTTTAAATAATATCATTGTATATAAATATAAAATCTATTTAATAAAGATATTGTCATTTTGAAATATTATTGAAAAAAATTTTGAATTTAAACTTTTCAACCAAATTAGCTAATTTAATAAAATTTATTATTTTTTGTTAACATTTTTAGTTATTAATTTAATTTTTCAACCTATATTTTTAAACATTATTAGTTAATTTAATAATAAAAAATAATAAATTCGGTTAATCTCCTAATATTTTTTATTTATTATTGGGTAAGCTAAGTTGACCTATCTATTTATTAAAGCATCTCTTATCACATTATAATTTAAGTGGAAGGATATTAGTCCGGTTGTTTAATTTAATTTCCTGCTACCGACATTCCAGTACTCAATCTTTTCTTTTCCTTTTTCTAAGAAACATAACACGGTAGGAAGTAGGAACTTTGGTATAGATTCTCTCTTTTAATTCTTAAATAGTGAAGCCTTATCCGCAAAACCAAAACCAAATCCAATTGATTTATTATTTATATTTAATACTCAAATGTATAAAGCGTCGGGAAAAAGTAACATACATTACCGAATTAAACAATTTATCTTCCTGTACGTACACAGTTTAATACTTTAATGGCTTATCTAAACGATAAGAATTTTGCCTACAAAGTTATTATTATTATTATTATTATTATTATTATTATTATTATGAGAAATTCTCCGTATACAAGCATTTTTTTATACAAGTCTTTACAAGTTATTATATTAACGCGCTTGAACGTTATTGCACGTTCTTCTTCATCTTCCTCTTCTTCTTCTTTTCTTTCGTTTCTTGCTTTCTCTTTCTCCTTCTTCAACTGTTACTGCACAATTTCACTGCACCGTCTTCTTCTTCTTGCTGCACATTCTTCTTCCTCTTCCTCCTCTTCTTCTTCTTCTTTTCTTTCGTTTTTTGCCTTCTCTTTCTCCTTCTTCATTTACGTGCTTTTCTCTTTGTTTTCTTTTTTCGTTATTCTTGATTTCTATTATTTTTTTATATCAAGCTCTGAAATCATTTTTGAAGAAGAAGAAGCAGCAGAATATGAGGAAGAGAAAGAGAAAGAGTTTTGAATTATGCATAAGGTGTCCTTTGGGTGTATTTCTGTAATCGTTTGGGTGTATTTCTGAAGTTTCATTATTTTCAAAATGATTTCAAAGCTTGATTTCAGAAACCATGAAAATCGAAAAAAAAAGCAAGAATAACAGTAATAAACGAGTAAAACAACTAATGAAAAGGCAAAGAGAATAACGAAGAAATATCGTTTGGGTGTATTTCTGTAATCGTTTGGGTGTATTTCTATAATCGTTTGGGTGTATTTCTGAAGTTCTATTATTTTCAAAACGATTTCAAAGTTTGATTTCAGAAACCATGAAAATCGAAAAAAAAGATGCAAGAATACCAGTAATAAATGCAAGTAAAACAACTAATGAAAAGGCAAAGAGAATAACGAAGAAATATCGTTTGGGTGTATTTCTATAATCGTTTGGGTGTATTTCTGTAATCGTTTGGGTGTATTTCTGAAGTTCCATTATCTTCAAAACGATTTCAAAGCTTGATTTCAGAAACCATGAAAATCGAAAAAAAAACGAAGTAAGAATATCAGTAATAAACGCAAGTAAAACAACTAATGAAAAGGCAAAGAGAATAACGAAGAAATACATGGAGGAAGAAGAAGAGGAAGAGGAAGAGGAAGAGGAGTTGTTCATAATCCACGGTGAGTGAAGAGGAAGAGGAAGAGGAAGAGGAAGATGAGTCGTTCATAATTCACGGTGAGTGTAGCGCTTTGGAAACTGAATAACGCATTAAAAGACCCTAATGTATAGCAACTTGTAAAACTTGTAAGTCAAAAAGACTTGTATGTGTAACAAGCCTCTTATTATTATTATTATTATTAGATAAGCGGTAACTGTGGTAGCAATAGAATTTAACAAAAAGGAAAATTTGAAAGATTTATTTTACGTAATATCCTAGATAGATACTTTTAAAATAATATTTCTAGTTTCTTGATCAATACACCTAAAACACATTAGTTTAACTAAATGATGATAAACAACTTTCTAACTGTGCGAAGATAGACCTGATCAAACTATTATAACATTTAATAATAAACCTTTTCTATAGGATAAGCTCAACGTACCATATACATATAAATAAGCATGAGACATGTGTGTTCCCAAGCTTGAACTCTAAACCGTTTATTGCCTTGCGGCATTCACAGTGATTAGTGGCCCCAAAGAAATTGGAAGGACCAGGGACGGAAGGAAACTAGATGAAATATCGGAAGAAAGCTAAAAATATTAGGGGATGCTCCGATAAAGACGCATAAAACGTCTTTTTTTTAAAGATATTTTTTAATAATTAAAATTTAATATATATAATCACTTAAATTGTATTATTTTTGTTAAAATTAGGTTAGACAAATTAATTTGACCGAAAAGTAGTGAATTAAATTTTGAATTGGTCTAAATTAATATTATTTTTTATAAAAAATTATTACAATACCCCTATTATATAAAATGATTAAAATATTTTTATTATATATATTAATTTTGAGAATCCTAAATTCCAGTCATTTTCTTCTCTGTCGTGTCGTTATAGGATTAGAATTTAAAATTTTTAAAATTACTATATATAAAATAGGGATATTTTAGTTGTGTTTTATAATAAGGATATTGTATTAATTTTTTATAAAAAATATTAATTTATATCGGTTTAAAATTTGATTTATTAATTTTTTTACTAAACTAATTTGTTCAATCTAATTTTAATAAAAATAATATAATTTAATTAAATTTTAATTGATTATATGTATTAAATTTTAATTTTTAAAAAACATCTTTAAAAAAAGATATTTTTGACATCTTTATCTAAGTGACTCCCAAAAATACTTACATAATAAAATAAAATTTTAAAAGGGATTAAATTAAAATTTATATATAATAATTTACATATAAAAGTTTTAAAATTAGGAGAGTCATTGCTCTCTTTGTTTTTATATGGCTCTGCCACTGAAAGGATCTATTTTATTTTATAAAAAATAAATAGTTAAATTAGTTTTTGAAAAATCATTCGTTTTTTAAATTAATTTTTAAAAGATTTTTTTAATTAAATTTATTTTTTAAATATTTTAAATTATTCATATTAATGCTTCAGTCACTTTGTTTATTGATGGTATTAAAATTTATTAATATGATACTTTAAATGACATTTCAACACATACTTAAATTCTTAGTTGACTATTAATATGATTAATTTATAAAATTAGATAAAATTAACTCTAAATTAAAGAATTTTAATGTTTCAAGTTTTCTCTACAATTAAGTTTTAATGTAATCTAATTTTATAAATTTATTATGTTAATAATCAATTAAGATTGTTAGGTGTGTGTTAGAATGCCATTTAATGTGTTAAATTAGTAAATTTTGATACTATCAACAAATAACGTAACAAAAAGACTAACATGATTAATTTAAAATATTTAAAAGACAAATTTAATTAAAAATTTCTTTCAAAAACTAATTTAAAAAATAAATGATATTTCAGAGACTAATTTAACTATTTACTCATTTTTTAAAACAAGTCTCAGATTCCAAGTAGCTGCCTGCCAAGTAGTTAAGAAATACAAGTGGCAAATTGGGCATATTTATAGAATGTGTTTAGCAAAGTTTAATGATTAGAATTGTTTTTTTAAGTAATTTATTTATTTAATTGTAGCTTTTAAAATATAATTTATATGTAATAATTCGAACTAACATTCAAAAGATTATCCAAAATTTGTAATGAATATGTATGACAAAATCGGTTATAATAAAACGAATATTAATTATAATTAAACAGATTTATATCTCAATAACATAAAATACAATAGCTATAAACAATAATTCTATAAAATACATGAATAATAATGAAAAACAATTTATTTTGAATTATATCATAGACATATATTGATTTGATCTCAAAATATTTTCTATACATATATGTTTTAGAATTAAAACCGAAAATTATTTGGTAGTAACAACTTGAACAAGATATATTTCGAATAGGTTTAAAGAAACAAAAAGCATAATAGAGTATTAAATAATAGTTAAATTCTTTAGATAATCCAATGTCAATAAATTTGACAATTTAAAATAAAAATAATTTAATTTTGATGCACTGACAATGTAAAACGTTTTATATAGTCGTATAACCGTAGTTAATATAAGAAATATTTATTTTTATTAGCAAGACGTCATGTGATATGATGCACATGTAAAATAATTTTATATTAAAATTGCATCAAAATTAAATTATTTTTTAATATAAATATTTTTATTTTTTGCTCAATATAAATCCCTAATTATATTTAGATAAAAACTACTTCATGTAAAATTAATAAATAAAAATTGTTAAATAAATTAAAAAATTTGACTAAATTATTATCTAATAACTCACAAATATTAATTTTACATTAAATTAATCCACCTGAATTTTCATCTTATATTTAACATGCTCTTAATTATACAACTGTGCCAAATGTCACGTGTTTAGCGAATATGGAAGGTGGCAGGACATTTTCGAAATTAAGGTAATTAATAGGGTTAAATTGCAAGAAACTTGCTAATTAGGATAAGTTTTTTTTTTCTTTTCTTCCTCTCCCAACAGCTAGTGGACATACGCAGGACGCGCATCAGTTGTGCGTGCGCAAGGTAACGGAGGAGACTGATGAATGTTGCGGACTTGCGAATAGCGCGTGGAGTACACTTGACAACTGCAGGTGGGGATCGTACGAACAGTGACGGGCGGCTGGGTGAGGGGTGAAGAAAAGAAATGAAGGCCCGAGGCCCAAAAGGTTGAGGGAGGGTGCGGTGGGCCACCTTAGAAAATGACTCTGTCTACTCTCGTATGAATGCACAAAAATTGACCCTCAAAAATAAACTAGAAATTCTTCTAGACTTACCAAATTAATAATTGCTATAAAAGAGATTAATATTAGAATCTATAACAATGTGGTAGGCTATTTTCAAAATAATTTATAAATTTTTTTTTATAAAAATTTTAAGCGAATACCTGATAAAAGTTCAATTCATCTAACCTTTTTCAAATTCTATATTGGAGTATACATTTTCTAATAATTCACCTTCCAAAAAAATCGAGTTCAAATTGTCTATTTAAAGAATCAAAATAGCTACGGAATTTACTAATCTCATGTAGTTAATTAGTTCCAAAAGTATATATATATATACGAAATCCGAATTGTTGAAAATCAAAATAAACAAGTAAATAGAAAAAAGGAGAAAAGGTGACGGAGTAATAAAAAATCTGTGCATACTGCATTCCCTTATCGGGTGAACAGCGCGGTTGATCCATTGGGACAAGTCAACTTTAGAAGAGAAAGGTAACAACAAAAGAATTTAACAACTTACGTTAGTAAAAATAATTATTTTTTAAATTAATTATATAAATAATAATTAAAAAATGAATATAATTATATAATTTTAATTTTTATGTATTGATAATGTAAAATATTTTATATATTATATAATTATAATATTTTTTTAAATAATTATTTATGTAATTAATATAAAAAATAATTATTTTTATTAATAATAAAAAAATTTAAGGACCAGTAATTTTATTAAATTTTGGCTAGTATATAATCAGTAAAAGAAAAGTGGGTAATTCGATAATATTAGATGAAATTTCACACCATTAAAAATATTATTGATGACTACTTAATGGCTATAAATTATAAAAGTTGTTGTCTCCTAGCATTTCTCTTAATAATATAATATTATGTAATTAGAGAGATATAAAACATTTTTACACTAATTCTAATTGTATTATGTAAAATTACACTATCTTCACAAAAATTAAACTGATGATAAACAAATAAAGTAAAAGAAAAGAAAAAGGAGAAGTAAAGGAGAGTGGGTTGTAGGTGGTGGGTTGAGTGTGAGAGTATTTATGTGAGTGGGCACAGCGCAGCGCTTTGCAGTGAGTTAGATTAGATATAAACACAAACACAAACACCCATCTATCGGTTAGGGGAGAGAGAGAGAGAGAGAGAGAGATTTAAGAGTGTTTCAAGATTCAAGTTTCAAGGGAGGAGACATGTCCAACTGGATCCCAGCAGCTCCATTATGCTCTTACTACAACTTCTAGATTAGTTTAGATTGCTACTATCAGATCCAACATACAGGTATCTCTTATCTTTCTTTTCTATCTTTCTTTCTATTTGCATGTGCTCTTTCAGGTCAACTCAACCTCATTAGGGGGCCGGGCCTTCTCTGTTTATCCTCAGCCTTGATCTACTTTCATTTTTATTTTTTTATTTCTTGTTTTTATAGACTCTATTTTGGGAGTGTCTGTGTCTGGCATGCATGTGTTTTTTTTTCTTTTTTTTTTATCAGTTATTTATTTCAAGTCAACTTTTTATATATTGTTGTACATACATGGCCACTTCGGCTATGCGCATCTCCTTTCTTGTTATTCCGTACATTCTCTGCATATGCTAATTGGTAAGCTGTATTTGTATTTCATATACAATTCTTTTAATGTTGATTGATGTGGTTACTGATTCTGTTTGTCATGGTTGCATAGTTAAAAATTATTATAAGAAGATAGGCAAGAATTTTGATATTTTCATTCAAGATCGTATGATTATATCTTAACATGCAATTAATCCGTGGTAGAGATGGAAATCCAACATTTGTAGTTACTTAAAATAGATTATGAAAATGAAATCTTTTTAAATCGGTAAGTTCATTAGATAGGACAGAAAAGAGAATTTCTTTGAGGTCCCTTCATTCTTTTATGTGCTTAGAGCATTGAATGGATTGATTTAAATCCTATTATGTGTTACACATTACATATACACTTCATTTTCTAAGTTTTTTAATCGTTTTTTCAGGTCAAGTAATGCATATGTGGAGGGTTAAATGAAGCCATTCCTCTTACTGAATCATCCCGATCCTGTGTTCAATTTCGAACAAGTCAATAGTACTCACTCAATGGTATGTGAAGCTCTTGGTTTATAGATTTGCTGCTTTCAGTTGTAGCTTCTAAATAACTATTTTTGCTCTGATTTCAGGCACATGCTCCTTTTCCTTACAGCGAACCATTTTTCGGTGGTTCATTAGTTGCTTATGGACCGCAGGCTGTTGTAAGTTCTGTCAAGAACATCTTGTTTATTCATGCTATGTATTTTTTTAGAGTTATGCTAGGTGTACACCAAAATCCTCCACCAAAGTCAGCCACCAGTATAAAATATATGCTGGAATATAAATACACATTGAAAATAAATTAAACCACATATGTATTTATACACAGATACATTGGTGGCTGACTTTGGTGTACAAATAGCATTTTTTATTTTTTTTATGCCTGCTATTGTTGAGTTTGAAATATTTACTGCAGTTGGATTTCTTACTATAATAATTTACTATGATCTCACTGCATTTTTTAAAAAAATTTATAAGGGTCAACCCCAGATGTTGCCCCAAGTGCTGGGATTAGGATCCCCAAGAATTGCACTACCACTTGATCTTGCTGAAGATGGCCCCATTTATGTCAATGCTAAACAATACCATGGTATACTGAGGAGGAGACAGTCACGAGCAAAGCTCGAGGCTCAGAACAAGCTCATCAAAAATCGTAAGGTATGCTCCATAAGTAAGGATGTTATGGATAGGATCATGGATGTTTACAGTATACTGAGAAGAATATGAATGCATAGAATTATATTGAAGAAGTAATAATAATAGTATTAGGTATGGAATTGTGAAAAGTTATTTGGGGCAAACATTATATGCAATAAAAATGCAGCCATCGTTATTTTTTTATATATATATATTTGCAAGGGAATTGTAGCAAATGTCCTAAACATGGAAATTAAAGGCTTATGACAAATAAATGAGTGACACTGGTATATAAATAGAATGATTTAGAATTACATTTTGCATTATTCTGCAAAAATTTTGTTTTAGGGGAATACTAAATTATATTAGCAGAGCTGGTGCTTGCTTTCTGAACTCTGCTTTGGAGTAAAAGGAAATGGTCTTACTCCCCTGAGTTTCCCTTTTTTTCTTTCTTCTAATTCATTGCAGCCCTATCTTCACGAGTCGCGACATCGCCATGCTTTGAAAAGGGTTAGGGGATCCGGGGGACGCTTTCTCAGCGCTAAACAGCTGCAACTGTCTAATTCAGAACTCATTAACGGTGCCCGTTCAGGCTTGAACCCTGTCAATGTATATCATAAGAAAGATGCATCAGAGGTGGAAAGTCATCTCTCTAGAACCGGAGAAAACGCATCTTCCATCACAACGTGTTCTGACCTAACAAGTTTCTCCAGCAATGACATCAATTTCAGGCATCCTGAGCACAATTTCTTGGGAAGTTCCCCAAACATGGGTGGAGCATCACAATGCAGTGGGGGACACACCTTTGGTTGTTGAACCCAGCAATGTTCTCCACATGCCCGGCGAGCGAGGCAGAACCAAAGCGACAGAGTTAGGTTCTCCCATCCGGGCTGGCAAATCATCCTTGGCTTAGTCACTTTTATGTGTTTCATCATTTCATCTGATACATAACATGCTTTTTCAAACACTATGCATTTCCCACAGACCTTACCATTTGCCTACTGCTTTTGCTATGTATTTTAAACTCTGCTATTGCTGCGTGCTTCCATTGGTCTGTTGAACTGGTTTGATAAAGTTTGTGGTTGAAGAAAACTTTTAACTTTAATTCTAAATGTATGGACTGTCCTTGCTTTGTTTTCTCCCCTTGGCCCCCTAGAAAAAGAAAATCTCCAAAAACTACTTGAGCAGACACAAATTCAAGTAGTATTTTAACATTTGAAAACAAACAAAATTATCATTAGTTGTTGTTACTCGTTTTCTTTGCTCTCTTTATGGAAGAGGTGAGTTCAGTGGCAGTGGATCAAACATGTTAGGCACATATCGTGAGAGACATGCAAGTAGGTAACACTAAAATGCGTTTCCCGTGGCACCATCATGCTGCCTTAACTAACATACCCCCACCCTTTTCACCATCTCCTAAATTTTCGTCTCATTTTCTTTGTGTCCCCGTGAAGTGCTTCGTTGGCACTTGGCATTGGTACGCTAATCTATATGGAAGGTTAATTTCCACTTATCTAATATCAACTTAACTGCTTTGTTCATGACTTCAAGGGCAGTAAAAAAACAAAAAAATAAAAATAAAAAGTTGTTACTAAAACAGTTCATCTAGTTTGAGTTGTCGAATGTGATGCGAGGAACAAGATGTCTTTCCGTTCATGCGAAGCACAAGACTTGAACCAAGTGTTAATATTTATTCATGTCTTCTATACATAAATAAATAAATAAATATATGTTAAAAATAAATAAAATAATATAACATATTTATAAGCAAACATATTATAATTGATTTAATGATGGATGTTTAGCGTTTTTAAGGGGGAAATAGTAGTTGCACATGGAAGCATTCCCCACAAAAGACATGGGATAAATATGACGAAGCAAAAAAGGGGCACAACTTATGGAAATGTAATTTGGTGAGAGGTGGTCCAAAAAATATAAAAATCCGATCAGTTGAGTTGAGTTGAATTTTGGCCATTCCAACAAGGGGTCGGTGTTCCCGAGAAAAAGCACCCTCCCAATTCAATTCAAAACAAACACACACACTTGAATTCGCAAATCAGAGAAGAATTTAGAGTGATGGTGTCGTACATGAACGTGTTGTTGTACGGAGTGGGAGGGTTAGTGGTGGCCGGAATGGCGCTGCTAGTGGCGTTTCAGGAGAAGCTTGTCTACGTGCCGGTGCTGCCTGGCCTCTCCAAGGCTTACGCCATCACTCCCTCGCGACTCAGCCTCACCTACGAGGACATCTGGCTCACCTCCTCCGACGGCGTTCGCCTCCACGCCTGGTTCATCAAGCTCTTCCCTAACTGCCGAGGTAGCTCACACCACATTTCCACTCTCTTAGGGTTTTTCTTTCTCTTTCTCTCCTTTTCTGCTTCGATTTGCGTACTGTAGTCATGGATTTTCCTGCACTCTGCTGAGATTTTGCTGATTTCTATGTTGAGCTGATTCTGATTTGTTGAATTTTCGTTTTTAGTTGTGATTTGAGTTTCTTTTTGTTCTCGTTGGCCAAATTGAAGGTATGTTTGGATCTTTGTTTCTGAGAGTTAGCTTAGCTGTGGGAATTGAATGGCGATTGATATTTGCTTGAGCCTGAACTGAATAATGTGGGATGGGAGAAGTATAGATCGAGAGGGTAAATTATTCGGGAGTAGAATCGTCTTTAGAATTTAATACGATATTGCTCTAGTCGCTTTC
This sequence comes from Arachis hypogaea, assembly GCF_003086295.3. Lineage (NCBI taxonomy): Eukaryota > Viridiplantae > Streptophyta > Magnoliopsida > Fabales > Fabaceae > Arachis > Arachis hypogaea. The sequence goes on from NC_092036.1 coordinate 94,327,257, forward strand.
TTCATCCAGAACTTATGATTTGTGAGAGTACAACATCTTCACTTGGATTGCTGTTGAAGTCTTAGTGCATTATGATTTGTATGTGCACTTTTTGATATGTTTTCTTTGCAACTTAGATGCTGTTCTAATGCAGTTCCTTTTTCTTGTGTTTCATTTCAGGGCCTACCATTTTATTTTTTCAAGAAAATGCTGGAAGTATCCTGGTGTTAGATATTAGGATTAAGTTGTGGTTATTTTGTATATTCGTTTCTTCACCCAGTTCAGTATGCTTTTAAATGCCTTAACTACTGTCTTAGATATTGCTCATCGTCTTGAAATGGTTCGCATAATGTTACAGCAGTTACAATGCAATGTTTTCATGCTTTCCTACCGAGGGTATGAGTTTGCACTTGACAATTTAATGGTGATGTTTGAATGTAGCTATTTCAGCTGCTTTATCTTGATAAGCATGGACACGCCATCTTCTAACCGGATTGGCACTGATTTGTTATATATATATTCAATTACACAGCTATGGAGCAAGTGATGGCTATCCTTCTCAGCATGGAATTACTAAGGATGCTCAGGTATGCATTTTGGTTAGTGCCTCTATTTTGGTTAAATACTTCTCTCAAAACTTTTCTTATTTTATCACCATCTTGTTCCCAGGTTGCACTGGATCATCTTTGTCAAAGGTCTGACATTGATACATCTAGAATAGTTGTATTTGGAAGATCACTTGGGGGTGCAGTTGGAGCTGTACTAACAAAGAATAACCCTGACAAGGTACCTCCGTTTAATTCTAAGCAGCAGCCTGTTTGTGTACTGCTAATGTTCATTCTCATTTGGCCTTCTTTCTACGTTCTAGGTTGCTGCACTGATACTGGAAAATACTTTCACATCTATTTTGGATATGGCTGGTGTTTTATTACCTTTTCTGAAATGGTTTATTGGCGGTAGTAGTTCAAAAGGCAAGATACTCAATTTTCTTGTACGTTCTCCATGGAGCACTATTGATGTTGTTGGTCAGGTGAGGGACACTGGAAATGCAAGGTTTGGGTTATCAATCCCTGGATGGAGTGGTGTGTTTGTTCATTCTCTTTTACTATGTTATTTGCAGATCAAGCAGCCCATTCTTTTTCTCTCCGGATTGCAAGATGAGATGGTCCCCCCATCACATATGCAAATGCTTTATGCAAAGGCAGCTACTCGTAATAATCGATGTCTTTTTGTGGAATTTCCTACCGGAATGCATATGGATACTTGGCTTGCTGGTGGTGATCAATATTGGAGAACAATTCAGCAGTTTCTAGAACAGCATGCCCCAGTGAAAAAGGAAGTTGAATCGTCCCAAAATGAAAATGGTAATAACAGTTTCTTTTCATGCTGTTTTTCACCATTGGGATGAGTTATGAAAGTGGAACTGCATTTGCTGAATAATTATTTTGTCGGAGCTTTATCCAATTTTTCATTTTGAGCTGTGGAAGTTTTCTTTCTTTGTTGTCTTTTCCCACTTTTATATTGCCCTGCACTTCATCCTCTGTTTTTCTTACACTCCATCTAGTTATTGTTTTCACCCTTCTTTAACTCTTTTTCTTTAGCATTAATTTTATTCCAACATTCTTTGTTACCCTTGCTAACTTAATTATGGTTTTAATACTGCTGCCAGATATTGGGCCGAGGTGATTGGCTGGCATTAGATTATTTCAATGATACTAATTGGCTAACTAAGGATTCAAACAGTTTATGCCCTTTGAAGTTGCAGCCCTTAAGAGCTCTCTGTGAGAAGATGATTCTAGACATGCTGAACCGTGTCGGACTATTTCATTGGATATTTTGGGTTGCTTGTGCTTTCCTGAAGCTAGAAGATGCCCAGACAGTTTGTGATTCACTTTTGCTACACTGTTTGGCATCTACAATCTGGATGCTGGATCGAATTTGACAAATGACATGTAGAATAAGAATTATTTACCAGAGATAATTTATACGTCTAGTTAATTGTTGTAATATACTCATATATATTGTTCGTATGAATAGGTTCGCGGTTTTCAAATTTCATACTAACGCAAACTGAGAAAGTGTTACTGATACCTGCGAGTTGATACTGGATTCTTTGATGTTTTTATTAATTCTTTATACAGAACATTGAGTTTTGTTTGATGATTGATTTTTGTGCATGAGCTGTAGATAGTTGATATCCGAGTCAGGTTTAACTCAGGTAACAAGTAACAACAGCTTGATACGATTTTAAACTTTGAGGAAAACAGTGAAGAGACTAGTTTTATTGCGTACCCTAGGATTTCTTAAATTAGTTCGATGTTCAAGATGATGCTGATATATACTAGTAAGTGTTGAGTAGTCAGGGAGATTGATATTCATATATTTATTTATTTATTTGTAATAAAATAGATGATATCATGATAGTATACTTGTTATTAATATGCCAGGTTGGTGCACCATTTGGAAACTTTATGTAGACATAACATTTAATATTTGATGGCTTGTAGGTTCTGATCATGTTAGGCATGAGATGGACGAGAACGCAAGGGTGGAAGTTGAACATGCGTGTTATATTTATAGTTCCTGTAATGATGTTCCACCCATTCGTGGAACTGCCCTACAAAATTCTGGATGTATACACAAGCAAGTAAGCTTTTAGAGTGCGTAAATACAGTTGATGCGTGTGCATTACAAACCAAACCCCCCATAGTGGAACAATTGAAAAACATATCTTAATCTCTCATGTAGCATTTATCTGAGGGGGAAGTCCTGTTTGATTTGTGCTCTGCCAAAACCAAACAATCTCCAGTTTGAGGTTCACACGCCTAACGCAATTTTAAGAGCCGTATAACATTGCTTGAGAGTCTGAGACGACCTCAAGAATGAAGCTGAATTTACACACTACAGTCAACGGTCAACGTGGTCTTCTAGTTTCATTCCGTATAATGATATTGGGATTCCTGATAGGTGAGTTTAATGCTGTCAGATCCACCCGTTTATCTCCAGTACCATACATACGGTATGATATACTCCACAATATGTCAGTAGGTTGCACCTTAGAGGTGAGTGGAGCATTACATGTGGAAACAGGCTTTGACTTGAGGAATGGATTCTTTTCGCACTTTCCCATTCCGTTAGCAAGCAGCCAGCGGGAACCAGATTTTTGGTGTCTTGATGTGCCCCAAGACCTCCAATCCTTCTTCTTGTAGGCAGGCTCAGTTTTCAAGCCTGCAACATGCACTTCTGTGATTCTGAACTGAGGAATTCCCTCCCCTTCTGAAGGTTTCTCTGTCTCAACCTTGCCTATTGTTTTACAATCATCATCCTCTTCTTCATCGGTGTTACCTACCTCAGATAGATTCCTGGGCTTTGGTGGGAAGAACTCCCTCTTGACTTGTATAAGAGCAAGCATTGGTGTTCCAACAGACTCAAAATATCTCAGAGGATCACGAAGTTGCACCATTAATGCTACTGTGAAATTGTTTCCCAGCAAACCATGTTTCCTCTCAGGTTCGTTTCCTCGTTTCCTCTTGATATTTGAAATCCGATGAATTAAATCAAGGGAGTTAACATGATGGGCAGCTAGAATTTTGGATGTATGCTCATTGATATTATCTATATCATCAATCTCGCCAGAATCTAACCTCATCCATTCATCAAGACTCAATGATAAGCTCATTATCCCATCAACAACACTGCTATCTTTTGTTTCTATCAACCCCAAAGCAACAGCTTCATCGGACTCGTTACTGTTATTTCCCTTAGCATGCAGAGCTGAAATATCCCCAAAGGATTGCGCGGTGATGTTTGATGGTGCATCCGTCTCCTCCATCCCAGATTGTATTCTCAAACCCTCCATTGCAAGTGCTTCTATTTTATCCATAGCCAATGGAGCTAGAGCTTCAAATGCAACAAACTCTGAGCCTGTCTGGTTGCCAACTGAACCAGATGATGTTCCCTTCAATCCTCTTAGCACACAAGTTGTATCTTCTTGTGTTACCAAGTTATGTTGCAAATGGCATTGTCTACATAAAGTAAAGACAATTCACTCAGTAAAAGATTCCGACAGAATTAACGATAAACTATATATGCAACTCCAAGACTAGTGATCAGTAAAAATGACAAACCTCTCTTTTCCCTTTATTGTCATAGCTTCCCATGCTATTTGTTGTATTGTCTTCCCTGTAATATCTTCCAGAGGCATTAACTTCTTTGCCAGCATCGAAAGCTTTTCAATTCCCATCAAAGCCAAACATTGTACAATCTCCATCATCCCAGAACCCATTTCTGCAGGTACCACAACAGGGTGAGAAATCTGCATGACTAGTCTCCCACTACTTCTACTATTCTTGAAAAGTGAAGGACTCATAGATCGTAGAAACCCTCCGTTACTTGTCTGAAGACAATGGCCTAAACCCTCTGCCAATGGAGGTAAGCGTAAAGGCTCTTCAGGTAGTGCATGAATTGGACTTTCATAGCTAGCATAGTTTTTTGGTGGAGAATATTGAAAAGCCTTCTCATTCAAACCCAACTCACACGTTAAGGCTTCTGTTTCCATCTCTTCTAACGCCTGTGCCTTTTCTTCGCTCATATGCTGGAGCTGAACTAGATGCCCTGCATGAAGATCTTCTGAAAAGGATGATGACTTGATACAATTAGAGAAGTTCAAGGGCTCTGATCCAATAGAAGTTTCGTGAGCATCATCTATTTCATTATTACTTCCCTTATCAACATCAAACGATGAGAAGTCCTCAGACCTACTGTCCATCTCAAATTGTGTTACAAGGCGCTCTCTTGGAGATTCGAGCCCACTTTTAGGACTCAACTTCATTGGACTATCGTCTATGCCAAGCATGCTTAAAAATGAACCCGTGACATCATCCAAGCTATATGTGTTTCTTTTCTTGTATTCAGTTTTGGCTTCCATGATCATAGGAGAATCTTTGACACTGATCAATGCTGACTCTATTTCTTGCAAGAGTAGTTCTTTGTGAGAAAACTCATGTACTATAGCCTTTTCCTCAGCACCATCGTTGACCTCATCCTCGGAATCATGTTTAACAGCAGTTTCAAGGATGCTGGTACTGTCAAATTTATGATCATCGACAAGAGCCTTTGCAGTGCATACCTCTAATTTTACATGTTCATCTGATGAGCATTCAATGCCCCTATCAACAGCAGAAAATCCATCTCCTTCCCATTCTTCAGGATTTTCTTCTTGTCCAGACACTTGTGCCACTACCTCCAAATCTTTAACACTGTCCAAAGCTGAATCTGCTTCTTGCAAGGGAAGTTTTTGGGTGCACAAGTCATCTTGGTGATAAAATTCACATACTAGAGCCTTTTCCTGCGTATCATGTTTAACAGTATCTTGAGAAGATCCTTGTTCAGCAACACTATCAAGTGTATTGGTACTGTTAAATGTATGCTTTTTAACAACAGCCTTCATGGACGATTGCTCTAGATTAACACGTTCATATGATGAAAAAAATTCAATGGCCTTATCAACAACAGAATATCCATTAGATTCACACCCTTCATGCTTTTCATCTCTGGAATTAGTTGATGGAAAATCCTCTGGTTTAACCGTCTCTACATTAACTTGAAACACAAGATATTCTGGTTTGCTACATGCATGAGGAGATGTTTTTTCTTCGATATCTTGATGATTTTTGGGATTCTCGTTTTCAATATCAGGTGAATCTGGTTTGTTAATGTTTTCTTCATAATCTTTAGGTCTGTACGGAGAACATATCTCTTCTATATCAGGACTCTGATGAAAGATGTCTCCTGAGCTAGCTGATTTTGGCAATGGCATTACTTCATGAAGATCCATTACCTCTTCTGCATTTTGGGATGAATAATCCGGGGAAAAGATTGGCAAACTTCCGGTACGCAACAGGTCTGTTTTAGTCAGACCGTGTGCTTTATCCAGTTGCATCGCAGAAGGCGAATCGTTCTGCCCCAACCCCAATTCATTAGGAGAATCCTGATTGCCTATGGTACCATGGGAACCAACCACTACATAACCAAAACTGACATTCATCACTGCACCTTTAGCTGCTCCTGATAATCTAAAACTTGTGCTCCATTTCCCCGAGCTCTTCTCCTCCGAAAGCTCTTCGAGTGTGAGAGGAAGGAACCTTGTGAGATCGACCCGGTGCTTCCCCAAATCAAGTTCTGCAGCACCAACCATGGAAGCATAGAGTGAAGAATGCTTTGGTTCATATTTTGCGGAATTTTGAGGTCGACTCTTACTTCCAGAGATTGTGCAAGTGTATGTCAACATTTGTTCAAACTCAGCAGCACCTAGAATCACCTTGGCAGGGTGTGTCACCATAACATCACGCTTCCTCTTCCAATACACACAGATGCTAGCATCGTTGAAACTAGGAGGCAATCCTTCAATCAAATGGACTTGGAGGGAAAACCGGCATTCGAACTTGCGGTTTCGGGAGAGGGAAAGGGCCTTCAATGAATCCCATATGGACTTCTTCTCCTTGCGCAGATTATCATTTTTACTAGCCTCAGGACTTGATTTAGGATCAGGTAACGGTGCTTTCCTGATGGATTTGAACCGAGTTCTCGGGGTGGAGGATGAATCCTTTGAAGAGCTTCCGTCCAGGCTCAGGGCCTTGCTTATAGATTCAACACCTCTCAAAAACCTTTTTTGCTCTTCAGAACCTTGATTACTCTTTTCTCCATTTTGCTCTTCATAACCTTGTTTGCTCTTGTTTTCTTCCATCTTCAACCTTTGATGACATTATGTTTTGCTCAGAAAAGCTTTCAAATAAATAAATAAAACAAAAAGGTGATTGTACCAATAAGATTAAGCAGAACAAAACCCAGAACCCAGAAAAATGCCATGCAAAATGAACAAAACGCAAAATAGTATATACCAGGTTCCTACAATATTCTATAGAATAAATCGATGAACCCAAAAATTAAAAAACAAAAAATAAAAGAAAAAGAAGAAAATGATGGATAGGTTAGATTTAGATCGATTACCGGGTGGCATTGGAAGGAATACCAACATTGGAAGCCAAGGGAGAAGAAAACAATATGCTGCGCAATCCAAGCCTTCGCCACCCCCGTTCTGAAATTCAAAAATGAAGCTCGGTTTTCCTAAAGGAATTTTAAAAAATAAAGAAGGGAATTTGAGCGATAAAATGTATAGAGAAAAAGAGAGGAGGAGAAAAGAAGGGAATAATAAATGGGGGGAAAATGAAAGTATAACGAGGATTAGAAGAGAGAAAGAGCATGTTGTTGTTAAAGTTTGTTAGTTTCCTTGATTCGTTTCTTAATCCTATCGTTTGTGTCTTAAATTGGCGGTAGCGGGCATATCTTTTAACGGAATATATATACTACTCGATCCATCTTTTTATTTATTAACATTAATTTGTCTTTAATAAAATTGTTAGGTTCCAATTTAAAGTCTCGATAAATCATAAATAGCAAATACAATAGTTAATAGAGAACAGTTTATCAAAGAAATAGTTTATACTTTATAACAACCATGATGTTAATGCTTTCCAAAAAAAAAGGAAAAAGAGAAATAATAATAATAATAATAATGTGTTTTTGAACTATACTCTTTTTTTCTAGAATTTTAACGTCCCTTGACATTGTCCAACTATGAAAAATGCATAAATGAATCATGGAAGCACACAAGTTGAATAATCCCATTATGTGCAAAACACAATTTCCAAAAACACATACAACTCAGATATATGTATGTGATGGAGCATGTTCATTTCTGTAAATTAAACTACCTTGTTGCAATAAATTAAACTATCTTTTAGGTCCATCCGTACTATATAGTGTATTTGAGTTTATGAAGATGAGGGGCCATTCAATCTTGATATAAAACAAAGAAATTATCATTCATAAAACAAAATATATATAAGGTGCAGATTTCGATCTCTGAGAAGTTTTGATTCTTGTTAGCATCTAGATATTTATCAAGTAGTTAGAGTTAGTTATAGTTAGCTTACAAGTGAATGTAATCACAGTGTTTGCTACACCAGCAGCACACATCGTGTATTCGTGTATATATATCATGACATGCAGTGTAATAACATCATTTAATGCATTCCATATCTTCTCTCAATTTCATCACGTTTCTCTGATTCAACAATCCTCCACATCAGTAATCAGTTCACTCAACATTCTTGGTTCCAACTCACCATCCACAGACGGGAACCATGCAAATCTGATCTGAACAATTGAGAGGAGTTCATTTGAGAATATGATAATATTATTTAGGAAAAGTACGAGGAGCCAATGGAGGTTTATGGAGTATTAGAGATATAACCATTAGTGTTATCTTTTCACATTAATTGAAGCTTTTGGAATGAGTTGTATCATGACATGGTATTAGAGCGCTAAATCCGGTCAAGAGTTTAATCCTTGGTAAACTCCAAAATTAGTTTAATTTTTTTGGAAGATGTTTATTATCCCTAGTACTCAGATGGTTATTCTAGATGTTCATTTTGTAACTCAATAGCCTATTGTACATATTATACAAATAGTCCATTATCTCTTTACCGGGATCCATTAATTTATTATAAGGTGATTCTCAGGACCAATTTTAATTTTTTTAACTAATTAATTTATTTTTCATTTAGGTTTATGGATGTTCTTCAGCTTGATAAGATCATCGAACACTCCAACCTGTGTGTATCTTGGATAAGTGTTCCCGTAAAAACAAAATATTCTCTTGGCATAAGAGAATATCCTTGTCCTTATTGGATAAAATATAAGGAAAAAATCCTTGTATTCTCTTATAATACACAAGGGTTATTTAAGGGTAACTTTCTTTAAGTCAAATTAGGTTTTCGTTTTTTGTGACGAGTGTGTGAACTTGCACATCAGTTTAAATAAATAAATAAAATAAATAGTTTACGTTAAATATTAGAATATAATAAAAAATATTAATCACTAAATCTTTTAAAAAAGTGCCAGATAATAAATGAAGCAACCTTACTCGTGTGCCATAATCCCATAACTCATGTCAGACAAATTATTTTCTTTGTAAGGAGACTTTTTAATATATAAAGTGAATGTTGCTATACTTCACTAATTTTGATCGTCATTTTTCTCAATACTCCAATTAACATCTCTCTCTATATATATATAGAAAGGATGGAGTCTCTTTGGTTTAGGTCTCGGTTTGGTTTTTCTTTTTTAGTAAAATCATTAATTATAAAACTAAAAAATTTGTGGTCTTAACCAATGATAATTATAATGTATGAGAATGAAAAGCTTAGTATCTTAATTAATTTCTTATTGAAACTATTTAACACATTACTAATAGCATAAATAAAAAATAATTATACTACGTATATACTATCCAAAATTAGTTATTAAATTTAATTGTTAAATATAAAATATATATTAAAATATAAATATATATTAAAAATAAATTAAATTATATATATATTTTATACATAAATATATTAGTGACTAATTTGACGACGTAGAAAATAAAAAAAAAATTATCCAGTAATAATAATATCCTATAATTTCTTAGCATATGATACGAGTAAGCGCGCACGTATATATATTCATTTATAAAAGCAAAAGGGTACATAATTGAGTAGCGAGAAAGTTCGAATTTGAAGCAGCAGCACCTTCTTTTCGTAACTGATTCCTCTCTTCTGCGCTCTTCTTCTCTTCCACTTCAATACGATCGATACAAGCTCGCTCCACGATCTCTCTTCTCTGTCTCGCGAGTTGAAGCTGAAGAGTTTTTTTGTGTACAGTAATTAATAATGTTGGATAACGAAGACCATGCAGAGTTTACGAACGGTGAATCACCTCCTAACAAGTTGAAACGGAGATTCAGGGATAGATCTAAGGTAAATGCTCTTCAACTCAAACCCTAATCGATTATTTGATTCAATTTCACAACATGCTTGTGCCGATTTCTCACGATTTTCGGTTTTGCGTCAAATGAAGGAGATGCTGTCCAAACATGCCGTTAAGATCGCAAAACAAGCTGAAGAACACGAAAGGTTCATTAATAAGGTTCTTCTCTCTTTACCTTTTCATTTTCTCGTTTCAATTCCAGTGAAATGGTTTCTCCCTTTAGTTATTGATCCATTCATGGTGTTATGCTTTCGACTATCTCAATAACGAAGAATTTTTTGTCGTTAATCATTCTGGTACCAATTTTTAGGTGATATCACAATACTGTGAGCTAGATATTTTATTAGATCAGCTAGTATTGTAATTAGTTGCTTAGGTGTCATAGTTAGTTAGATTGTTGTAGCTGGCACAATCAGTTGGTAAGTTATTAATCTGAACTGTATATGATCTGATGACTCTGCTTTGTTTCTGTGACAGGTGACGCATCTAGTTGGTGTACTTGGATTTGGTGGATTTTGCTTCCTCTTAGGGGCGAGTAAGTTGATAAATCTCATTGTTCCAATGTTTTTGTTTGTTTATATTCTTTAAATTACTTTGAACTAATTCATAGTTTCTGTTTTCTTCTCCTATTTTGTATTTCATACCAGGACCCCAAGATATTCCCTATGTATATTGCTTTTTCTATGTCATCTTTGTTCCTCTTAGATGGATATACTATAGGTTCAAGAAATGGCATTACTATCTATTGGTAAGTTTATGCATCTCAATTTCTCTTTCTGATGTGAAGTTTAGTAGTATATAACGAACTAAATCGTTATTTGCTTGTGGAATTAATTTCCATGATGATTTTATTGGTACTACTTTTGTCATCTTGCAGCATCCACAGACTTTGTGATAAGAGGTGAAAAACTCCAAACTACTCCATCAAATAGTGCATTTTAAGGTTTAGGTAGTAAACATATATCTAACTCAATCTCTGACTCTAGGCATGGGGAGACTATTGATTATGAACTTGTCAGAGTTATTTTTACAGTTACCAGATTGGTTAGTGAATCAGTTCAATTTATGGAAAGTAATTAATGCTGTTAGAGAGTTAGAGAATTAGAGAATTAGTTATATACACGTTCCGAGATAGCTGAAATGAAGCTTCACTTACATTCTAAATAGTTTATTATTGTTATCATCTTTGTCTGTCATATATGTAACACAGCAGTTAGTATAATGAAAGGCAAATTCAGTTGCCAAATATTAGTATAGTTGTGATGTGTGTGTGTGTGTGTGTGAAGACCATTTAGAAGGATGAATTTTTGAAACTCTGCTTTGTGAGAGCTTCTATATCAGCAAACTCTATAAATAAAGAAGAGAGCTGTGTCAATACAAACTGTGTTTTCTTCCCTTTGCTGATTAAAATAAATAGAATATATAGAATATTATCTCAGTATTTCCATTATCAATGTCACAAGGATCTGGTTTTTAAGATTTCGCGAGTTGCCTTATAAGCCATGAAGGTAATTAGGTAAAGCAATTACATGTTTATTGTGTTTCAGGATTTCTGCTACTATGCCAATACAATTTTCTTGGTTGACCTCCTTTTTTATCCAAGGAACGAAAAGCTTTTCATGGTTTGCTTTTCTTTTGCTGAGGTAAGAACATTATCCCTGCTAATTTGACTTCCTGGCAAAAAAATAAAAAATATTGACTCCATGACTTACTCGAGTGCTGCTGTAGGGGCCATTGGCATGGGCTTTGATTGTTTGGCGCTGCAGCTTGGTTTTCAGTTCCCCTGACAAAATTGTCAGTGTTCTTATCCATCTTTTACCTGGTAATTAGACCCTGATTTTCATATTCCTTTTGTTTATTTATTTATTTTTTCTAGCAATAGTTCTTCTAACACTAGTTCTTTTCAGGGTTAGTTTTCTTTACCATACGGTGGTGGAACCCTGCATACTTTGAAGCCATGCATCCAGAGGGAACTGGTCGAAGAACTACATGGCCTTATGTTGAAGATAAATCCTCTCTCTGGACATGGCTGTTTCTGGTGCCATTAGTAGCTTACACACTCTGGCAGGTTCTATACTTCCTCATAGTCAATGTCCTACGTCGACAAAGGCTATTAAGAGATCCTGAAGTCATGACTTCCTATAGGTATTTTATGCACACTACACACGCCTCTTTTTTCAATTCAACTAGATTTGAATCCATGTGATCCGTAAGAAAATACAAGAATATAAATGAGAATATTTTTTATGTTAAAAAATAAAGTAATTTAAAATTGTTTAATAAAATATTTTTTGATAGAATTATTTAATCTAATTTTAAAATATATTGTAAATATTGCATTATATACAAATATTCTTATATATTTTGCATAAACTTACATACTTATAAAGTTAATAGTATAACTTGTTTGACTTTTATTTTCTTTCTAACTACTGATTTAGAAATTATTCACAAATATATGAATTTAATTTTTGTACTAATATTTTTAGTATATGTAGAAACTATATATACGCATAAAGACTTAAATAAGACAAATAAAAAAAATTAAATTTATTTTCTTTTTCAGTTCTATTCAATTATAGTTTACACAAAATTTTCAATTTTTACATAGTGTTTTCACTTTTCACACCCATTAGTATAATTGATTTTCAAATTTTATTATCGTTACTAAAAGCTTCTAAATAAATGATGTTTTTCTTTTTATGTCAAAAAGTTAAATTTAGTGTTATGATAATTTTATATAGAATTTAAAATACTTATGTGCCATTAGCTTATTTTAATACTATTTTAATCTCTTCTTTTATATAATTTATATTTTTATAATTTTACAAATAAAGTTTACTCAACAAATGAAATAGGATATGCAATAATAGAATTTTTCGACTTTTGATATGAACTAACTTCTTCTATAATATAATTTCTTTTACATAATTAGAGAATTTAATGTGAGAATTTATGAAATTGATAATAGTTTGTTTACATAAACCTTAAGTATTATTAGCTTAATTTAATATTTGTTTGATCTGTTTTTTTTATGCTTTTCATAATTTTACAAAATAAAGTTTGTTCAACAAATAAGACATGCAATATTAGAATTCAGATATTTAATGTAAATTAACATCTTCTATAATATAATGTCTTTATATAATTGAAGAATTTAAGGTAGCGTTTGATGGAGAGATAGAGACAGAAAGACTGAGACTGAGAGACAGAGACTAAGAGGCAGAGATTGAAATAACAAAAATTGAAACAAGAATGAAATTCTAATTTAATTTGTACAACGGGTAAAATTAAAATTAATTAATTGAAATAAAGGTATTTTAGGTATAAAATGTTATTAAAGTTTCAGTCTCAATCTCTAAAAATTTTAGTCTCTTGTGTCCCCACTTTTTGGAGGTACTGAAATACTGAAATTTTAGGGACAGAGACAGAAATTTTAGTACCAGTCTTTAAACTAACAAACATGATACCGAATCTTAGTCTCTCAGTCTCTGTCTTAGTATCTCAAAACAAACGCTAAGGGTTAACTACTAATTCGGTACTCGAAAGATTCAATTGCTGACAAAAAGCTCCCTGAAAGATGTTATCGACAAAATAACCGATGAATGATTTGAAAATACGACAAAAAGAACTAATAAATATTATAATTTTTGTAAGTAACAACAAAACTTTCATATTTAGCAAATGGCTTATCCATTAGCTTTAAATTTTTGTGGCAACATTTAAATAAATATTTAGAAGGTTTACAAAAAAATTGGGCACAAAATTTAATCTCTAGATTTTTTTTTTATATCTCAAAGAAATTTAAAATTATCAAATTTTAATGATGAAAATATCTTATTTTTTGATAATGTTTGCAAAATTTGTATAAAAATTTGATTTCTATAGTCGTTTTTTGAAATATATATTGAATATCTAATTCTTTTTATCGTGTTTTTAAATCTTTCAAGGACTTATTTGTTATTAGCGTTTTTTAGGATTCGTTTTGTCGGTGATATGAACTTTCGGATACCATTTTGATAGTTTACTCAAGAATTTAATGTGAAAAATTATAGAATTGATAATAGGTTGGTTATATGGATATTATACTATGATATTTTAAATGTGATTATATGGAGAGAGGTTATCTTCTATGTTGTTACAAACTAAGTTTAGTTCTAACATGATATATTCATAGAAAATTTAAAAACTTAAATGTCATGATCTTATTAAACACTATTTTAGTATCTCATTTTCTATATTTTGATAGATAATAGATTCTTTTCTCCAAGTTTGAAGAAAAATAGGATCATTCTCATTCAACATAAAAATGTGTTCTAGATTGGTAGGTTAGGTCTGCCAGTGACCCTTATTTTAAACATTTTCACTATTTCATAGGGAGTTGTCTAAGAAGGCTCAGAAAGCGAACAATATATGGTGGAGGTTAAGTGGGTTGCTAGGCGATCAAAATCGCTTGTTGATGTACATTTTGCTTCAAGGCATATTTACTGTGGCAACAATGGCATTGGCTGTGCCAATATTCTTATCATACGAGTTGCATGTAATTTTCCAAATACTAAAGGTTTCTGCATCAGTGTGGAATGGAGGATCCTTTCTGTTAGAAGTAATGCCTAGGCAGGCAATTCTCAAGGAGAAAAAGAAAACAGAGGTGCCACCTGTTCCAGATCAATAATCATGTATGGTACTTGAAAATGGTAGCAAGTTCCACGATTCTGTTGTGAATGGCACATCGGAATCCTGAAAGTAATTATCCTCTGGTTTGTTGTAGCAATATCTGTTTTGAATGTAAATTGCTCTTTTTCTAATTCAATGTGCATTTCTTAAAAAAATGGATACTTTGTAGGACACCTTTCTGACTTCTGGTCGTGTACAACAGTCTTATAAATGCCTGAGGATAGTGTCGTTTAATTAGTATTGCGTCTATAGGCATTTTCAGCTTAATTACACAAACTTGGGCTTAAAGGAATTCAACCATATAAATATATAGATATACCGCATTACACAAACTGGAATTCAACCATATAAATATATAGATATACGGCATTACACAAACTTGGGCTTAAGGGAATTCAACCATATAAATATATAGATATACCGCATTGAAATATATCCGTAACAATCGCCCTAGAGAAATGGGCAAATGCCCTAAAGCAAATGATAAACGGGAATAATACATAGAATCAACATTTTATTGAAAAGACTAGTTATCTTATGATAATGCACATGATGCTAGTCCTCCAAATAGCTTTCAACAAGATATTTTAAAGATACAGTTAAAAGAAATTAAAAAAAAAAATAAAAAACAGGCATCTATACAATTGCACCGAGTCACATTTTATTGTAACTCGGCCTTTCAAACAACCTATCTGAAAATTAAATTTAATGAAAAAATATTGCATCAATTAAATACAAATATAACAACCACGTGAAACAAATATGCCCTAAAAAAAAAATTAAAATAAAAAACCTAGAGTAACTGATTGCACCACCCACTATTCCACTTGAAAAACAACAAAATGGGAAAAGAAACATGGGCAGGTGTCGTCACCTGAACACCAGCCTCTACCTATGATCGCCATTTGTCACATGATGTGATCACATCAAGTGTGACATGGCTTCTTAACAAAATCCCTCGTGTTGATGAAACTTGAGGGGGTAAAAATGAACTAACCCAGACAACGAACCAAATATCAGAAGCCGGAGTTGCTGAAAAGTGAAAATATACTATATACGTGATGTGATAACAATGAAATTATATGCACAGCTCGCACCTGCTACCTTGTGCAGTGCGGAGAGTGTTTTTCCCCAAGGTTGGGGTATCGGAGGCGATAATCACTCTGAGCGTGCTAGCAAGAACCCAAAGCCTGAGTTCTCTCGTATCAACGGAGGAGGGTCTATGTCAGCTACTTCAACTGGTTCCATAGATTTGGAAATGTCATCCACCGAGAATGGAATGCTGCATCCGTATTCGAAGATTTAATAAGAAATTGCTAATGCAATGCTAAACTGTTCGCTACTTGGTAAAAATTATAACGTACCTCGAGTCATCATCTAATAGGAAAGAAGTGCTGACAGCATTATTAGAGTCCTCGGACATCATAGCTCTCATGCTTGTTATGACCTGCATTATCAGGAGAGATGTTGTGAGATTTATTATCACATCACTTGTTTCCAACATGGGAGTAGTTTGAAAGATGTGCACATTCAAATAATACAAATATTACAGACAATTTGGCACCATCAAAATGAGCATGGTTAACTTACGTCTGTAGATACACTGTGCGTGCCGTACTTGTCATCCCAATACATGGTACTGATCCTGTATAACTGCTGTATACTGAGAACCTGCAGCATCAATGTTGTATACTTGTGAAAAGAATCAGGATAACGTGTGATATCATCAATAGTTAGTAGAATGAAAGAAAGCACCCACAGGGCAAAGCTCCTTCGTTATTTCATTCAAGGACTTTTTGGGTTTTTGATGTATCACCTGACACATAGAAGAGCGATAGTGAATAGTCATCAGTTATAATTGAAATCGAAATCGAAATCAAATTCGAATTCACATCATTCTCAAAGAGACTTACCAAGAATCCAACAGCCTGCCTGATATGTTTCAGTTCCTCCCAAGCCGAGCCAGTATACTGTACACAACAGATTGAGGTGAAGATCCGAAAGGGATAAAAGGGTAAAAAGTAAAACGTCTGAATTGCCAGCAGTTGCTAGATACTCACCTCTTCTGTAGCATCGAGACACCATTGCTCTAATTCAGCCAAACCTGTCTTTACATACTCACCGTTGCTGAATGAACAACACTCACGACGCAACAACAGACTGCAGCAATGGTCACATATCAGCCCATCGAAAAACATAATTCTGCCCATGGCATGCGATGCTCTTTTTTTCTTTTGGGTGGGGATGGAGCGGTGGAGGGAGAAAGAAAGGAAGAGAGATTTACCTGTTGAATAGCTGAACATTGATGAATGAAAATATTTGAGTGAAAACTTTGCGGACCAAGAAAGGAGGCGCCTGTCATAGTATAGACCGTATTAGACTAGGATCAGAATCAGACAATTGAAAGCAGAAATTGGAAGTGGAACTCACGTAGTTGG
The DNA here is from genome assembly GCF_003086295.3 of Arachis hypogaea. Classification (NCBI taxonomy): domain Eukaryota; kingdom Viridiplantae; phylum Streptophyta; class Magnoliopsida; order Fabales; family Fabaceae; genus Arachis; species Arachis hypogaea. The sequence continues at coordinate 94,344,218 of NC_092036.1, forward strand.
CCTTCATTATCTTTAGAGAATTGTTTAAGCTCTTGACAATACTTTGCCAGTGAGCTATTAAAGCTTGCTGAGCAACTGCATTGGCATGTGAACGTCCTTTCACTAAACTTTGACGCGAGGTCCTTGGGGCCTGCAAATCGTTTTATCATAATAAATAAATGATGACCATACAAATAAAAATAAACAGATAACTTTGTTAAGCACTAGGTAGCTCAACGCTCGAGAGTTGTGATTGCTTTGCATACAAACAGAATATGAACCTACTACTAATTTTGGGATTACTTGCATACGATTTTTTCTAGCATATCACCTTGATGCAATTAGCAGATGAAAATTTTCATCTATAAGTTTCTTTTTCCCAATTTTCATGTAAAGAGAAAATAATATTGTCATTGTAATAAATCTTCACCATTCGCTACAAGCACATTGCCTCCTTCTGTACCCTATGCTTCTAATATCCTATTTTTTCTTACGTCAACTATGCATAAGCATTGGTTCATAAGTATTGGTTCTGATTCTTGTAGAAACATAAATGACAGATTATATCAACCTAATAATTTAGTTTGATTACCAATTCCCCGCAGAAAATTTATGAAATACCTGTATACAAAGTCCCAGTAATGGAGAGATCTCCTTTTTAAGGTTATCTCTTATCATTCCATATATTTTTTCAAGGAAGGCAGTAAGCTGCTGCTTAAATAGCAGCGCTGGATATTTTGCTTCCACTTGCCGTAAATCATCTAGTCTACTCAGACCTCGGCCATTTAGAAATGGTAACCCAGCAGTTTGGGGAGATGCCCTTAGACCCTAGAATTACAGAAAGTAACCAAAATTATAGGCAGATAAAAAAAATAATGATTAAACTGACATTTCTTAGGAAGGATATATGGTTGCTACTTGAGACATTCTTCCAAACAGAGATGATGATGCTGTTCTTCGCCGTTGTGGTGTTAAGCTAGCTGCTCCACTTGCTTTGAGGGTGCGTTGGAGTAGCAACAACAAAGTGGATGTATTAGACAACCAATATGCCAATACATCAGTATTGTCCTGGGCCTACAAATGTGCAGAAATCACTTGCAGTAAAATGGTTTTGGAATTTCCAATTCTGACACAAGTATCAAAACTTAAGTTACCTCAACTGCTGAAGCTATTGTTTGAATAATACGGTCAAAGACACTTGTTCTTTCAACTTCAAATGACCTCCAGTGCAGAAGGCATTTGTATATGACACATGCAGCAATAGGTTTGCCCCCAGAAAATCCCAAATCTTGTGATATGCACTTGATTAATAAGTCCTGATTTTCCTGAACCAAATTGAAACTTTATAAAAATTAACCACCAAATGATGGGGAAAAAAGATATTCAAACTGAAAATGTGGTTTGCAGTATCCACAACAGATTCAAATTATTCAGTGCATCTAATGTAGTCACCAACCTGCTGCTTCTCATTGAGAGATTTTTGTGGTTTTCCCTCAGATTCAGGCTCACGAACATTTGATACAGCAAGAACCATATCCTAAAGCATAAGCATACAAAAGGTAAGAACTTAATAGATTAAGTGAAACCTTCTTTTAAACAAAAATCAACTGCTAATATATATCTTGTAAGAAAAATGTCGTCTTACTGATCCAATTTTTGCGTCCCCGTTTGGAGTATTCCCATTTTCTGGTATCCTCTGCATAAACATGAAATCTAGTTTAGCACTTATTATAATGCAAGTTAATGACCCCAAGTTTGTTTTCTTACCTGAATTATCATTGTCCTTGGTCTTGCAGTCAAAGCTTTTCCAGTCGGTGATACAGCCAATGCTTGCTGGCGAAGAACTTGGTTTTCTGACTCTGAATTGGAAATTTTTTCCTCCAATCTATATAAAGAAAATTGTTTTAAGAAGTTAATTAGATTTATGTTAAGGCAGGTATAGATGATGATGATGATGATGATAATAATAATGGGGAAGATGGGAACAGAAGTGTGTTATACATCCAAAGGCATAAAAGATGCACAAATGAATAACATAAATGAAAGTGGATCGGAAAAGTTGATCGACAGGGCTGCTGGACCTCAACTCAGCCACCAATTTCTTGACTAGGTTTTCCTTTGAAGGCATAATTGAATCAATTATGGGTTATAACCCACCAAACCAATAATCATACTCGGGGAAATTTGAAAGAATCATGTAACCTTAATTTGAACCAAACTGTGTCGCAAACCTGACATGAGAGTTCTAACATTTAGAACATGAACCTGGCCTAATATAAGCTTTAGGTCAGGATTGGTTAGACCAGAACGAATCTTAAGTACCATTACTTAGTTGCATTTGAGGGTTGGGACACAAGAAAATCACATTGCCAACTATGAAACTCAATATGTTTGCATGTCATGAAAATCTAAAGATGGTTTATTCATTCTTATGTAACAAATAATAGTGTAAATTGTATATAACACTATGGACCTAACATCCGCTAAACTCTATAGATCATTATTTTCTCTATGCAGTTAGGGGCTCTACTAACCTCTGAATCAATTCTTGAAGTTGTTCCACTTTACGGTCAGAATCTTCAACCTTTTTAATTAGTTCCTTATTTCTCGCTTCAGCTTCAGCCTGAGCTTTCCTGGCTTCTTCCTTGGCACCTATTTCCAGTAATAGTGATTCCTGTATGATTAAACGGGATATCAAACGGGGAACTGGTTAGTGCTCAAAGGTCTGTTCCAAACAAGGGGAACTAGTAAGTGTTTAAAGGTTTGTTTAGCAACCCCATGTGTAGGCCTTTTTTTTCCCCTTTTTGTTTATGGGTGAAATTTTCCCATCCTTTCTAGTTTCTACATAAAAAGAGTAGCTCAATAGGTCCCTTGAATACTGATTTAGTCATTTTTCATAATCTCAATTGATACAGTTTGCTGCCTTGGTTAAAAGAAAAAAATCCGCAGGTATTAAAAATAATTATTTTTTCAAAGAAACTTTAGGAAAACTGGGCCATAAAATGATATCAATTGTTAAATTAGTAATTAATCATTAAAAAGAACCATCAATTACGTTACCTTCAAACTATTTACTTCAGATGTTAAAGAATTAATCTTTTCAGTGTCTTGAACTAGAACAGGAGTCTCCTTAATAACTGGTGGTGCTTCTTCAATGGCTTTCCGTGCTGCCTCACGTTCTTTAACTGCTCTGGCATTCGCTTCATCTACCTGTATTTGCATTGCATGCAAAGCATCCTGTAACTTGGCAATTTCATGTGCCTTTTCCTCTTCCAAATCAGTCTGTAACCAGTCAAAAAGTAAATAAGTTCATGATATAAGAAACACTGGAAATTTATATCAGCTACTTAAAATTGACATGTAAAAATCTATCATGATTATGTTACCCTCAAACGCTTCTCAATTTGCAAACGCCATGTAAGTTCTTCTACACGCTTCTCTAGTTTGTCCTTTGCTTCCTTAAGGGCCCCTGTTTCTCTTGCAGCCTGAATGCAATTACACAAATTATTAGTCTCGAGATAAGGTCAAATTATATAAAATTACAAATGAGATAGAATAGTTCAAACCATTTTGAGCATTCTAAGTTCCTTCCTAGCAACCCTTCTCCTCCAGCCACACTGAGTAACAATTGCAGCCTTTTGCAACTTTTTATAATATGAAAATGCAATTTGCCGGCGCAAATTAGCCTGAAGATATTGACAAAAAAGATCATTATATTATAGCAGGGAAAATAAGAAAGTAGGAATTGCATCTTTCCATTTTCTCAACTGAAAGTCTATATAACCTATGAAGTATGAATATAAAAAGCAGAACCTGGATATGAATTGCAGCCTTTGTTTGCTTTCTAAATCTAAATTCATCACGAGCCTTCATAGCCCTTAAACCTGTCTGTATTATTATTGCAGACGATCGTACACTTAAGAAAGATTTCCTAGCAACGTATCCTTTGAAGTTCTTTTCTATTTTCAGAGCTGCTGCTTCACGACGCAACTGCTCATAGAGCTTCCGGGCCAATATTCCTATTTATCATTGAAAAGAACCAGATGAATCTATAAATTCAAGAATAGAAACTTAACATAGCCAACCCATAATGAAAAGGAAATCTACTTTCGCAAAGTTCTAATGCGTCACAAATTCTAATTATAGTATCCACTATCCAGATAGGCCAAATAGAGGTGTTGGAGATGCAAGCTAGACATATGATTGCTTTCCACCATTAAGGTTCTAATTATTAGGAAGATAAGCATAAAGGAGACATCCTAAAGTTTGCTAATCTAGTATCAGTACTGAAAGATAAATGAACCTTACAAGGGATGTGTCTGTATAATATCCACTAAGGAAAAAAGCTTGTACTTACAAGGGACTGATTAAGGTTATGAACTACTAAACAAGTATATTAAGAGAGAATACAGGGTACCTCTCAAATTAGATTGCAAACAGACTGCAGCTTGACGCAACTCTTTGAATTCCTTGCGTGCAATATGTGTACGTATTTGCCTCTGAAGGACCCTAGCTGCATTTCCAAGAACCTCTGCTCTTCTTGCATCCAACTCAGCCATTTGACCAGCTCTTAGGAAAACTTTTGTCTTGCCTATCTGGTAAACCATCAAAAAAGCTGTATGACTTTGTATTTAATAAGATCCATTCATATGGATAGATTCCCTAGATGCAATAGGTATTACTTGTGGCATAAAAATTATAGCCACTTTTCAAAAGTTCAATAGTCATTTGAAGTTTAGGAAAATACAGACAAGTAACACAACCAGTACTGTCATTTAAGTGTGCAAAATAGGCAAAATTGTGTCTGTGCCACTGGGTTGCTACTTCTACATATTATTATAAAAGTGATGTGCCTGGGGTAGTCTACATTTAAATATTCCAAGGTTGTCTCAAAAAAACCTATAAGCCTTTTTAAGAAATTTGGATACTCTTAAGTCTGAACCAATCAACGTCATAGCTATTTTCTCTTCAAATCAGATAAATCATTGTTGCTGCATGTGCTTGGTGGTCGACTGACCACCATTTGTGCATCAGGAATAATTATTGGTCAGTATATGTACGCAGAGTACCATGTGCTTTGGGGATTTAATTCCACTAAATAAAACAAAATCAGGCTTGGCTCCCAGATCCTAGTTTCTCAAATTGACCCTCCCCGATGTACCCTCATCAGCAAATTAAGTTATAGGAAATACCGAATCACCTGATAGCCTTTCATACCCATCTTATCCAGTATCATTTGGCAAGCAACTTTATCATCATAGCTGATAAGAAAAAAAGTAGAACAATACAAAAAATAGTGAGAAAAAAAAATGTAATGAAGCAAGAGACAGGAGTTAAAATCATAGATGACACAGTAGAGTAACTTTCCAGAAATCATAAGAATACAACACAGAAAAGGCATTCTTGCACTTCGATATATATATATATATACACACACACACACACACACACATAGAGAGAGAGAGAGAGAGAGAGAGAGAGAGAGAGAGAGAGAGAGAGAGAGAAGGAGTGCTTTACTTTCCATCCAGAACTTCAGGGGCAAGAACACCAAATCGGTTAAGAAACTCGTAAAAAGTCCGTCTTGTAGGATATCCAGCACAGCTGATTCTAATTGCCTCAAGAACACCCTGAAAGCAACAATGACAAAATCATGAAATGTAAATCAGAGCCAAATATATTTCGCTTCTTTTACACAATTGTATAGTGAAACTGAAGACAAATAAGACCATGTTAATACTCACACCACAGCGCAATTGTTGGATGATATTGAGATTTTCAAAAATAGCAGGCTTGAGAACATTGTTTGGCTTGACACATCTGATATAATGAGGTTCTGTTGAATTTAAGGTCTCCATCAAAGATTGAAGTTGTAACTGCATTTTTCAGAAAGTGTCATTCACTAATTCTAATACATGAAAACAAAAAGCCTAGATATACAACAGAGGAGTTTCATAGACTACATGAAAATGAGGTATAAAGAGCACAGAAAGAGTTGTAAAAATTAATAATACCTTGAAACGAGATCCAATTGAAGAGAACTTTGAAGATTTTGAAGACTCCGGCGGGGAAGGGGGAAATAGACCAGCCACAAATGAACATTTTGAGGCGGTCAGCAGATCCTGATGTTCTGCGACCACATAATCCTTGTTTTTGTCAAGAAACATATCAGCCAGATATGTCACCTGGACAAAAAAATAATAGTAAAAAAGAAGGAAGCAAATATTCAAGCAACATTTAAATTCGAAAAGTCATTAAACGAAACATGTAATAAAAAATACTGAATATATCTACCTCCCCTGCATAGTGAGATATGGTAAAACTAGTCCGAGAAAGTTTAGGTTTGATAAACCGCTTGTTATTTTTGAATGTCTGGTACAACTTCTGAGCAAATGTTTCATGTGTAGACTTAGGAAACATACTGTACCACAAAAATCAGGCTAATATTAACACTCAAACAAATTACAAAGTACACCCTACAGGCAATGCCTAATACAAGTGTTATAGAGAAAATAAGACAGTAAAGAAAAAAAGTAGATTTGGAAAAGGTATAAGCATCTAGCTACAACTTAAAAGCAATATCAGATCAATAACAAATCAACACCAATAGCATACCAGGCTTCATCAAGAAGTGCAATTATTCCTCCAGGTTTCTGCAAAAGATTGAAACATTAAAATCATCAATACATGAATGAATTGTGTAGGGAAATTAAGAGTGAAATGGATTAAAAAAACTTTTACAGTTTACATGGATAATCTATGGATTTAAAACACACACATACATCTTGTACCAGTAGTTGCTTGTCCATTATTAAGAAGAACAAGACATTATAATATGTAACAAGCAACAGATAAATACCTTTTCAATCAAATCCAGAACATCTTGGTTGTCAACAAATTCTATGTAACTCCAATCAATCTCTTCCTTGGTGTATTCTTCTTGCTCCATTTTAAATACATGCTGCAACCATTCAGTTAAAAAATGCCTCAGTTGTAGAGTAATAGAAGAATTCTGGATTTGGGTCACAAATTATGCCAGAAATCACCTAACCTGATTAAAGTGTTGTTGCAACTTCTCATTCGTAAAATTAATACAGAACTGCTCAAAACTAAGAAAAAGATATTTATCAGATACATGGCTAAATCTACACCGAAAATGCCAAATGAAACAACTAGCTTACCTATTGAATTTAAAACTTTCAAACCCATAGATATCAAGAACTCCAATGATAGATTTAGAACTTGGATCTTGCCCAATTGAATTGTTAATCTTCTCCACAAGCCTGAAAGCAACAATGGGAATTTGTAAGCAATTGAAACCTTGGTAACTAAATCTAAATTGTAGAACAAATCATTCCAGTATGTTAATGTGCCATTATTTCATCTATGCATGTGATAACCATAGTCTAAAGTGATATTATTATAACTTAACAAGCATGCTAAAGTGGCAATTGATAGCCAATGTTAAATGTGAAAAACTGAAATTACAGTCTTTTTTTTAGGTAATAAAATGTTTAGCTCCTTCCATACAATACATTTAAGTTGAAGACTTGTAGACGTTTTCAATAGTTCTGCTTTTCCTTGAGCACATTGATGAAACAGATAGCATCAATGCAGGGACTTGAAATATTGAACATATGAGTAGTGGCAAAGGTTCATTACCAATCAAACAAGCGTGAGTAAATAGTTTTGGCTAATGCATCCCTGCTACCAACAGCTGCAACAGGATCAAGGGTTCTTGTAATGACCTCCTCAGGTGTTACCATCACACGCTTGATCAGTGCATCTTCCAAGCTCTTAGCATCACACCTACAATAGAATTATACATAAAATGAACTGAACATTGACAAAATCATAATAAAGCAGAGTCGAAAATACGAAATAAACAAATGAGTTATGCTAGCACACACTTGAGAAGTTCAGCAGTCGTATTAAGATGGAACCTAGATTTCTCATCCTTGATGACAGAAGAGTCAATCTCCTCTCCTTTTGCAAATTCAATATTTCCAAGGTGCAAGACTGCTGCGACAACTCTAAATATTGCCTCCTGAAGTATATAGCAATATCAATAAAGAAACTTCTAAAAGTATGCCATATCATTTAAAAATAAAGAGAAAAAGGAGTCAGGAAGGCTAACCTGCTCCTCCTCACTGATTCCAACAACATCCATTGCCCTTCGTGTTGCAAGATATTCATGTGCATCATCCACTCCATCCAGCTCATAACAGTTGGATTGACTTAAGTAGTGGAAAGAGCTAGGACTTCCCAGCTTATACTTCTCTCTTTCCTGCAAAATAGTTATATATGAACATCAGACCGAACATATGTAAGAAAGAAGGTAGTGCATTTCAATATCAAGTAGTTTTCTTACCTCAGCTGGTGCTGCACAAAGAAGGTAAAAGCAATGGTAATTTCTTTCCGGATCTGAAATTTGACACACTCGTGACCTCTCGAGCAAATATGTCCGTATAGCAGCTCCAGATATCCTTCCCTTGTTGTCAAATTGTATCTCAACAAATTTACCAAAACGACTGCATCACAGAATTTGGAGAAACATGACAAGTTATACGGATTTTGAAGAACACATAAACAAAAACCTTTTTAAATATCTGTCTATTGTTTACTGGATAATGCAGCATACTACTGGAAATTAGAACTCAAAACAATGAAAATGAATATATATTAGCAATGGGCAAACTGAATGGTCAGAATCACTTTGCCTTGCCACTTTATGACAACTTTTTGTTTAACACGAAACATGAAGCCATCAACACTCACCTTGAATTATTGTTTCTCACTGTTTTGGCATTCCCAAATGCTTCAAGAACTGGATTGGACTGCAAGGCAATTGATACAGAAGCAAGAATGAGGAAACAATTTCAAATCTTCTAAACACCCTTTGTATTTAATGGATCTAACATAAAATGACATAGTAGTAAGGAACGAAGTTATATAGTGGCCCACAAGAAAAAAAAAGGATTGATATACAAGAACAAAAGATTAGCTCCATCATACTTCTAGAACTTGTTGTTCAACTGTTCGCCCTTCTACACCAGATCGGCCTCCAAGATATGCCAGATATCGCATGAGCATCTTTGTTGTCTCTGTCTTACCAGCCCCACTCTCGCCACTAACCAGGATTGAGTTGCTTTTTCCTTCATTGATCATTGCCCTAAAAATTATAAACATGGATATGAATAAGCCATAACAAAAGAGTACAAAAAGAAACAAGTTATTAACATTGATATGTATCAGTCACCTGTATGCAACATCAGCAACTGCAAAAACATGGGGACTCAACTCACCAAATGCAGCTCCTTTGTATTGTTCCATCATGTGAGTATCATATAGATGTGGTAACCTTTGGAATGGGTTTATTGCAATCAGAATATTTCCAGTATATGTCTGCATTACAATCAAAGGAACAGCATGATTGTATTGCTGAAAAGTTACTATTTCCGCTCTTATTCAACTCAAACTATCTCAAGAATAATAGGAAGTTTGGCATCTTACATAAATTTCATTGAGTTCATATCTAGCCGCCAAGTTGTGCAGAACTCCTGGTTCATGCAAGTATGAAAGCTTTGTCATATCATCTACACCGCCCGGAGGTGCTTCATTATCCTTAGGAAAAACCTTTGAGATGTTTTTTACAACCTACAAACGGGATATTCAGTTGTCAAAATCATAACTGTAGGTTGTAATCACTCGTTTAATTTCTAAAGCTGAAGTTTCAGCAACTACAAGTATAAAATACCAAATAAATGCATAATTACAATCCAATAGGATTAAATTCTATATTAAATTTTATAAAATTCAAAAAAGTGATTAAGTTGTAATAACCCAAGACAATATATAGATAAAAGAACTCTGCATACAAATTAAAAATCTAGGCAAAATGCTCATACAGACAGTGCAGAGTTTCTACTCACTATTTTCCCCTCTGCAGTGCGAACATGAACTTCTTCTCCATTGATTTTAGAAACTTCTCCACCAATCCATGCTTGCACTGGATCTTCAACCCAGACATGAGAACCAGCAATAATATTCACTACTGCAGACTGCAAAGACAATATATTGAACATTTGAAGCAAACATGTTAATTCGGAAAAAATAAAATAAAACAATGCCATTCCACAATATATTGAACATTTGAAGCAAACATGTTAATTCGGAAAAAATAAAATAAAACAATGCCATTCCACAATATCACTATCAACAACAAATGATGTATTTTCCCCCTTTTTTGGTGGTTGGGGCATGGGGAGGGGGTTATATGAATATCTAGGTAACAAAAATTGTCATTTGTTAAAACACTTGTAATTTTCACAAGGTTAACATTCCCAAAAACATGCATGAAGAAGAAGAAAAAGTAGTGTCTACAGAAATTAACTATTGTCAAAAAGAAAAAGGGGAAACATGAAAGAAAATGTGTTCCTGACCATGAATCCAAAAGATTCAGTGTACAGGAGCATACAACCCTCATTTAAACACATTATTTTACTGCAAGAACAATGTTTCCGGAGACGAGAAACAATGGGAAAGAATACAGTCCAATATGTCTAACAAGTCACACTATGTGTCAACATACAAAAGTGAAAGAGTATTTAAGTACAATAAATAAAATGACAATGTTGCATATAACCACTTGGATCAATAAAAAGGTAATGGCAAATGATCGATTTAAAAAGCAATCACGTAATTTGGGAAGATTGCATGCATTGCTATCACAGTTGTGATCTGTCTTTCTCATTATATCTTCACAGGCAAAATATTAATGTGAGTATGCCTTTCCAAATTTAGAAGTGCTTGTATCCTTTTCTTTATGAAGCAAGCAACAAAATTGGCATTTAGCTAACTTGATTCTTTTACTAATGTCAGTATCTTTGACCAATCATTTACAGTCAAACAACAGTCAGTTAGTCAAGGTGTCATGGAGATGACATCTTACTAACTTTTACAGCCTGGCAATATATTAACGCTGTTATATTCTGACATAACAAGAAATTATGGCATGCTCATGGAGAAACTAGGTAGATTGTGCTTTATCCATCAATAGAATGACATTTTAAATAGAAGTATGAGCCTATTCATTGAAATGTTGATTTATTGCTATCAAGGGAAGGAATACGATCAACCTAGGTGTCTATGAGCGAGTAATAATTCCTTCATCATAACACCATGAATCAACAATTCCACTAAAATGTATAGATAACTTCTAGTAAAAGATTGTACTCAAATCACTTCTACGAAATTTCATATGAACTTCACCCTATTTACTTTTAATTACCATTAAGAACATAACCATGGAAGCATGCCTATAGCTAAAGATGCTAAACAATACCTCTATTCTTATTCACCTCCCTCAAATAACTAATCTACATAGTAAATTCAACAATTAAATATAAATTCATAATGTAATATTCTTCGAACTCTTAAATTATCGAATACCAAGCTATCTACACTGTCTTCCTAAATTTACATCCTATATAGTATTTATCCTCCGTTCATGTTCATCAAAGTAGATTTTCCACCTATTTTTACTTGCCAATGCATGGATCGACTATCTCAGCTATAACTTCGAATATTGAAAAATTCATAATAAGCATCTTAACGCCGAAAAAGACTAGTCCAGAAGGATAAACGTATCTCCCAAACACAACACAGTCATATAGAAAAGTTAAAAAAAAATCACAAAAAAAAACTCCAAGTCCAAACCGATTCAACGAAGCTGCTGAATGAGTCAAAAGAAAAGCAACGAAATACGGAAATGTTTCGGTGTTATGGAATTTCAAAGTTACCATGGCGATTAATGCGGAGCGATCTTCCGGTTCAACTCATCCGAGTCGGCGCCGAGTCGCAAGAGAAAAAGAAAGATAGAAAAAAAAAAGGTGAACTCAGTGAGTCAGATCGGCCAGCTCAGAACGTTCGCTTTGAAGTTTCAACGAAAAATTCTGAAGAGAAGAAGAGGCTAAAATTAGAAGCCGGAGAAAACGATAAAGAAGAAGAAAACAAAGGGATCGAGCGACTTCGCTTCGTTTTTTTTTTTTTCTTTTTGAACTTTTCTCTCTCTTCGCGTCTGAAAAAGCTTCCCAACGAAATGAAGCACAGTACACGATTTTTCAATTTATATATGCATACGGGAAAAGCAAGTCTGAGCTAGCTCTTTACACGAGAGTTGCTGCGTCTTTCTCTGATTCTCTCTCTCACACACAATTGTCCTTTTTATTTTCAAAATTATTATATGTTTTTTCAAAAATGAATAATTAATGCAATTTTTTTTTTAAATTGAGGTTTCTTGTATGCGGAGTGGTGAGGTGGGGTCACGGAGAAGGAGAGGGATGGCATTGGCTGGCGCTGCTATGCTGCATATTTTCGTGGTGTGCACAACATTGCCGGTTTTGTTGGTTCTAATATTCACGCATAATTGAAAAAATATAATATAACTAATTAAATTATAGTTTAGTATATGACAATATATCAAAATTATTTAACTTCATTTTTCCCTCCTTACGAACGGCACGACATAACACATTTGATGCTACTTGTATTTAGGAAACCACCATCCGTTTTGTACTTTTGTCGTGTTTTTACAAGTTTGTTTGCTATTAGTATTAGACTACTAGTACTACATTACTAGCTATTACTGAGTCTATTAGATAATAGATAGTTGGTTTTCCATTTTTCACTTTTTTCTGTTAAAAATAAATAGTTCTCTTTTTACTAATCTTTAACGTTAATTTTATATGAAATTTATAATTAAGAGTTATTAAATAATTTAAATTTGATTAAATTATTATCTAATAGTTCTTAGCTATCAATTTCACATGAAATAAACTGTATCTAAATTTTATTTTAAAAAATATATTTATCAATCTTTTAATTGAACATCTAGAATTTATGTTTTAAAAAATCCTCAAAATTATTTTTTCTATTTTTTGAGAAAATATATTAAATATTTATTTTTTATATTTTTAACTATTTTAAAATTTTATTTATCATTTTTATTTTTAAAAATTATTTTTACCAATAATATAAATTTTCAATACTCTTTTGATAGTTTATGTAGTTTTAACATAAAACATTCATACATCTCTTCTCTTTTCTTTCTTTCTTTCTGTTTTTTTTTTTTTTTGGGTCGTGAAATCTTCCTATATCTTATTCCACAAGATGACGTTAATCAATATTCATTATTGGTTTTCTTTAAAGATAAGTGATATATAAACATATCCAATTATTAAAGAGAAGTGAGATATAACTAACTATCAAATAATAACGAAAGTACGAAACATATTTTTTATTTCTTTTAAAAAAAGCTGAAGTTTTAAGACAAGACAATCAAATGTACCCGTTTTGTTAGCTGGCAGCTAAAATATTTTAAGAGTTACAGTGAGAGAGGAAGGGAAATTTCCTAGGCAGTCAATACGTGGCAACCATGTTCAAACTGAATTCCATAACTACCATAATAAAAGGAGGATAACGTAACGTAATTCTGTTAGCAACTCAAACTTGAACTCATCGCCATCCATGGAAGAAGTAGTGGGATATCTCCCATAGAAGAAGTAATTGGAGACTAACATTGACACGTAAAAGGCTTTTTTTTTTGGACAAGGCTATAGGCTGGAAAAGCCCAGCCCAACCCAAGAAGCAACGCTTAATACAGAGAAGGCAGAACAAAATAAACTTCCTATCTGTAAACCAAAAATAAAACTTCTCTGGCTAAGCGCTATCTTCATGGGCCATGATTTGTAAACCAATGATTTTGAGCCTTTTTTGGAAAAATGTTTGGGGCCATAATGACGTATACTTGAGCCACAATATTCTAAGCAGTGTCAGTCCAAAGTTTGAGGAAATAACAATAAACAAAGTCAAAACGCCTTAGTGTGTATTATGTTGGGCAAACCGGAGTTTGAATGGAAGTGATTTTATAGAATTGATTTTGGTTAAAAGTGAGTTTGTGCCAACATGATTTATGTTTGGCAATTTTTACTAAAATTAATTTTGATAAAATAAATATTGTTTGGATAATATTAGTTAAAATCACTTCTAGATAAATAATTAATTAATTACTAAAAAAATATAATACTAAATTTTTTTTAAGTATATTTAATCTTTTTATATATTTTTTAAGTATTTTTATATAATATTTTATATAATATTCTATTTTAGTATATTATAATTTTTTATTATTATAATAAAAATTAATATTTATTTATAAAATTAAAAATAACATATAAAAATTAACAACTTTTTAAGTATTTTTTATAGTAAGAATTAATATTTATTTATTAAATTAAAAATAATATATAAAATAACATATTTTAATATTTTTTAAGTATTTTTAATAATTTTATTGTTATTATTATTTTGGATTCTAATTTTTTACAAGTTATATTTTTATTATTATTTATAATTAATTTTTTATTTAATTTATCATTTTTAATAGGAACAATAATATATATTATAAAAAAATTAAAATAGTAAACAGTGCACAAAAATTAGAATAATTGTTTTAATATTCTCAGTATTTATTTAGAAAAAATCATGGAAAAATCAATAATAACTAGCAACAACCTAAATGTGCGTTGAGTAAACGCAGAAGTTATAATTTCTTACTTCTAGTAAACGAGCTTTTGGGATGCAGAATCACGTTGGCATTCAGAGAAAAAAAAGTTGTCAAATATCAAAAAACAAAAAACAACGTTTAAAGTACTGAAACGCACCCTTAGTTCACATGGCATTTCTCTCCAACGTGTTTCAAAAACACACCCTTAGTTCACATGGCATTTCTCTCCCTCCCTGTTTGAAAAAAATTGTGATAAAATGTGGGAAGAATGTGTGGGTCAGTGGGTGAGATGTGTACCTAAGATTGGGAGTTGTATAATAGTAAGAGAGTCACTTAGATAAAGACGTTTAAAACGTCTTTTTTTAAAGATGTTTTTTAATAATTAAAATTTAACACATATAATCGATTAAATCGTGTTATTTTTGTTAAAATTAGACTAGACAAATTGATTTGAGCGAAAAAATGGAGAATCAAATTTTGAACTGGTCTAAATTAATATTATTAATGACTACAATACTCTTATTATAGAAAATGATTAAAATACTCCTATATATATATATATATATATATATATATATATATATATATTAATTCTAAAAATTTTAAATCCAAATCCTATAATAACAGAAAAATAAAAGACTAGAATTTAGGATTTTTAAAATTAATATATATATGTAATAGAAATATTTTATTCATTCTTTATAATAGAGTATTGTAGTCATTTTCTATAAAAAATAATATTAATTTAGACCAATTCAATATTTGATTCACTATTTTTTTATCAAATCAATTTATCTAATATAATTTTGACAAAAATAATACGATTTAATCGATTATACATATTAAATTTTAATTACTAAAAAATATCTTAAAAATAAGTTTTAAGTGTGTTTATTCGAATAACTCCCTAATAAAAATAGTAACTAACTTTTTTGCTGTCTAAAAGGAATCACAGGTAAAACTTTCCATGATTTCGTTGGTGAAGGAGCAATGGAGAACTATCCTCTTCCTTTTCTCCGTCCAATTCTGGAGAATAGGGGATTGCTGTGGACCTTTCCCATTGCTTTTTGTCATTACCAATTAATCAGAGATTTCTTAGGTTCCCAAAGACCTAAAACCTATTTAATTAGCAAGAACAGTGTATGATTCAGTCTAATCACTTCATATTATTTTATGAGAGATTTAGGAGCTAAATTATTATAAGCAAGTTAAAAGAATATCCCCCAGTATTGGCTCACCCACTACGAAATGAATAATTTCAGCACACGAGTAACACATGGCCTTCGGTTCTCAGAGTGTCACCACACGTGCATTAATCTCCTCACACCCACCCATCCCCATGTCACCATTGATTATCCATTAACCTCAGAAATCGAATAAATTCATAATCCATAAACCCCCCAAAAACCAACACTAAACCACAACCACACACGCGCCATATACCACCTTCACTAACTCTAACTCACTTCGCTTCTCCGTTACTTCGAAGAAAGAAAAGCAAAACAATGGTGTCATCATCGTTGTTCAACCCTTCCTTCTCCACTCTCACCCCAAAACCTACTAATCCAACTACCAAGAGAAAAAACCGCCTCGCCCCCAACGTAATAGCATGCACCTCATCCACATACGATTCCTCCTCTCCCACCACAAGCACAAACTCTCACCCACCGACGGCGCCGCCGCCAAACCACAGCCGCCGCAACGCCGAAGAGAACATCAAGGACGAGGCACGCCGCCACCGCTCGGCTTCCGGTTGCGACAGCCGAGGCTTCATGGCGAGGTACGTTCCCTTCAACGCGGGATTCGACTCGGCGGAATGGTACTCCCTGGATGATATCGTGTACCGTAGCCGCTCTGGCGGGCTGCTTGACGTTCAACACGACATGGAGGCGCTGTCGAGGTTCGACGGTGCGTACTGGCGCTCTCTGTTCGACTCGCGAGTGGGGAAGACTGCGTGGCCGTACGGCTCCGGCGTATGGAGCAAGAAGGAGTGGGTGCTACCGGAGATCGATCCCGACGACATCGTTAGCGCCTTCGAAGGAAACTCCAACCTCTTCTGGGCCGAACGGTTCGGAAAACAGTACCTCTCCATGAACGACCTTTGGGTCAAGCACTGCGGCATCAGCCACACCGGAAGCTTCAAGGACCTGGGCATGACCGTCCTCGTCAGCCAGGTACAACAAAATTAATTTACTCACCACATAATTTCTACCCTAACTACCCTAACAGCTTCTCAACAACCTAACTAGTTAAGTTAGCTCCAGTTCATTCCAACTGTCAATTACTGAATTCTGCGATGCTGTATTACACTATTATTATTATTATTATTATTATCAGGTGAACCGATTGCGCAAGTTGAACCGGACGGTTGTAGGGGTTGGGTGCGCTTCAACAGGTGACACGTCAGCGGCTCTCTCGGCGTACTGCGCGGCGGCGGGGATCCCTTCCATCGTGTTCCTTCCCGCGAACAAGATCTCAACGGCGCAACTGGTTCAGCCGATTGCGAACGGCGCGTTGGTTTTGAGCATCGACACCGATTTCGACGGCTGCATGAAGCTGATTCGTGAGATCACTTCAGAGTTACCTATCTACTTGGCGAACTCGCTGAACAGCCTGAGGCTGGAAGGTCAGAAAACCGCCGCTATTGAGATTCTTCAGCAGTTCGATTGGGAGGTTCCCGATTGGGTCATCGTTCCCGGCGGAAACCTAGGGAACATCTACGCCTTCTACAAGGGATTCAAAATGTGCAAGGATTTAGGGCTCGTGGATAGGATCCCAAGGCTCGTTTGCGCTCAAGCCGCGAACGCGAATCCTCTGTACCGGTACTACAAGAGCGGGTGGAAGGAGTTTAAGGCCGTGACCGCGAAATCGACGTTCGCTTCTGCAATACAGATTGGCGATCCGGTTTCTATTGATAGGGCGGTGTTTGCGCTGAGAAATTCGGAGGGGATTGTTGAGGAGGCGAGCGAGGAGGAGCTGATGGATGCCATGGCTCAAGCTGATTCGACGGGTATGTTCATATGTCCGCACACTGGGGTGGCTTTGACGGCTCTGATTAAGCTTCGGAGGAGTGGGGTGATAGGGCCCACTGATCGGACGGTGGTGGTTAGCACTGCCCATGGGTTGAAGTTCACTCAGAGTAAGACTGATTATCATTCTGGTGCTATTCCTGGGATGGGTCAGTTCGCTAACCCTCCCGTGACGGTCAATCCGGATTTCGGATCCGTGATGGATGTGCTCAGGGGTTTCTTGAAGAGTAACCGCCTAAAGAACAAGTGACTTTGAAAGAATATGCTTATGCAGTTATGCTTACTGGTAAAACTTAGTTTGTGTTGATGGAAAAGTTTTGTAATTTTTTTTAGCAATGTTAAAGCCAGTAACATTTGTGATTAGTAGCCATCAATTAGCTATTAATAATGATTTGATGGTGTTAGCTATTAATAATGATTTGATGGTGTGAGATTGGTATGAAATTTCATCTAATAATTTACCTTTTTTTGCTGGTTACATGCTGGCCAAAATATAATAAAATTGCTGGCCCTAGACTTTTCTATTTTTTTTCGGAGATAGGTCGTAAGTTTTGTACAAATTTACCCCTTTATTTGAGGGTTTAACTAACCAAGCTAAGTTGGTATCATAGTTATAATTTACTTGTCTAGTGTTTGTATATAATAATTTATTGATTGGTAATAAATTTTTAAATGGAGTTCTGATTTAATTATTAACCTATAGAAGTAAGAGAAATTATAAAAAAAATTGAAGGTTTAACCAGATAATCAATCAATTTCTGAATTCTGAATATCATCATTGACTTTTGTCATATTCATGATATATATGTAAACACAAATTGTGCCTAACAAGTGAAAATTAAGAGAAGTACTAACTGAAGTGAACGAACTTATTATGTAAACGTATCAATTGCTGATTTCTCCCATGTAAACGATAATTTTTTTTATGTTTTATTTTGAGTATATATGGTGATATTGGGAGAATTTTGAAGCTATTTTGGTTACTTTTAGCGGACACTGAAAATTTGCAAGCACGTAAGTCTTTTGGTGTAATTATCAAAGAGAAATTTGAGGTAGTATAGCTGAAATATATATTGTTTTGGAATGTTTTTTAAAACTATTATTATTACTAATCGAGTATTCGAGTTTAAGAGTAGGCAAAAGAACCAGTTTCAATGATTATTTTAGATTCTTAAAAAATTCTATAGAAGATATTATAAAGATGATAATAATTTTTCATCGATTAACATAATACCTAATAACTCATTTTATGAGTTTAATGGCTACATTATAATTATAATTATAATTATTATTCTCTCTAAAGAGGAGGTTATCAAATTGATTATATATTTATCTAAAGGAATGTGGCTCAACTTATAATACTACACTAAAATATCAAACAACTAATGAAAAAAGAACTTATTCTTTTGGAATAACTAAACCTAAAAAGTAATTTATACCTTTATAATGGCATAAGTAAAAAAATTCATAATATTATAACTCTGATATAGTCACCAAAAAAAAAGCTCTGATATGTCTTCTAACTTAATATTTGAGCGCTAAAAAAGACTCTAAATTATAAGTAAACTATTGGATAACATGTAATAATGCTGGTTAAAGTAAACTATTTCCCATGTGCTTTGTTTCCTACATTTTTCCCCGACAAAGAATGGATTTTTATATTCATGTTTTCCACGTTTTGGCTAGTTCTTATTCTATTCTATATGATAGGAAACGTTGACCATTTAGGTGATAATAGTTTTACAACTCCATCCTAGCTACTTACAACTCATCAGGATAAAAGTAGCTGTAGAGCAAGATAGCAAACATTTAAAAATACACTAAAGATGATTGAAAAGTCTGTTAAAAAGTTAAAAATAAAAGATAGTTAAGTATAAAGAATAATAATAACCGAAAAGAATAGTAGAATGAATAAGGAATACGTTTTTTTTTTGTAAAATATACTCAAATTTATTTAATATTTACATTTGTATAATAATTTTTTAATTTATGTTTTTTTTACACAATCTATGTTATTTTTGTTGTTGTTTATAGTATCTCCTAACCCGACAGATTAAGAACTAATTTGTCGCAGATTGGAACTCTATTTAAGAGTATGTTACTAACCAATAAATTATTGTATGTACAAGACAAGATTCAAATCCCCAACACTTAACTAATCCGGGGTTGGTTCAATCTATGTTTTTTTTTTTTGTCAATGGATTGGACAACCCTCAATCCTAAGTACTTGGATAACCTTCAACTTTAGGTACACAATACATCCACACACTTTTCACACATTTATCACATTTTTTCCCTCAAATGTATCCTCTAGAGTTTGAACTCTTAAATGGGCTAACGGCACATTATTGTCCAAATTCGGAGCATGGGATATTTTTCAATCCTCTAGCCCAAGAAAAAATGTTCACCTTCTAAGTCCCGGGAAAAAAAAAAAAAGGAAATTTTGGTGGGGGAAAATGTTGTTTTTGCGGCGGTTTTGACAGTACAGAACAGCAGAAGGAACGGGGTCGTTAGATCAAAACTCAAAAAGTAAATAATACTAACAGTAAAAGAAAACCCTAGCCGTTCCCTCACTAAACCCCGGAACCTCGATTTCGGTTAAGGTTGCACAACCGAACCATCGTTCTCTGTTTAGGATTTTTTTAGCTTTAGCAGCAACCTTCGTTGGGAGAACGATATGGTTTGGTTTCAATGTGAGGACTGCGGCGACAACCTCAAGAAGCCCAAGTTGGCTGGTCACTTCCGAAGCTGCTCCGCTTATAGGGTTCTTATTCACTTCTATGATTTCATTCAATTTCACATTTACTTCTTTCTTTCTTTTTCATTTATTGTTCATTCATTCATATTCTGCAGTTATCATGCATTGACTGTGGTGAAACTTTTGGCCAAGACACCGTTCAGAACCACACTCAGTGTATGACCGAAGCGGTGCGTCTCTCTTTAGTGCATTTTGAATGATCCTATGTTCTGTTAATTAATGAACTATGAGTATGGCAATCTGATATTCTCTGCAGGAAAAGTATGGTCCAAAGGGGCAAGTCAAGAATGGTGCACCTGCAAAGCCTAACAAGGATGGCAACAAGCAAAAGCCTGAGGTTGATATCAATGTTGGTTTGTCCGAACGCCCTCCATGGTTTTGTAGGTATATATACACTATTTCAGTACTTTCTAATATTATTGCAGTTGCTCATAGGCGCTTGTTGCACATTATAGAGTGAAACTTAATGAATATGCTTCCTAGTATTTGTTAAAACAGCTTATTCTGTGGTTAAGAAACTTAAAAATTATGTTAAGAAGTGCTATAAACTTAGCTTGGTGTTGGACTGTTGGTGCCCTTTGATCTTTACTAAGACGAATGCTTTCTTTAGATTTTGTGTTTGCCTTTTTGCTTTGTCCAACTCATTTGAGTATTTGGTTGTGACTTGGCAGTCTTTGCAATACACAAGCTACAAGCAAGCAAACACTTCTTCTCCATGCCGATGGGAAGAAACATCGGGCAAAAGCCCGAGCATACCATGCTTCAAAACAACCACCGCCCCAGACAGACAAATCTGCACCTGATGCTAAGATTTTGTCGGAGGCTGCTCCTAATGAGGCTAGAGACGGCAAAAATGCAGAGCAACCAAAATTAGAAGAGTCTTCTAAACAAGATAATTTGAAATCAGGGGACGAAATTTCTTCAGCAAAAAAGAGGAAACTTGAAGCGTCGGAGGGTGATCTTATTAAAAAATGCAGGAATGACATTTCTGTTGACACTGGAAATGGAGAAGTTATTCAGGGTGAAGAAGCAGAAGGGAGAGTAGAATCTGCTGTCAAAAATAAAATTAAGTGGAAGAAGCTTATCAAATCAGCTCTGAAATCTGTATGTTCTTTTAACGTTGAAATGACATACTTTATTGTTTTGTGCTTAATTTACCTGTCTTATACTGATCCTATTTGTATATTTTGGGCATAAGATGATCATATAGATATGATGACTTTAAGATTGGACCTAACTAGAGCTTCTACCATGGGCTGTAATGAGCTTGCTCAGGTTTTGCATTTTGTAATCTTGTGGTGTAAATCTAATTTCTTTTTCTATGGCACTTAAATGTGCTTGTGTTTATTTATTTGTGACAGCAACCTGATGGAACTTTGAAGATGAAGAAACTGAAAAAAGTTGTCCTTAAGGCACTGCAGGAATCTGGCGTCGTAGTGGATGAAACTGAGTTCAGTGAGGCACTTCAGCAGAAAGTAAGTTCATCCACTTGATTGTGTTTCCGTTAGTTTGTGTTAAAATGAGATATTAATATGGACTTCCTTATGAAAATTGTGTGCTTACAGATAAACTCCAGCTCTAGATTTGCTGTTGAGGGCAAGTACGTGCAATTGGTGGCCAAAGACTGAACGCATCAACTTATGATTAAGTCCTAGGAGTTTTTCGAGAATCTCTTGCTGCTGGTTCCTTTATGTTTCAAAACATATGGACTGTCGAAGAGAAGTGAAACTTGTATTCATCCCCTCTTTGCCCACATTTTTGTCCTTCCTGAAAAGAACTGTGAGAAGATTCACTATTGTTTTGCTCAGATGTTCAAGATACAGATTTTTTTTTGGATTTAGCAAATAGATACAGAATTTGCAGGATATGCATGTTCTTGATTGTATGACTTAATGTGAAGATATTCTATTTAATTTTAGGCAAGTTTCAGTCAAGTGATTGTATTAAACAGAGCTCTATTATTGCTAGCATCTATTGAAGTTCTGTAAGAGGCTGAGTATGTTTAATCCATTCCATGTCTCACAAATAAGAAGGAACTTCCTTCACCTCCTTTCCAAGCAACATGCCATGTTGGTTTCACGTTTTGAAGCTATCACACGGAATCAATCTTGTTTTCTACCATGGTATTCTTTTTTATCAATGAAAGCTTCCATGTTTTCTTCACCTCACACACTTTCTTTGGTTTCATGAGGATGATACCTGGAAATACCCTTCGTCTTTACATTAGTAGCAATGCACATCAACAAAATTTATTGCACAGTATAACATATACAACAATTTCAGTATCCCATGTGTTACATATATAAAAAAAAAAATTACTAGTAAAAGTTATAGGCAATTCATAAACACTCGTCACATTTCATGTGAGTATAGTATACAGCAATTCACAAAATCATTAAGTCTCAGCTTGCATAGCTGAATGAATTCTTGCAGTGAATTACTTCACCAACGAGATGCAATCCTTTCTTTTTTCATCTATCTATTTTGAAGTTCTCATATACAAATGTCCAATAGTTTAAGATAGACCATCCGGAATTGCTTCTATAATCTATTTGTATTTGCTTCTCAAATTTCATCTTTGCACTTAATTTACACCTGGAAGAACCACCATCTTAGCATAAGAATGACTGCTATTATCAGCAATGCTACGGTGCATACTAATGCCTGCAAAGTCAACCACCACGCCAATTTTAGAAAACGGTTAAGCAAATTGAAATACAATAATACGCGATATCTGCATGAAATAGGCAAACAAACAGGTAGGAATAGGTAGAGAGATTACAGCAATTGCAGAAGCTCCAAGACCTGCTCTTTCCCTAGGATCCTTCTTATAGTGATTTCCAAAATAGAGGATTGTCGCATAAAACCACATCGGTGGGCATAGGAATCCGAAAAGGAATCTGCAACATAACAAACGATGCCATGAGACGAGATCAATAAATCAGCAAAGACAGTTGATAGAGTTACTTACGAGAACCATCCAACTCCGCATCCGAAAAATGGAAGGGGTTTATCATAAAGTCCCGTTTGGTAGTCCTCTGTATCTCTAATTAACGAATACTTTCCCTTTCCATGGCCTGCAGCATCTATTGCTTGTCCTGCCATGAACATAAAGTTGCCAAGATTTCAGGCAAAAGAAGCATTGATTTGCAGAGTAAAGTTCATAAAACTCTGTTTCAAGGAAATTGGGGGCCTGAGGTTGAATCCAAAGCACAATGGGTATATGAAGGGCTTTGTCTAGGCCAGTAGCCCAGTAGAATTGAAATAGTAATTATGTGCCACTGGAAAACGCCATTTGAACAGAGAATGTTGCTGTCAACAATCACACAGGAACTAATTCTTTATGTCTATGATATAACAGATGCAAAGGAAAATGTAGGTAGCATTAACTACCAAATTTGTTTCATTTTCAACAGTTAGAAGTAATATGGTAGGATAACTTATGCAGTAATGTATGTCCCTTGCTGGCTTGCTGCACTCATATACCTAAATAAAAAAATGAATAAAAATGACTGGCATCCAATGGAGCCATCAGCATGCTAATTTGCTTTCCAACAAAATGAAAAATCCAATTTTATATAGAGGTTCAATTATGGTAAATGGCAAGAGTAAATTATACTACATAAAAACTTGGAAAGAAATGGTGAAGCCATTAGAAACAGACTTTTCTTTACAAGGTATATTGACATATCTTTGATATTGGTACCTCTAAATATTGAATAATTTCTCGCAGATGGCCTCAAAAGCTTATCCGAGACAGATCTCACTAATTCCACGTTGTTTTTCAAATCAACTGTCTCTTGCATCCTAGCATCTGAAACACCAAATGAAATCCATGGGAAGTAAGTGCATTGAGCTGATAGTCTCTTCTTGAGGTCCAAATTGCCCTATTTATATCAGAATGCAGTTCTATCTCATAGTGTGAAGTCTCCAAGCATATCAACTTTCAAGTTATAGGTGACAAAACTTGTTCTTATGAGAATACACATCTTCATATACAAATTTGTTAGATGAAGGATTTCTTCTGAATTTAAAACGTGTTCCACCCAACAAACAAAAATTCAATTCATATTATCTGATTAAATTCTAGAACTGCTTATATTAGAAAATTAATTTCTCTGTTTAAAAAAGGATATAAAAGATATGACAGGATGTTGCAAATATTGGAAAGATGAACATATACTTAAAGCACAATTTCTAATAAGCATATGCAGTTGTATTTATATTCATAGTATATCAACAATAATGTTTTAGTACCTTTATCCATGGGTAGTGTAGTTAAGTTCACACTGTCAGTTCCTCCAGCTGTTTACTCAAACTACCTGTTTTCGCGAAAATACAACATGCTAAGATAAAATCATGATTTCTCTGAGACTAGAATGTCTCTGTTTAGAACCAGATAATTGAATAGCAAATGTAGCTCATGCAAGGTATATGCTAACAGTATTTGAGGACTTTGGATCTCAGAAGTACTAGATTCAACAAATATGCATGTGCAGCAATTCAAGAACTTGAAGACTCCTAAGCATCCCATATTCTGCAAAATTTCTGATATTTCATATGAACCATATGTTTATACCATTGCAAAACATGTTAAATACATTAATCTTTTCAGATTTTCCGTTGTTCCAAGGAACCACAAAATTCTTCTTCCACATCTGAACTATAAAATATTACAAAAAAACCACCTATGCTCTTTGGTTTGGTTTGGTTAGAAGCAGTAGCAATTACATTAAGTATGAGACTTAGGCATTTGAAGCAGCTACACTATTCACTATCCTCCTCAAAAACCACAAGCTTGTTATTTAAGATACTAATCATGCATTGTATAACAAAGGATATTGTTTATCAAAGCTGGAAAGTTTCAGCATACAGCTGGTAATAACATCTCCCAAATCCAAATTTAGAATTTTCAGGTCACATAAATAACCAAAAAGAATTCTATTACACATGCATCTTTGTCTTTGATTTGACAATACATGTAATAACATACCAAAATAAGTAATGAGCAAACATAAAAATCTGAATCTACAGCAATCATCAACAAAGAAAAGTCTTACATAGTTACATATGTAAAATTTTAATAATAATTTCAAAAAAAAATTCTGCATCAGAAGGAAAAATTGGAAAAACCCATCAGAAAAAGGTAACAGAGAATTAAAGCATTAAACAACAACAGGAAATTGGAAAAGGAAAAGATTGAAGAGACACTGGCCTTCGATGGAGGAAGAAGGAGTCTCAGTTGTTGAAAATATCTAAGAAAAAGAGAGGAACTTTGCGTTATTCAACATAAAAAGCAATTGCTGCTTCCTCTACAATTCATCTGTTTATGGATCAAAGAGACCCTCTTTCAAAATTAACTATTGAAAGCTCAACAGAATTGACTTGAGTTCTTCTCTGTCCTATCTTGAGTTAATACTTAATATGAATATGGAAATTAATAAAAAAAACTAAAACAAGAAAAAAAGGTCACTTTATAAACAGGAAACTAATATTTACTTTAATTTTATTTTTTTCTCCAAATGATCGAGTTGATCTTTAGTTTTTTACGCAGATTCCTTGGGTGCTTCAGGCCTGGTTTGGTAGCTTGTTAAAGCTGGTATTTGAAAAAAAAAAGTTTTTTTATAATGGTTATATTTAATAAATTCATAAATTGTAATAAAAGTAATTTTTTATAGGTGTAAATTATATTGATTGTATTCAATAAAATTTGTACAATTTAAAATAATTTTAATAATCATAAATATAATAAAAAATTGATATATATTATTAAATTTTATCATTTTAATAAATACTAGTGCTAGTTGTTGTGAATTTTATTTTTCATCTTCGCCCTTTCGGAAGTATTTAATTGAAACATCTTGCATAGTTTTGTTTTATTGTATATTTTATTTGGATAAATTTGTATAAACGTTGGTGACAAGTAACATAATTTTTTTTTTGTGCATGCCACGGTGTTTATATATATTTGTCTAATTTATTAAAATGAGATAAAATTTAATATTTAAATTAAAAAATATAAAAATAAACAATTTTTTAATATTTAAAACTTATCATAAAAGATAACTTCGACAATTTCGACACTAAAATTACAGGCACCATAGAATTAGCCTTTTTTTATAAAGAGTTTCATTTTAAAAAAGGTAATAGTATATAATTGAAAAATAGTAAAGGATAAGCAAATTTTATTATTGGTGGTAAGTAGTTAGTTAATGATATTTAAAAATATGTAAAAGTGTTTAAATCCAAACAGATTTAAATTAAATCGTATCCAAATCTAAAATTGATTAAAATCACACTAATTTAAATTTAATTGGATTTTTTTTTTGTAAACTGTTAGATCAAATTGGACTTGAGATCTATTTTTCATAATCGATTCAATCCAATTCAAACTGCACAATATGCTATAATATTATTATTTTATTTATAATTATACTTATAACATATTCAATTTATTATATATTTTTATATTATTCATGTATTATATTATTTAATAAATATTTATATTCAAAATATTATTTCTTTATTTATTTTAATTAACCTATAATTTTATTTCTATTGTTATGTTATTGTTAGTTTTTTAAAATATTATTAAGACTTGTTATGTCATTGTTGATTATTTAAAATTTGGTCTTAAGACTTGTTAGATCTATTTAATTTGGTCTTGAAATTAGATCAGATCGGATCAGAACTTTTTTTTAAATCATCCAATCCAAACTGTACCACAAGTAAAATTAATGTTCGAATAAGATGAGTTTTTTGACTCAAAATCGATCCAAATCGCACCATAAATATCCTAAAAATATAAATTAAAAATATATTATTGAATTATTAAATTAAAAAAATTAAATTAATAACTAAAAATATTGACAAAAATAATAAATTTCTTGAATTTTTGCTTGTATATAGTTTGTTTTCCTCAAAGGAAAAAAGTGACCGACTCAACATAATATTCCACCTAAATATTGAGATATGATAAAAATAAATAAATAATAAGTACTAACTCTACTTTATTTATCAGTTAGTCTTTTCATTCATTTATCAATGTAATAAATAAATATTATGATCACAACAACATACATTATGCGAAATAAAATAAATCAAATTCTCCCCTATATAAATGTCCACATCTTCATTAAAGATTTCATGATTTAAAGTAGGTAGGTGAGACAGGCCTGCTTAATTTATAAATCAATCCAGGCAATATAATAGGATTATAGGAGGATAACTCCATTCATCAAAAGAAGCAGTTGCCTTTCTCTTTATTATTAGTAATATTATTTACTGAACATTTTCTCCCTGAAGCATCTAAAAATAAAGTTGCTTAGAATTAAACTATATAAATGGTTGAGGTGTTAAATTGATGGTTGCATGCTGAGTGGGCTTAAACCTTATATCTGGCACTTGCAGACAAAGGAGACTTAAGAGTTTGAATAGTCAGATATGGCAACTCTTGACTTAATAAATCAACTTCACAGCTACAATGGTTGAGTTATCTTATCTTAATTCTTTATGTAAAAATTGGGCATTAGTTATCCATCTGCCACAATGCATTGCTTGTAAACAAAGACAAGTAGACAATTCTGATGTAAATCAAAACTGCAAGAGTCTTGGGCAAGTATAAAATCAATTTTAATTTTTACCAACATAAAAAAGAAGAGAATTTTATCAATCACTCAACCAAAAGTATTCCAAATCAAAATATCTCATTGTTAAGTAGGAAATTAAATAATACTAATAGATTAAAAAAAACTAATCACAGTTTCTTTTTCAAAGATTAAATTGTTTTCATATGACTTTAAAAGATTTTGAGATTTTAGTTGTGGAATCAACTACAAATATAATTATTAGATTAAACTGACTATATTAAATCCATTTAAGTTCAGTCCTTTCCCAAACCCTAAGTTAAGGTGAAATGTTTGTACAATGGATTTTTTTCTTTTAAATTTTTTTCAGGTGAAGAATCAAGGAATCTTATTTTTTATGGAAAGGTAGATAGATATGGTAAACTCAGGGTTAAATAAATTCTTGGCAATCTAAATAGCAATTCCGTTGTAGTCTAGGTGGTTAGGATACTCGGCTCTCACCCGAGAGACCCGGGTTCAAGTCCCGGCAACGGAAAAAATGTTTTTGGTCCGGCCAGTTCAACTAATTAAAATATAACCATGATACTGTGGCCCAAATAGGCCCAATGATCTGAGCCCATTATGGAGGCGGTGACTGGTGAGTTGTGTGGGATCGCTCTGGAACGTTGACACGACAGCTACCTCACTCACTCTCGTGTCTTGAATCTTCTTTCTCCTTGTGTGTGTTCGTGGCACCCTCTCGCGCCTTCTGCAACTTCGTTAACCTGTATTAATTGAATGCAACACGAAGCAACGTTGATAGATTTTATTGTACTGATAACTGAAAATGGGTGAAGCTGCTGAAGCTACCACTCTCTATCAACATCATCATCGTAATCGTAATCATGAGAGTGAGTACGATCGCAATCAACGACTTGAAGTTGACCTATACCCTTTGAGCAGTTACTACTTTGGCGCCAAACACTCTATTCCTTTCAAGGATGAAACCCTAGCTGATCGCTTTTCCAGGATGAAATCCAAGTTCGTTCTTTTTCTTTAATTTAAGTTCTGTTTTCTCTGATTTTACAATTTCACTTGTGTTCTGGCTTTGTTCCTTCCTTCTTCGTTCTAACTCTCTTTTAATTTTGCACCTTAGCTATGCTGCTCGTGGAATTCGTAAATGCGTGGAAGCTGTCATTCTGGTGGGTTGTTTCTCTTGTTCCTTCACCCTTCATGGTTTTTCTTTCACTTTTTTTTTTCTAATAAAATACCTTGATAATTTGGTTCACTTGATTGAGTAGTTCCATGGAAGTGTTACCTAAAAGATTAGTAATTCATGATTGGAGGAAAAATGTTGTGCTTTATATGTTGTTTTTGGAAAACAAGTTTATATTAGTAATATGGTATATATGATTGAGCTCATGCTATATTAATTCCTTTCTCTGAAATTTTTCTGTTACATGTTAATTTTTACTTGAATTTTGGGAGGAAAGCATGGAAGGCTGAAATTGACTTGAATTTTCTGAGTAATATTCATATTTGTTATTGGTTATTTGCATTCGTTTTCCCTGAAGTGCTGGATAACAGTCCATGTTCTATGCCATTGATACAAGCAATATGTTTGTGTGCTGACAGAATGTAAATGTTCTTGGAACAGGTTGAGTTGTTCAAACATCCACATTTGCTGCTGTTGCAAGTCAAGAATTCCATCTTTAAACTACCTGGTGGTCGCTTAAGACCAGGTGAATCAGGTATCGTAGGAAGCCTCGAAAGCTCGAAATGGGAGTGTAAGTTATTGTTTGATAATATTTTCCTACCTGCATTTCTAATAAGCAAGATTCTATGAATTTCCAGATATTGATGGATTGAGGCGTAAGCTGGTAAGGAAGCTATCTGTTAATGAAGATGACAATGGGACTGAATGGGAGGTATTAAACTCGTTATTTTAAAATTGTCACCATATACCTACCTCACTACTATATATAGATCATGATATGAATTGTGCTATACTTGATTAGGTGGGTGAGTGCCTTGGAATGTGGTGGAGAGCTGAATTCGAAACATTATTGTATCCCTACCTGCCACCTAATGTGAGATCACCTAAGGTATGTAATCATTCAAATGGCTTTGCTTATGTAGTTGAGGATGCCCTAATAGTCTTGTTTATGGTTCTGTGGTGAAGGAGTGTACGAAACTTTTTCTTGTGAAGCTGCCGGAGAGTCGAAAATTCATTGTGCCAAAGAACCTAAAGTTGCTTGCAGTTCCATTGTGCCAAATTCATGAAAATCAAAAGGTATGGATTTCCATTGGACCCAGAAAGTATTTAGGTCACAGGCTATATGATGCTTGAATTGATTCACATTGTTGTATATTAGGGAATTAAAACCATGTTAGAATCATTTGAGGATAGTATAAACTATAGAAGTACCTTATGCTCATTTTTTGGTGACTGAAGTTATGACTTAATACAGTGGTGCTATGTTTCCCTGAATGCCTTTATTTTTGCATTTTGCAGAGATATGGGCAAGTGATATCAGCGGTCCCTCAGCTGCTTTCAAAGTTCTCCTTCAACATGATTGAATCTTAAGTCATTGACATGATGCAACCTTCGGTAGCTGAACATGGCCTTGACGACTTGTACACACACACACACACACATATATATATATATATATATATATATATATATATATATAGAGAGAGAGAGAGAGAGAGAGAGTATACAAGAGTGATAGTGATGATGAAAACTTGAAATCAGAAATGTGCATGTTATTTCAATGGTTGGTTTGAAAATTTTCCATCGAGTACTTACCCCTTCCTTTTCTTTTGGGGCTTTTTTGTTGTTTTTTTCTTTTTCAATAATACACGTACATACCCCCTCATACACGCACATGATTTTTAGCCTTGGCTTCATGGGAGTTGTCTGTAAGTGTGAAATACTCCGAATGAGTGATTCATTCAGCTACACTTCTCTCACTCACTCACTCTCATTCTCTCTTCTTCTCAAATCATGACGAGACAAATATTTGCCAGACATTCCTTTGATTTCAACCACAACCGGGCCTAAGTTTTTTGTAATGTGAACTTGTGAAAAAAACAGTTAAATCTTTCAGTAGCTACTACTTCTGTATTATTATGTCCATCTCCCACCGGACAACTTAACAACCAGAATTTTAAAGCCAAATCCTATCATTTTTAAAGTTTAAGCACTACAAAAAACAAACCATACAATATTGCAAATCACACGGGAACTGAAAGCAGCAACTGTATGATTTATTGCATGTAAATTGAGCTTAGTCAGCAATATAAAACTTGTTTGCACAAATTGCAGCCACTATAGTTTTAATATATTAACCTAACGAATGAATAATAAAGGGGGATTATAGATAAGAAAAAAGGGTTGAAGTACCTAAGTTCATGTTGTTCACCAATAATCACGGCAAGAGCATAGCCCGTCTTTAAAATGATGGAACCTTTTAGCATCTCTAATGATGAGTTCTCTTCCAACAATCTTAGAAATAATCTTCAGTGCAGTATGACAATCCCCACAAACTCGAAGGTTCTTAATTACCCTGATAGGAGAGCGAGCAGAGCTGCTAAGGAGACCATAAGCAACAGCAAGTCTCTCACTATGGGCAAGCAGAGCTTCTTCTTTTCCTTCTTGGTCTATGTCATGCAACACAAACTTTGTCTCTGGAATATAGCCAGCTTCTTTCATCTGCGACTTCATACCTCTAAGTAAGGCATATATTTTATCATTTTCAGGATGAGAAGTATCTCCGGCTCTATATTCATGGACTCGGCTCCTTACTTCCAGTGGATTTTTGCTTGCTAGTTTCCTGTCTTTCTCTTTTGTCAAGTCTGAGGCTTTGACAGGTACAAGGCCAGCCTTGGATTGCTCAATTAAGCGCGAAGGATCTAGTTGCTCAACTAACTCAGCACAACGATACCCCAGCTCAGTGTTTCCGTGAGCTCTACAGAGATTCATCATAGTCTCCCATACATCAACACTTGGCTCCATTGGCATCTTTTCAATGAATTCAAAGGCTTCATCCAGATGCCCAATACTACCAATCATGTCTACTACACTGACAAAATGAGCCATAGACGGTACAATACCAAAATCCTTGCTCATGGATTCAAAGTGTAGCATTCCTTCATCAATATCTCCCAGCATACTGCATGTCAAAAACACCCCGATGAACATCTGACCATCAGGTTTCAGTCCCTTTTCTTTAAATTGAGTGAATAGATCAATGGAATCTTCTGCAAACCCATTCTTAGCAAGCTGTGTTATCATAGTATCCCATGTAGTCAAATTGCGCTCTGGCATATTATTGAACACATTGAGTGCGTCATCCACAGAACCACATTCAAAATACATCTCCAGTATCTTATTATAAGTGCTGACTTGGAGGGGTGACAGATATTGCAAAGCATTTCTGTGTACAATTTTTGCCTCTTCAAGAGACTTAGCCTCTCCACAATGGTGCATTAATTGTAAATATCGCGGCAAATCCACAGGAATATGCAATTTTGCCAACAATTCCAAAACTTCAACTGCTTCCTTCACTTTACCGTTCATGCAGAAACCATCCAGTTCCTCAAGTGTGCCTCTATATGGACTATCATTAGATGCTTCAGCTGATACGCCATCAGGTTTTGCGGAGCCAAATGTTGATCCCTGTACAGTATTCCAGTTTGGAGAATACTGACCATTTTTCGGAGTTTGCTGAAATTGTTCAGTACCCAAGTATCGCTGACTAAACTCATTACTCCCTGAGTAATGATCATTTGGTGACGGATTACGAATATTTGTAGGAAGATTCCCTAGAAGATTTCCTGGAGACTCTGAAAGCCTAAGTGAGCTATGAGCATTTGGATACTGCATCCTTCCTCTGGGTTCTTGTGTCCAATTCTGGTTCCCAGTAAATGCATTTTGATGCATTCCAATTCCCTTTGAATTATCACCACCGACCCCAACTTGCTTCTCTTGCATCCTTGTATTGCTTTGACCATAGTACCCATTGACGCCTCCATTATGTCCAAAGGAATTGTTCTGAACTGAATTCCTAGAGATGCTTATATGACTTTCATTTGCAACCTGACCAGCTCCATAAGAAATTCTACCAGAACTGCCATGATTATTTCCATACGACCCACTAAAATTTCCACCACGAGCAGCTAAATTATTCCCATATTCATTTCGAATTCCCTCTGTATGACCCCAGTTCGGGTTTATGTTCTGCCGATTTCCCGCCGAAGTTCCTCCGGCAGAACCATTTGCATTTGCTTGAGCAGAATAATCTGGACTGTGCCTACTCACTAGCTGGTTCTGATGTGAACCTGGGTTACTTTGAGTTTCTCTGTAAAACCCAGCATTGTTTTGCATCCGATAACCTAAAGAATCATCTGTTTGGTTACTACCAGAAACCTGAAAATCTGACCTTTCTGCAGCAGTACTAATAGTCCTCAACAAGTTAAGGGTTTTAATAAAATCCACAGAGTCACCCATACAAGAACCATTCCGGAACTTCAGAAGAGAACTAAATATAAGTAGTGAGGTTCTATTAGAAGACATTGATGGCATGAGGCCGAAAAGAGAATCCAGCTAGTTTGCCAAAAGTGGTGTATTCTATTAGTAATTTGAATATCTGAAGAAAGAATAAGTAAAATAAAATGAAAAAAAATATATATATAATCAGTTCATAGAAGATATAACTAAAAAAGAAAAGCAATAATTGTTTATTGATGCAGTAAAGAAACAAAATGATCAAACTCAATATTTATCCTTTGCATAACGGAAACTTACAGTAGAGAGCATAGTTATTAAAACCAAACCAGTAATTGACCTGGTCAAATGACCGGATCACCAGTCACTGGTTCAACCGGTGGGTCACTAATTCACCTAGTTGACCCGGTCATAATTAAATAAAAACATTAACATCAAACATTAAAACTTAAAATACATGTCCTAACAAATATATTAATAACAATCAAGTATCAATTCCTAGACATAACTAATGATGCAAAAAGAGATAATAAACTAGTCACTGGTACAAAATACTTTCTCAATTTAAATGAACAAGAGAGAGCAAAAGATAATACAATCAGTAAATCAAATCCGAGGAATGATCATAAAATCGGCATCTATATCTTCATAGGACAAATTTAAAGCTTGACCAACATTTCCTTCTTTTTTATTTGCATCTATATCTACATTTGTATATGTTTCACAAATCAATACCAAGAATAATTCATAATAATACAAACAGAACAATTTAACTAAACAATTTTATTCTGAGTTGCAACATACATGAACTTCATTTTCAACTACAATAATTTTCAGCAGCAAAAGATTTAGCTCAAAAGATGATTTACAGCAACAAAATATTTAGCTGCATGATTATTTCAGCAAGACAACAATAGCTTCAATCTTCAGTAATGATGATCAGTAACAAATTCAAATGATTTTTAGCAACAAAAAATTTAACTAAGTAATCAGTAACAAATTCAATCAGCAATGAACAAATTTTAAGTTAAGTGACATGATATTCTGTAACAAATTTCAGCAGCACATTCAATTTTCAGCAACAAATTCAACGTTCAGCAATAATATCAGAAGTGCAGAATTACAGCAACAAAATTGAAACTGAAAGAAAGGGTGAAAAGGCTGGAACTCACCAAATCGGTTGCGCGAAGGACGATGACGGCGAGGCTCGAAGCAAGAAGACAAACGAAGACCAGCCCACCAGGACCTGCTGCCGGCGACAAGGAGCGCAGGGAAGGCGTGCGTCTGAGTGCGAGAGGTGACGAGACAGAGAGCGACGACGACCGGCCCCGGGACCTGCTGCTTCTGCCGCGGCGACGACAATCGCGCGAAGGCGCGCTAGTTGGGTGCGAAACGGTGACGGTGAGGAAGCTGGTTCCGTTTGGTTCTGCCGCCGGCGAAGCGAGCGCAGGAAGGCGGCGACTGAGCTTGAGACTGTGAGGACACAGAGCGCGACGAGTGGCTGAGTCCAAAACGGTGAGTGCCAGACCGAGAGAGAAGTGAGACACCGGAGACGAGAGTGGCGTGAGACGGGGAGAGAGCTTGAGGGAGAGAGTGGCGAGAAAGAGACCAGAGAAGAGAGACGTTGATGCTTTAGGGGTTGGTACTCGATAGTGGCTCATGAAGTAAGCACTCAGCATCCATGGGCAACTTTGATTTGGGCTTGGGCTGTGCCTATCTGGGCTTGAACAATAACTCAAGCCCATATTTAGAAAAGATTGTATTTTTACCCGGTATTACCGGAATATATATCTTTTAAAATTACGTCGATCCTGGTATTATAGATTATGATACAAAAAATTTATAGCATTAAACTACTTTTATATAAGTAAAAGTATATAAAATCAAGAGGTGATCAGCCAAAAAGTAAACAACTTAACTAATTTATAATTATATTTAATTAATTTTATTTATTTTTAATTTATAATATTTGATATTAATTGCTTCTCACCCTAAATTAAAATTCTAAATGATACTTTGGAGAATTAGGGGTGGAGATCATGGAACTCTACTTCCAACAATTCCAATTCTTATTATATAAAAAAATTTATAAAATATATAAAAAAATATCTATTTAGTATGAAAAAAAAAATATTATGATATTTAGTAGAAAAAACATCCTAATGCCCAACATAAGCACTATCCACGTAGAGATTTTAGATTCACCCAAAGACATTTGGCTGGTTTTTTGCTGATATCCTCTTGGTTTACTAGCATTGTTGTTTATGAAATGGTCGTAAAGGAAAAAAGTGCCCGTCGGCTAAGAAGACCAGAATCTTAAACAAAATTAAATAATAAGTTTTTTAGTTATTATTTTCAAATGAAAGAGTTTAATTTTTTTACTTAATTTTAATATTTGTTATCCAAAATTTAAAAGGATTTAACGTGCATGTTTTTATATTTGATTAGATATAAGTTTATTGCACAAATATAAATAATATTTTTTATTATACTTGCTATTTAAAAATAATACTTTTTATTATATTTATACTTGCTATTTAAAAATAATATTTTTTCTATATATATAAATATAATTAGATATTAACATAAAAAAATTATATTGATAGTTATAAAATTAATTCATTTTTTTAAACAATTGAATTTTGATTTTAATTGTTAATCACAATATTAGTATTTTTTTAAAATTATATGTAATAAACATTTAAAAGAAAATAAGTAAGAATATATATTAAAAAAAAGCAGTAAAAATTTAAAATTAAATAAATAATATGTATTTTTATTTAAATTATATTATGTTGTTAATTTTATTTTTTGTAGAACATAAAGGTAGACAAAAAATAAAGAATGAGAGAAAAGAGAGAGAATAATAAAGAAGAAGAATGAGAGAGGGAGTTTGTTAATTTTGGAAGTTAAGAAAATTTTTTATTTTAATTATAATAAAAATATTTGGTGACACATTTTAATTTGTCAAATTACTAATATAAAATATGAATTATAAATTATATATAGATTGGGAAGGATAAAGAGAAATAGAAAAAAAAGAGAAAGATAGATAAGAAAATATAAGAAGGATGTTTACTAATTTTAGAGGAAAATATTTTCTCTAAATTTTAATAAGAGAGTGTCATGTGATACATTTTAGTTATTAAATTAGTTAGTAATATATAAATATAATATATAATATAACTATATTTCAATTTTCGTATTTCAATTTTAATTTTAATTTTAATTTAATTTAAATATAATTAGAGAATGTCATGTTGTATATTTTAATTGTCAATTTCGTAATTAGTCATTGATAATGATATATAAGAGAGATAGAATGAGTGAAGAAATGAGAGAGATATAGAAAAGAAGAGAAAAGAGGAGAAAGTTCTTTAATTTTGAAGGAAAAAATTGATTTTAATTGCAATAAAAGAATGATATGTGATACATTTTATTTTTAAAATTAGAGATATATTAGATTTTTAAAACTTTTATCTTTTGCATGACCAAAAACAAAAATTTTTAATCTTTTTTAGTCTTTATTATGATATTTTTATCCATCAAAACAAAATAAAACAAAAAAGATACACAAAGACCATTAATTAAAAAAATCAAATTTATGACAGATTAATTTTTTATTGGTCGAATTGAAAGATATGATGGACAACTAAATAAAAAAAATACTCTTTTAACTGAGGCCTAGTTGAGATAACATATTAACATACTTCTTAATATGTTGTATCCAAATACAAACTTTGACAATACCAAGTAGTGGATAAGAACCCTTAAAAATAGTAGTAGTGGATAAGAATCCTTAAAAATATTGGGTATGTGAATATATAGTGCGTGTGAATTCGTGATATAATATCTAAGATTAAATACTGTGTAATAGTTAGCTAAGTAGTCTTCTAGTCCATTATTATTTAAGCAATTTAGTAAAAAAGTAAACCTATAAAAAATGTTTATGATATTTGTGGTCCATTTGATCCATTAAAATAATACTGTAACATATTAACTGGAGACATAAATAAATAAGCATATTTTTTGTGAGTTGAAAATTTTACAAGCATTATTATAAATGTTTTTTATTTTAGGTGTACTACTAAAGAATGTTCTGCTCCATAAATTTTTTTTATTATTTACAGAAATAAGTCTATACATTCTTATCTAATTTCTCTAATTTTTTTATTTTTTTAATGAACTCTTTTTGAATCGTAGATTTTGTACATTTTCAAAAAAAAATCTCTAAGTTGATTATTCTTTCACTGTTTGTTGAAGTTCTTTCATAAATGTCAAACACAAAATTTATGATGGTCTGGTAGACATTTAAGAACACATCCTGAACTATATGGATAAGTTCCTATATAACCAAAAAGTCAGTACAAAAATTTATAATCGAACCTCAAAAAGGTCTCTCATAAAATTATGTAAGTGATATCACATTGACTTCTCGACAGAATAAACAGATACTATCCATATATAGCAACCATCAACTATACAGCATCTACTTTATACAACAACTACTCATTTATTCTAAATATCAGTAAACAAATTTAATACTCATCACATATATATAACAATAAACAACAATACCTTAAGATATCTAACAATAAACAATAATAAAGGAATTTACGAATCAGCGGTTATATCTCATAATCTTCAATTACTATAATTAATTAAGATATCTAGCAATAAACAACAAAAATATTTTTTGCATATTTGAAATAAAACGTTAACTATGCTGTTTATAATCACCCATATTTTGATGCAGCAATTCCAAAAACTATCGCCAATTTTTTCGTATTTTTGATGGACACAATTGCATAAGCAATTACATAAATGTGATTGTTTGCGTCTTGACCAATGGTAGAGAGAATTTGATCGCCTATTTTAATCTTAGAATTTTTGAATGATCAATGATATATGATTTTTATTTCATTTTATGTTAATTTTATAAATATACAAATGTTCTAAATTATTAAAATAACTAATTAATTTAGTGGTTGTTCATTATATACCTAATTTTTATATCTAATTTAGTAGTTATTCATTATATACCTAATTTTTATACCTAGTTTAGTGGTTGCTCATTATATATCTAATTTTTATAAATATACAAATGTTCTAAATTACTAAATTATTAAAATAACTCTATTTTTTTATTATATACTTAATTTTTATAAAATATATGTTATATATATATGGTGTGAATAGAATAGAGTATACCTTAAACTCGTACCCTATTCTACTCAGATATATCTAAATTGATTTCTATCTTATTCACAGCAAATCAGATAACATTTTTTATCCGAATAAATTGGACCGAATTAAATACTTGCAAAATATTAAACAAAAATATTGCTACTATATTGCAACATAAAGAAAGTCAACAATTATTTTTATTATGGATGTTGGAGTGGTGTATTGGCTGGATATTGGGGAAAGAGGGGTATTACCGGAGTATGGGTGCAGGGTCAACACCGGGAGGGGGGAAAAAGGGGGGACGTTGTGGCTGAGCAGGTGGAGAGATGTGGCAACACGCCGGGGGCGTGGTGCCTACGACGTGGCGCAACTCCTGCAACACGCCATGGGCGTGCTGACTCACCACGCAGGGGCGTGGTGCCTGGTGATCCGTGCAGCGCAGGAGAGATTCCCGCGGAGTTCCAATGCGCCTGCTCCACCACGCGGGGCGTGTTGCAGGCTGCTGCATGCAGGGAACAGCCCCCCTCCAGAACCAACGAGCTCTTCTCCTCCTTGTATATAAACCCCATTGTTAATGAAGCTGAAGCAATGAAATGAGAGAGAAGCAAGTTAGTGTTGAAGCTGTCTCAATATAGTGAGTAGTAGTGAAAAAAATTAGTCAGTGTAGGAGTAGTGTGTAGTAGTAGTGACTAGCAGCAGTGTAAAAAATAAATTTTTAGTTTAAGGGATAAAAAAAATGGTATGTAATTATTTAGCGCCCGAAGAACATATTATCAACTATTTGGATCATCCTATTTACGTAAGTTAGCAAATTATAATTTTTTTCTGTATTTAAAATTTTTTTTATGTATTTATATTTATTTTATCTATATATAATTTGTAATGAGAATATTATTTTGTGTATTTTATAAATATTTTAATAATATAGTAATAGTATTTTTATAAAATAAACATTAATAATAATAATAATAATAATAATAATGTAATTTTTAATAATTTTTTATTTTTGTTATTAGGAAATATATTCAGAAATGAATAAAAAAATATTTTTACTTTTTAAACATAAATATATTGCGTATAGTAATAAATAAATATTATAATAAATTAAATATGTAAATTGTATAAAACATATGTTGTTATTAAAAATTTGAAGAAATAATAATTTGAAAAATAAATAATAATAATAATACGTGATGTTATTAAATATTATTGCAATCGAAAAAAAAAATTGTCTGTAAAGATTAAATATTTTAATGGATAAATGAATAAAGAATTTAAATTTTTAATAAATAAATAGATAAGCTATGTTAAATATTTTAATAAATAAGATATTAAAATAAATATGTGAATGTTTATTAAAATATTTATAAGGTTTATTATTTAATTAATGTAATATACAGCTTTGTTGATGCAGTTTAATAGGAATTTGTTGGTGCGTAAACTGGATCCGCCACAGACGTGGAATGCGATGGTGGAGAACTACTTACGCGCCACCGGATTCTACCACGTCCTTAGAATTGGAGTCATAAGAGGATTTCATCCCATGTTAGCTGCTCTGGTTGAAAGGTGGAGGCCTCAGACCCACACCTTTATATTGCCGATCGGTGAGGTTACAGTGACATTAGAGGATGTCGCTCATATATTCGACCTACCCATTGATGGAGAGCCTGTCAGTGGATGGACAAATAGTAGTAGCGACTTCGTTCAAAGTCATGGCATAGAGATATTCGGTCGTCAGCCATCAGTCAGTGATAATGCGAAGTCCTTTATAAAGCTGGGTTGAGTTCGACGTATTAGAGACGCAGAGCTGTTGGACATTGAGGAGTCCATCAGGCGATACGTCAGATGTCAGATCTTTTGTTTGTTAGGGTCGACTCTATTCACGGACAAGTCGACCGCATATGTTCATACGAAGTATCTACCATTGCTTCGCGATTTTGAGCGGATCCATACTTATAGTTGGGGGTCAGTATGTCTGGCACATCTTTACAGAGCATTATGCCGTGCATCACGATATGATACAAAGGAGATGGATAGCCCTCTGAATCTGTTGTTTGTTTGGGCATGGGAGCGAATGCCGTGTCTTGCTCCCGTACCGAGACAAACGCTTCCACCGGCCGAGATACCAGTTGCCAGGAGGTAATAAGTCTTATTTTAGTTATGTGTTATATTCATGATGCATGTTTAACATATGATGAGTTATTTAAATATTTTCAATTAACAATGTTTCAGATGGAGTCATTCGGAACGGACCACAGCGTGGTCATTGAAGACCGTATAGACATTCAGGCATGATATAGACTACATGCAGGAGGTAAATAGTTATGGTTCTTCTGATTCGTTTTTTTTAACCATTATTGTTTGCGTTCTAATATACCGATGATACTGTGGCAGTTTGAGTGGCGACCGTATGACGGGTTGATCGTCCCCGACGACTTGCATCCCCATCTTGAGGTGTGTGACATTGTTGCTCCGTTGTTGTCGTTCGAGTGTGTCGAGTGGCATCCTGCGGATCGAGTGATGCGTCAGTTTGGATATGTACAACCTCCTCCAGGTGTACCAATGGATATTCCAGTTGACCAGCATTGCATCGTTCTACGCGGAGTGCAGCTTCATGACTGGAGAGTTTTGCATGGGCCATGGATAGTGGAGTGGGCCAACAGGCGATACAGCCGACTGCAGGACCTGCACCCCCTTCCGACCTGGGATTTTTACCGACGGTTGAGTACCGTGATTAGTAAATGCGCTCCTACGGACATCTGTTGAGATTGACGGGGTACGTTCCTCATCATCCACAGCCACCTACCCCACAGCCACCTGCCCCACAGCCACCTGCCCCACAGCCACCTATGTGTCTTATACAAAACATCCACCATACTCTTGGAGGTTGCCAGTCGCCACCGGAATGATTTACTGATGCCCGTATTGACTCATGTCGGTCTGAGATCATACCCACGCCGTCTTTTCTAACAACATACATTCGCAGATTCCTGAGAAAGAAGTGCCACGCATCAGCTCTCTCCCCTTCCACCAAGGCGAAGGCGATAGGCACAATGTTCTGGTTCCCATCTTGTGCAACAGCGACTAGAAGTGTACCTTTGTATTTTCCGTATAGGTGTGTGCCGTCAACCTGAACCAAGGGCTTGCAATGCCTGAATGCCCTAATGCATGGATTGAAACTCCAAAATACACGATGAAGTATTTTTACACCTTGCGCCTCCTCATTCCCGTTGTACAGTGGTCGTGTTTCTATTTGGACAACTGAACCAGGCATCTTCTGCACCATGACCGAGAGCCACCATGGCAAGGCTTGGTAAGAATCCTCTCAACCATCGAAAACGTTGGCTATGGACTTCTGCTTTGCCAACCAAGCCTTTCGATAACTGATGGTATAGTTGAACCTTGACTGGACTTCCGCAATTATAGATTTCACCTTGATGGACGGGTCCGTCTCGACCAATGGCCTTATAGCATCGGTAACTGTATCTGAGTCCAACTTGGAATGATCTTGTGAAATCGTTCCGATCGTGCACGTGTGCCTACCGTTGTATCTTCGTATCTCCCAACAACCTTTTTTTCGTATCAAGCTAGCTCGGATAAGCCAGTCACATCCACGCCCGTACATCTTGCATTTTGCATAGAACGTCTGTGGCTCAGACTCATACACCTCATAGTCAACTCCTCTAGCAATAGTGAAACTTCTAATCGCTGCGACGACCGACTTTCTAGAACTGTATTCCATTCCAATCCGGAACTCCCCGTCCTCAGCATCGGCAACGCCTATGTCAAGAAAATAAAAAAATAGTAAAAAAACTTAAAGTTAAAATTTATAATACATATCTTTACTAACATTTTAAGAATATTCAGCTATTTTAATTTTCAGCGGTTCGATTAGACCGGTTTACCGAGTTTGACCGATATTCATCGGTCATTTCCGGTTTGACCGATTCATACCGGATCGTTTCCTTATTCGGTTTAATTAACCTCCCGAATCGGTTTTACGTTTGGTTCACCAGTTTTCGGATCGAACCGGCTGGTCCGGTCCGGTTATGACAACACTGTTTATTGCTCAATCAAACGTATAAACTAACAAACTTATTATTTAGTCACCACGTACCTATGTTTGTATATTCCGGAAACTCGGGGGCATGCATGGCCTCGAGATCCAACTCACGCATAAAAGGTGGAACGTCCATCGGTTGACTGCTCGGCGGACGAACCACTACATTCTCTGCTGCTACCTCAACTACCACATCACCATCCTCATCTTCGTCGCCGGCCTTATA
This sequence comes from Arachis hypogaea, assembly GCF_003086295.3. Taxonomy (NCBI): domain Eukaryota; kingdom Viridiplantae; phylum Streptophyta; class Magnoliopsida; order Fabales; family Fabaceae; genus Arachis; species Arachis hypogaea. The sequence continues at coordinate 94,387,097 of NC_092036.1, forward strand.
AGTGGCTTCGAAGTCCTCTTCGCTGTCACTATTCATTCCTTCGTACACTGCACCTCTATCATCATGTATATCTATATCATTCTGAACCGCCACTGCCTCTACAGTTTCATACTCAACGTACACCTCAAACTGTGGGTGTCGCATCTGAGTTTGCCGGTGAATTTGAAACATGTTCTGCATACTCGTTTCATCAGTGATCGGCATGACATCAAACTGTATTAGACCATCGAAAATTACAATCGGATTTCGGTACAGAATTCTGCTCACTCTTATTAACGTACTGTTCTCCATGCTTTTACAGAGGCTGTTCTGCAGCTCCATTAACGTCATCGTGCATGGAACTACAAATGAAAACGGATTCTGGGACACAAACCTCACTCCCTCATGAGTATTATGTATTATCTCACCGTTGCTATACACCACCAAGTTTGCAGTGCCCTCCATTGCACTAACAATAGCCTCAAAGAACACTCAAATCTTCTTCAGCATGCAAATGCTTTCGAGCTTTACCTTATATAGAGAGGTGCACTTAACACGCCCCCCACGTGCTGCCTGCCTCAACCAATCACGCTTTGACACGTGTCAGAACGCCCCCCGCGTGCTCATTCAGCACGCCCCCCACGTGCCACCTCAGCACGCCCCCCACGTGCTTCCCAACCTATCAGGTGTTGCCACGTCAGCACGCCCCCCTACGTGCTGATTCACCACGCCTCCTGCATAATTTCCCGTCTGGTCCATCCATGTATCGCCACGTCAGCATGCCCCCTGCGTGCTGACTCACCACGCCCCCTGCGTGCTGCCCTATTGGCACAACCACATTCATACACGTGGTTTTCACGCCCTCCACGTGGTTCAGGCAACACGCTCCTTGCGTGTTGCACTACCATCTAACACGTCTACATTCTTGCAATACACACAGTATACTCATTTTCAGCCAATACACCAAAATTTTTCTCATAACTAAATTAATGAGCCAAAGAAAGTCTTTGGAAGAATAATTCGATGGTCGTGGCTCCTTCTCATCATTTTCCAACCACGTGTTTCTATGTGCCTTCCTTCAAAAGATCTTTCTCTTCATTTATTCGGCAGCGATTTACTGCCTCTTTTCTTTTAAGCAAAAAAAAAAAAAAATTTATATAGTTGATTGATATTAGCTTAAAGATAAGATAAATATAAAAAGATATTAATCATTTAATATTTTCTTTTCATAATTTTTCCAACTCAAGTCTAGTTTCCATGTGTTACTCGTGAATTTAAACACGAAACTAAGTTCCCAATGGCCGCAAAAAGAAAGAAGAAAAACCAACTTGTTTGTAATAACTAGTCAGATTGATGAACAAGTGTGAACCTGTGTTCCATTTTTTTTCTGGCGTCAAAAAACACAATGTCAAACAACAAGTACAATTCTTAGCCCCTTTGGATTTATATTCATAGTCACCACACAATGACATTAGGTTATTAGTTAATTAGTAACAACACGACAAACATTGAATATTCACCATTTGAAACTTAGAACTATAGTTCTATTTATGTTGAAAATATCAATACTTCTACAAATTTAATATATACATAGCTCAATTTGACTATATTTAACTGCTTAAACTTTTATTCTATGTCTTAGCAACTTAGTATTATATTTAAGAGTTTAAAAATGTATGAAGAAAGCATCGTAAAAAGAGACGGCAAAAAACCTTAAAAGTAAAAACCGTTTCAGTTATTAATTTATTATTAGATTACATTACTATATTAGTGGATACATTTGTACACTCACATATACTAAATATAACACAATAATTAAGCAGTAGTTATAAACACAAGGTGCACCTAATAACAACAATTTTCCAGGTATAAAAAAAATTATGTTTTATTTCTTCTTAAATTCTTATCCAATTTTAAATTAATAGCATAAAATAGTACTAAAAAGAATATAAATTTTCTTCTAATAGTTTTAAAATAGAATTTAATTTTAATGTATTGTCAACGTAAAATAATTTTACGCCTGTATTTAATTACATAACGTCACATAATTAAAAGTTATTATGTTATATGTATACTAAAATTAGTCATTAAAATATACTAAAATACAAATATATATTAAAAATAAATTAAATTACACATATATTTATACACAAATATATTAATAACTAATTTTAATGATTAATTTTAATATACAAATAACATTTCTTAAATAAAAATAACTATCTCTCGTATTAATCACCTAAATAATTATCTAAAAAATAAATATATTTATATGAACTGCATAAAATACTTTATATATTTTTCGCTGCATCAAAATTAAACTCTATAAAATTTTGGAAGTGTGACAAGAATTAAGAAACGGAGAAAGAGAACAAACAAAAAATGATGAAAAGTCAACAAACAGTCTCCATCTTCAAAGCTGCTTCTTTTCCATCTCCCACCCTAGTTGCTCGTCAATGGTGACTGCTCTCTCACTCAACCAATCATATCATTTTCACAAATTTATTTTTTTCTAGTACCTCAATTCCCCAACAAAGCTCTCATTTTTAACTAAAATTTTAGCATATATAATGTTTTTTTAGCTGTTACTATTTATATAGAGTCTTTTACTATTAAAGTTTATTTCTTTTCTTCCTTTAAAAACCAAGTGAGAAACTCTGAAAGAGGTAGTGAGTTATCTCCATCATCAGAGAGTGCCATAATCATCATCACTATGAGGAAAGGACTTCTGGGCCCCAGTCTCAAGCTCTCTGTCCCTGCTTCATCTGATCAAGCTTCTTTTTCCAAGTTCCTGTGAGTCTCTCTCTCTCTCTCTCTCTCTCTCTCTCTCTCTCTCTCTCTGCATATGTAATTGAATGTGATTGTTATGTGTTTGTGTTTTTGACTAACTGGGATTTGTTGTATTATGGGATGTGAAAATTGCAGGACTGAAAGTGGAACCTTTAAAGATGGGGATCTGCTTGTCAACAGGGATGGAGTTAGAATTGTTTCTCAGAGTGAAGTGGAGCCTGTAACTTATTTCTCTATCTCAAATCTTTTCCCTTTTTTATTTTTTATTTCTATATGTTCTTATCTTTGCACCTGATGTGTTTGTGTTTGTGTGGTTTTTTTTCCTTGAATATAATATCCAATTGGATTGGTTAGTTGTTTGTCCAACTATTCTGCTGCATTTCATATATTGGATCTATGAATTGCCTTCTGTGATGTGAAGGGATTCCTAAATTTTCTATTAAGTTCCTTGTTTCTAGGCTTCCAAACCCAAATGGAGCATATTTCTTAGCTTTTGCTACTGTTTTGAACTGAAGCAGATATTGTTACATAATTTAATTTCTGTTATAATTTCTCCTCTTGATTTATGCATTTTGCTCAGCTGAAGTCACTCAATTCACGAGCACGAAATAAACTTGTTCTTGACCTTCATTTCAATTCCATTTAAACTTTTTGAGTGTCTCAGTTCAAACTTGTTCATGTTAAACTCCACACATGTAGTTATAATGAAATCCAACTCCCAGAATTATGCTTTTTAATATAATGAGGGCATGGTTTAAAGATTGGATTCCTGCACTTTTGTTTTGTCTTTTCATATTTTTGGCACAAATGCACAATACATATGCTGGCTGATTTCTCCCACTCTATGTTAATATATGGCCATAATATGTCATATTATCAGCCACCTCCAAACCCGATCATGCCGATAGACAACCAGCTAAGTTTGGCAGATATAGACACAATCAAAGTGGTTGGAAAAGGAACTGGAGGGGTTGTGCAGTTGGTGCAACATAAATGGACTAATCAGTTTTTTGCATTAAAGGTATACTCGATGCATACTGCTACTTTTTTTCCTTTTATCTTATTGGTTTATCTTTTTGTATTGGCAATGTCTAGTGCATAACATATCATCTTTCCATCTCCAACATGTTGATTTCGCTGAACACTGGCATTCAAAACTTGCTATTTTCATTCAATTTCCATGCCACTTTAGGGGGCATGCTATGTTAAATTTCAGAAAATGTTCTTTTCTTTAGAGTATGATGATTTAATTTCATCATGGGTAACTCAATTACATTCAAGTAGTTGGTTAAAGCAATGATTGGGATTTGATATTCTGGGACATGAAATAGGGCAAGTGATGGGGTAACATATCTCATGTAATGGTTTCCCTATTTGCTTTTTAGTATTTTTTAAATTTCAGTCGTTTCTCTGCATGCTTGTAAGTTAGCAATCTAGTTTAGTAGCTTGAAATGCTGCTGCTTCTATATAATAATTTTTACAAAGTAATTGAACTGATGAACTAACTTCTTCCTTAATGCTGTTATCCACTATGGTCTATTATCACTTATGCATGATTTCTTCTCAATACAGGAAATTCAAATGAATATCGAGGAGTCTATGCGAAAGCAGATAGCACAAGAGCTGAAAATTAATCAATCAGCACAATGTCCTTATGTTGTTGTCTGCTACCAGTCATTCTATGCCAATGGTGTTATATCAATCATCTTAGAGTACATGGATGGAGGGTCCTTAGCGGATCTTCTGAAGAAAGTCAAAACAATTCCAGAGGCTAATCTTGCAGCCATCTGTAAACAGGTGAGGAAGTCAGAAACTATACTTCAGTTTTTCCCCCAAAATTCTTTTCTCTGAATCCCGAATCTGATTGCGTCCATTTCTTTTATTTTTTATGTAGGTGCTAAAGGGATTAATGTATCTTCACCATGAAAAACATATCATCCACAGAGACTTGAAACCTTCTAATTTGTTGATAAATCATAGAGGTGAAGTAAAGATTACTGATTTTGGTGTGAGTGCAATTATGGAAAGTACATCTGGTCAAGCAAATACTTTCATCGGCACATTCAACTATATGTCTGTAAGTATTATATGCAATATATTTGTCATTTTTCTCTGATCACCAAGTTGTAAACTGTTGCATGGAATTTAACATCCGCTCTACCAATTTTACAGCCGGAGAGGATCAACGGTAGCCAGCGTGGCTATAACTACAAAAGTGATATATGGAGCTTGGGATTAATATTGCTCGAGTGTGCTATGGGGAGGTTTCCATACACACCACCAGATCAAAGTGAGAGATGGGATAGTATTTTCGAACTAATTGAAACCATTGTAGATAAACCTCCTCCTACTGCTCCATCAGAACACTTTTCTGCAGAATTTTGCTCATTTATATCAGCATGGTATGTGATACTTTTGACTAAGTAACATGCCAAAAGAGAATAAAATAAGACATTAAATAACACTAGTTTTTTCTTAGAAGTCATCATGAAATTAGCTTGGATGCTTGAGGAGCCTATAATTTTGTAGAATGTCTATAAATGAATAACAATAGTAAGAGTTTTTTCTTAAATTTCTTGTCATTGTGTGATTCTTATGAGACTTCTAATCTTCCTTTTCGATCTCCTCTTCGTTTAGCTTACAGAAAGACCCGAAGGATAGACTAACAGCTCAGGAACTTATGGTAGGAATAAATCTTGATTCTTAGCTTTTACCATGCACACAATCATCTTCCTGACACAATATATCTGATTGAAACTCCAGGGACATCCTTTTGTCAGCATGTACGATGACTTGCATATAGATCTTGGAGCATACTTCTCCAACGCAGGGTCTCCACTCGCAACCTTATAAAATTTGGTATGCACTAATCCTGGACTTAATTATAAGCAGAAGAGATATTTTTTTCCTTCTATATTGTTGAATTGGTAAATATATACATGGTTATGTTTTCGAGCCCTTATCTTCAATTAGAAGGATCTTTTTTTATGAAAGCATGTCCTAGTTTGCCCAGGAGGCTGAAACATTATTTTTTACGGCAATATAATTCTTTTTCAGACACAGTTTCATGGACTACAAATGATGGGATTTTAGAAACTGATATTTCATTATATATTAATGTATTTATTTATTTTGTAGGGTTGCTTGGCATATGGGCAGTGGTAGCAGATGATTCAAATTAAGAGGCAGTTCCTGAGTCATGTCTAAAAATTCTGTATTTTATTATTGAGTGATTGAATTTCAAGAGTTTGTTGAGAAGCTCTTTATGTAAGGGCCAAGAAATTGCAACAGTTGGCTGTTCATGAGGAATTTTAATTCTGAAATTCAAGTTTTAGGGATCATTTGCAACAAAATGTTTGACCTCCTAATGATTTTGCAACAAATCATATCACTAGGATTTACCAAAACTGTTGAAATTATATGGCGCTCAAACTTTTAATACACATAAGTTCTCTCGGGCTGTGCTAATGGAAATAAGAATTAAAGATATGAATTCACAATGCTTTTAGCTATTCTTTAGTCTTTTAAAACCTGCACTTCTGGCTGAAGGTTCATTCAAGCTATGTTTGTGACTTTTGTATTTGGTTAAACCTTATCAAATTGTTCGGAAATGCTTATAATCAAACAAAAGTGTGGTTGCTGCATAAGTTTAGAACTACGTTCTGATCATTTGAACATCTATGAAGAAAAGTTAGTAATTAAACTTCTCAAATTTTTTATTCTTGGAAAGCTCTGATAGTCATAAAGATAACTTATCCAAGGTGAAGGTATCATTGTACAATGCAAATTTAGCATACATAACTTACTTAGCCCTGTGAAAAACTGGCGGGCCAAATGTGTTAATACTTAATACTGCCAAAAAAAAAAAAAACTGAAAATCAATAGGATAGTAGTTGAAGAAATTACATATGTAAAACTTAATGCTAGATAACATGTATTTTGCTTATGCTTTTCTCTTAATTTTTCTTTGAGCCTTCAAGTCTATCACAATTACAGATATGTTATCTTTGCTTCCCCTTTGGAGGGCAAGTCTAGAGAGATACTCTGCAGCAGAGTGAGCTGCAGGGTCAACTCCTTCTTCAACTTGTTCGGTCATTGACGCATTCTCACCATACTTCTTGTGCCAAAGAAGGATCCTCTTCCGTGCAACTTCACAGGCTTCTTCATTTGTCACCACATCCCATAAACCATCACTAGCTAGAATAAGGCACTCGTCATGTTTCTCCCGTTGCACAAACTTCACTTCCGGTTCTGGAATAATACATGGTTTCAAGTACCTATCACCTATTGGACAAGAACTAAGATGATTAGACTAATTGCAAGGAACTAAATGCTATATTTTGTAGCAAAAAAAGAAATACTTTTTCATAGTGTCCTATAAAAAGGCTGTACCATTTTATTCATTTTACTAGAAACCATAACCCTTAACAAGAAAAAGTTTACAGTAACTAGCATCACTTCAAATCCAACTACATTGACATAAATATGCTGCAGAGATGCCAAAGGCAGATACATACCTATGGATCTTGACATTGCCAAAACGCCAAGAACTCGGTACCCTTGCCAATGTATGACCCTTCCTCCTGCAGCTTCTATCCTTGCCCACTCATCCTCCCTGTTTGGCTGCAAACATGAAGTAAAGTCTCCTCTATCAGATGGCTCCAATTTTTAACTCACGAAAAACATTGTGAAAATAGAAAGAAGTGCCTTACTTTGTGGTCAGCAGACAATGGAATGGCTTCTTTTCCACGATACAAGACGGCTCTTGAATCCCCACAATTTGCGACTATTATGTGTGATTGACTCAATATGGCAACCACTGCAGTGGAGCCAGCAGTCTCAGGAGCAATTGGTTCAATCGTAGACTCTGCTCCACCACTGTTATTTCTGCCATTACCAGCTCGAATTCCTCCAACTTCATCATCTACTTTCTGAAAGCAACTTACAAATGCTTTCTTCCAATGGTCCTGTAAAAAATCTCCTAGTTCTGTTTCTGCCAAACTTGATTGTGCAGCTTCTATCTCCTCAATCAAAGCCGAATGCAGGCGTTCCCGGCAGTAATTGGCAACCTACCAACCAAAAAGAACAAAAAAATAAAATCCAGTTAGTGTCAGACTTCAATAAAAGTTGTATAATTTTATTTTGATAGTGATTTTTAACTAATACCTGAAAGCCTCCATGTCCATCATAGACACCGAAAAAGTGGGCTAATGAGCATATTGTGTTATCGTTCACATGGCTATCTGTTAGCATCTTTGAAGGAACTTGAAGAAGTTTAGGCTTAACAGCTATAGCATCTTCCATCTCTGGTCTTTTTCCACAGATTGATGAAAAACCACAGAGAACACGACTACTCACTTCCGAAGCATTCGGGTTGCTTGTTCTGTTAGACTGATCAAGAGGTGCAGCACAAAACTTTGGATCAGACCCATCCAATCCCCTTGGATCCTCACTCTCAAGATCCATTGCAACAGAAACTGTGTTCTCCTCTGGCTGCAGTGCTGGATGTGTCTTGTTTAATCCATACTCAGCATAGATTTTATCATCAACCCCTATGATAACTGGCGAATCTATCTCAGAATAAATGGCCTTCAAGGATGCAGCTTCCTCCCCAGAGGGGCTGCATTTGTCATTGGAGCTTGAACTATGTAGACAATGAAAATCCACAGCCAGCATGAATTCATCTTCCTTCCTTGGTGGGTTATGGCTTTCTCTCAAGACCCAATTACTGTCACATTCAATAACCATTTCTGAGACAACGGCAGCTCCAACTTCATTCTCCTTCATCTCTGCAGATACCGTAATTTGATGTTTGAGACTAACATCAGAATGATTATCACTTCCAACAGAATATGGTTGGCAACCTTCAACTGAAGGATTTAATATTAAAGCTGCAGCAGTATTTGCCATAAGCTTTATACCAGTTATCTCCACGTGGGTTGCCACTGCTGACTCCTTCTGAATCAAGTTCCCAATTGTAAATGGCACTGCAACACTAGAAGATATTTCCTCCATTTGTTTACTTTGCCTTGTAGCAATAGCCTTATCCTCTATAGTATCCAATAAGCTATGCAAGGCCTTTAACCACTTTTTCCCTTGCTTTTCCCTTAATCCTCTTTTCTATGGCTCAATCAGCATCAAAGGCACCAATAAGGCTCCTACGACAAGTAATCAACAAGTTTAGAGACAACCTTCCCTAGAGGCACTAAAATTAAATACAGTGTAACAAGACTCATTCAAAAGGCTACATTTATTGAAGCAGAAAAGCTGATGCAAGAATAACACACTAGATCCTTTTGTGAAATTCACCTGATTTTGGCCTTGATCCTATAATGTAAGAGGGCACAAGTGGTGCTCCAAAACCTTATATTCCTAACTCCACACCAGCCCTCTGATCCCTGGAAGGATACACAGGCAATTTATTATTTATTGAACCAGAATCATCATATAATTGACAAAAGTCAGTAAATGTTTTGTCTCTCTCTCTCAAACAAAAACAGGAACAAAGGAAATGGGGTCACTGGAAACAAAAATAAGAAATAAAATACGAAACAAATAGCAGAAATATGAGAAGAGAGAGGTTCCCTAGATCTGAGATATCCAACATCAGCCATTGAACATAACTCCCCATGGTATCGACAATTATGTTCCTTTCATGTGTCAACTACAACAAGACCACCTCAACCCCTCAAAAGCATATTGATTGCAAATATTGGTCATGTCAACAACTCCAATCCCACTAGGTCCCTTCGTTATATCTATCATGAACTATTCCTAGATTTCATTCCTTAGTGCTCTTAGATTTATCTCTAAGGAATAAAAACAAACAGTTAAAGGGCATAACATATTAGTAATCTGAATTGTTTTGCTTACCTTCTCAAAATGAAAGGTAGTGCATGTAAAGCCAAGGAAGGGAATGAAGGAGGAGGAAACAGAACAGAAAGCCTCAAGTATATGCAGTTATTGTTATTATTGTTGTTGTTATTGGTTATTTAGTAATTAAGTTAGGAAAATGAAATGAAAGCACAAAGTATTTATTTCCTTCACGAGTTTTTTATTCTTTCTGATAAGAAAAAGAAAGGAGTTTCAGCTTTGGAAAATAAATAAATTTAGAAACATAAATAATTTAATACGCAACACGTGTCTTATTTTTCCTTATGTTGGAAATTTTCAAAATTCTTTAGAACGAAAAAGTAAAAGCAAAAAAGTAAAATGTATTATGTAATTAGGCATGACATTATTTTATTCTCTTTCTGCTATGGTAGGATTATGCAAGAAATTGACACCTAGCCCTATCTTTTGTGTTTTGGTTGATGAGTTTGGTTACATCATTATTTAAAGAAAGCATTTCTTTAAACTACCAATACAAGATTAAGACGTGGAAGTCATTCTAATCTTTAAATTCAACCTCTTCTCTCTTTCATCCATTATGGAGGGACCATAGTATCTTTTATTATTACAAGCATAGTCATCATTAGCTAATTTATTAATTAATCAAAGATCAAATGTTGAACAATCGACAACATCGCTTTACTTAAATACATTGCTAATCAATAATTATTTCTAATTTTTCATTAAAATATATTACTTCTAAAAACCTTTTTTTATTTTAAAAAATTTTTATTATATCAATTATATTATATATATATATTAAAATTTAAAACTAACAACTAAAATCAACTAACAGTATAAAATATATATTAAAATATAAATATATATAAAAAATAAATTAAATTATATATATATATACAAAAATATATTAATAAATAATTTTAATAACTGATTTTATCGTATGTTATTGTATTATTAAATAGAATAATAGAAAATTTCGGAAAACAAGGAAAGGAAAAGCAGAAAGGCCAGTACGAGGAGGCCACGTGCATGGGCGAGAGAATCGAGAAGCTCAGCACCAAGGGAGATGTACGAAATTATTATATAATAAAAAACAATAAAATAAATATATAGGTGCAGATGGGGTGCGTGCAAATGGAAAAAATGGAAGAAAAAGGTTTGCTGTATATAGAAAAGAGAGAATGAGGTAATGTTGTAAGAGAGAGATGCATGAACTGACAGAGACAACAAAAAACTGTGAATTATAAAACCAAACGTAACAAAGTGAAGTGAAGCAGTGACAGTTGACGCGTACAACATTGGCATTTGCCACTCCCATGCTTCCAAGAAGATATATCCTACAGATTCTAAGTCTTTAACCTCTTTCTCTTCAATGTAAGGTTGTTGGAGAAATAATTCATTCTCCTAATAATAAGTCTTTAATTATAATTATTATGAACATCTCCTAAGTTATTAAATAAAAAAATAATGTTTAAAAGTTTGTTGTTAAAAATAAAAAATATAAATATTAGAATTGTTTTTTTTCATATACAGATGATGATGATGTCATCATTCCTTAATGCTGTTAGCATTATTTATGCATATAGGTTTGTGCCGAAAGGCAGTGACAGATGAAGAGAGGTTCAACAGCCTTCAGTTTGTCTCCACGTGTTCTCTCTCTCTCCATCTTGGGAGCTGACCAACCGACCATATCATATTCACTCCTCCAATCATTCATCCCTTTCTCTCTCTTATGTCTTCTCTTTCTGCATGTTACTATGTTTAATGCCATTAAATTGAAATAAAGATTTTGCTAATTGAAACAAAAAAAAAAAAGAATATTATTGGATAGTTAACAAGGAAGAACATGATCCCTATGTCTGTTAGAAGAAACACCAGAAAGATTCTTCAAGGGTTTCTTGGATAAATGTCAAAGGTTCTGACAGATTCTCATCAAGTCCCAATATATAGAGCAAAAACCTGACTCCAGCAGCAGCATCAAGTCAAATATATCATGAGGAACTCAAGTGTAAGGAGAAAGACAATCATGTGAGTGAAGTTATACATGGACAACATACCATCCAAGTTAACTTGAACATTTATGTTCCAACCGAATTTTTCTACAAGATCACAGCAAGATTGTTTAACTAAAATCATATCAGAACTTAGAAAATGATATGAAATTGGGAATTCCATGAAGGATTCAGCTTGCAGCTCAATTACTTAAATAAAAAAATTGTCCAAGCACTAATCCTGCCAAGAATATCTGAGTTTACTTACCAACAAGATGCCTGATTAATCTTCAACATCTTGAGTCAACAAGGATATCTGAACTCTCAATGCTTTGTAATGATCTTTTATGATTATTAAAAGATCAGGCAAAATGTGTAAACCAGGTTTACTTTCAAAACCTTTAATTGAAAAACATAGAAACAGAGCGCTTTATTCTTGCAGATAATAAATCCAACACCCTGATGATGAAAGTTAACCAGAATCTGCTAATCTGATGAAGCATAAATGCCACCGCTTTTCTGCACAAAAGTTAAAAATCTGGACTGCACCTGGATACATAAACAACTCAACTTCATATCTGCAGAGCTCAAAGTACCAACAAAAATCCTATGCTCAGAATAAAATGGAAAATGATAAAGGGAAGAAGGGGGGAAGGGCTTGAAAAGGCCAACAGAAGATTTCAACCTGATGTTACTGCAGAAAATGAAAAGCTGATTTTATTAGAAATATTAAATGTATGTACAAGGGGCCTTGTCTCTGATTTGTAAGAGCTACAACCAGGGTACTGTGGCTAACATATAATCTACTAGAAATACTAAATTGTACCTAGAACAAAAAGATCTTTACAGTGGAAGTCACGAATTTCGACACGAGCAAAATCTGAAACAGATGGAAAGGTCACTCAAAACCAACTTGGAGAGTCTACCAAAGAATCTATATAACCTAATTGTGGACAGGATTAGCCATAAGACTATCCTATGTGACTAGTCATTTCTTATAAGTACTTTGTTCCTTTGTTATTGGTATAATGAACAGGACTATACAAAGAAAGCAGCTTCAGACCATCATATTCAAGTCTGAAAGGTCATCCATGGGAATTTCAAGGCCCATGAAATCGTTATCTTGTAATCCATCGTCATCAATATTCAACCATGAACCAAGATCCTGACCTTGGTCAGCAAGATCGTCAATTCCTGGTAGCTGTAGGTTGGACAAATCTATAGGCTCGTGTTCATCCAAACCACCCAAGCCATACTCATCCTTTTCCTTGGCATTGCTATTAGTAGACGTTTCATTTGATTTTGAACTAGATGGGAATGCTGCTTTAGGCTGCTCTGATAACTTGCCAACGAGGCCATTGACTGAAACAGAATGCTGTGTTGCTTTCTGCTTAGGCTTTGCTTTGGATTTTCTTTCTCCCTTAGCACTGGATGATGCAGGCCTACCAACTTTTGTAGTTCCATTTCTAGATAGCACCTCTCTGCCATGTCCCTTTCCATCTCTATCCCTCTCACTTCTCTTTCCTTTTGCACTGCTTGTTAGAGAACTTACAATGCCAGGAGCACTTGAAGTACCTATTGTACCACCAACATCATCAAGGGACAATTCCCTCTTCTTCAACCTATTTGACCAGAGGTCCTCCTTCCCACCATTTTGTTCAGATGAATGATTTATAGCAGGGAACATATCTGATGAACTTAGATCATGATTATCTAAATTCTGACTAAATTGTGAAGGGCTCTGCTGTGAACCCATGGAGGCTGCAAAAAGAAACAAAATGATGGCACTTAACACAGCCAACGCAAGCAGATTAGAGCAGCTATTAAATAAAGTAATGCAGAACGCACCTGTTCTTGCTTCCAGAGTAAGGGGAGAAACATATGGTTTTGAGGATTCAGCCTCCATTCCATCTAATTGCCGGACAGCATTAAGCTGGGTAGCAGCAGCAACGAACATATCCTTGAACGAAGACTCACTGAAGCAGCTCTTGCCTGTATCTTCAAACTGATGGCACCGTTCCAATGTCCGCTTAACAAATCCCAATGCAGCTTGCTTGGCCATTTTGTTGCTTGAATTTCGCCCACCCGAGGTACCAGGACCCCAACAAGCCTGTCAATAAATCATTTGTCAGTACACTTTGCCATATGACCTAATGGTCACAAGTTTTAGGCACAGAAACAGCCCCTTCAATCACAGGTAAAGATGCATATCCACTGCCTCTCCAACAGGAAGTTTTTTTTTCCTAATGATAACATAAAAAGGTAATCCAAACCATCAGTATACAGAGTCCACTGAATTCCAAGGCTTGAGCCTAGTTGGCTACCACAGGTAAAATTCCCCTAATGCTCGTAATTCCTTGGAATATGTCAATATATCATGTCTGAATTTATATCTTGATATTTACTCCCTCTTTCCAGTAGTAAATGGTAATATTATATACTATGAATAAGGGGAATCACACTATATGTTAGGAAGATTACCATGTACTTCTCATAAGCCATTACAATGAGTTTTTCCATGGCACGTCGTTCAAAATCCCTGTTAACCAGAAATTAGCATTTTCATGAGCGTATTGTAGGCTAAAAATGCTTAAACTAAGCAAATGATAAGGGTATAAGTAACTTTTTTTTATTCAAAACAAATAAATCATAAATGACGCTGCAATTACTTTTCTAGAAGTTCTTTTCCCACTGTGGCAGAATTCAACAATCCATCTAGCATGCCTTTCTTCTTGGAAACCTGAATATTCAAGAAGCAAGATCAAAAAGTAAATTGCATATTAAAAATGAGGTTAATTTCAATGTTGAATGAAACTTCTGAGCCAAGCCCACATATTTACAATAAACTTGGAAAATGATAGTCCCATGTCAGTTAGTATGTGGGGAGAGTGGCATGGTAAGAATAAGATTCCTAAAAATTCCCTTCATATTAATTTCCTTTCCCTTCCCTTCCCTTCTCCCGCATGCCCCCATAAGGGCCCCGCTTCTGATTACCATCTTACCAAACTAACATAAATATTGAATGTATAACTATTACAAGAAATCCTAAGTATGGGTAAATATATAACTTGGCCTCAGCTTCATTCAGTACCTGTCCTTGGTAAAGCTCCTCTACCCTAGCAATCTCCTCCATTATTCGTTCATCATCTGTGTGTGACATTTCAGGCTTGAAAAAGAAAAGCAAATCAATAAGCATCATACTAGCATGCAAAAAGATTTAATTATAAAAACCAAAAACATCTTACAATAAATCCAATGGTTACATCAATAAGAAGACTTCCAGTTGGAATGCAGAACAAACCAGAACAGTTTAGTTAAATTCATCGGATTTGGCAGATAAGCTTACCACTGGTTCCAGGGCAATTCCAATGCTTTGAAGCTCCAAAAGAAGCTTATCATTAATATCTAAGCTATCATATTGCAGCTCTGAACATCTTGATTCTTTATCATGGAGTAACCCATTTACAGAGTTAGCAAGGCTTGAATTTAACCCAGTTGATGGAATACGAACTACATCATTTTCACCTTCATTATGTTCTGGATTCCCAAAAATCCGATAACCATTATAAGCAGAAGGAAAACAAAACTGAAAATCAGTACGTGATCGATAATCCAAGCCACTCAATTCAAACTCCCCGTCGGTCTCAAATTCAGCATCGTATGCATCAAACTTGAAATCTTCACCTCCACTATCACAATCCTCTGAGATTAATGCTGCTATAAGCCTTTGATAGAGAGGAGTTGAACTATGATCTCCTTTAGATGGTTGTAACTGCTCTGCAATAATTCCAGTACTCCTTTGAGCATCAAGGCCAACATCTCTTTCAAAGCCATTCAGCCCAAATCCATTACCAATGGTTTCATCAGTGTGCATCGGTGTGCTTGATTCAAGATTTTCCTACATGCCAAATGACATGTTAAAAAGTATCAAAATTTGATTAATTTGGTCCTATCACAGCTTTCTCTCAAAAAATCCAACTTTTCGAGTAAATTTAGTTATGCTTTAATTGACAACAAAAAGTTTATTTACAGACCATTAGAGCATTATAAGCAAAAGAAACTTTCCACTCTTTCTAAAGGTGAAGAAAAGTACCTTCTGCTTCCAGTTAGCAATATCATCCTCAGATATTAAACTGAAGAAAGGCTCCATCTGCTTCCAGAACGGGCTGGAAAAGGCACGAGCTGCACCAATATTTTTTTTCTCTTCAAAATTACTCCACCAGAGGAACACATATGGGCAACAAATAAGATAGTATAAAGTAAGACACATACCAGAGTTGATAACAGCCTTTACAGCAGCCAACAGCTCTTCATGTCCATCTTCTGACCCAACTAAACCATTAAAACCAAAGGTGAATAACTACATGCAGTCACAGTGAAAACTTTAGTCAATTGATCTTAAACAGGAACTAGTACCAATAAAGTCTGCTGCTGCACTAACAGCAGTAGGCTTCTGACGTGCATAGGCTTTACGGTCAGAAAGTTTCCTAGTTGGTGGACGACCTGCCTTGCTGCAAGGATTCATAAAAGCAATAAAACGTTAATGTGCAACCAAAAAATCACTGAACAACTTAAACTATTCAAACAGAGAGTTTAACCTCTCATTCTTCTCTAGTCTTGCACTTCTAAGTTGTTTTGCAGTTCCAATATTTCCAAGCTTTTCAGATGTCATTGGCACCAGAGACCTTGAGGCAGTAAAACCCCGTCCTGTCCTTCCCTGCCTTCGAACACCATCTCCATGTTCTTCTCCAGATATAATCTTATTCTTTCTTGTTGGCAAGACCAAGTTAGACACCTTTTGAATGTTTTGTCCACCTTTCTGTTCAATCTCTTCTGATTTCCTGCTCTTCTCTTTTGGTGGTTTAACCTCAGCCATCCCTGACTCTTCACTTTCAGATAAGGCAGCTGAAGATGAAGTATCGCCTTTTAATTTATTTTGTTGCGAATTGCCAACCAAGCGTCTAGCAAATCCTAGCCCAGCATCATTACCAGCCACATCAGAGACAGCATCCGAAGAAGGAGCTTCATCGTTATTTGAAGCACTGGGCATGAAATTTGTTCTTCTAGCAGTGCGAGAGCTCTTTTGCGGCCTTTGCCAGTGAACAACAGGTGGGGAAGATGACCGTGCTGATGCCACACGTTTGCGATTGTTTGTACCAACACCAGCAGGAGGCTTTGTGGTGCAATGAGACAGCTCCCAGTCATTAGGAACAGCTGCTCTATGGACAACTGGTGACAACTTGGGGGCAACTCCTGAACTTGATCGTGGGGCCCGAATAGCAGAATTCATCTTTGTACCAGAGGTGGGGCTAGCAGAATTAAATTCATCTCGAACAGTTGCCCTGTGCATAGAACAAAGCATAGACATTGAATAAATTACAAAATAAATATCAAAAGACATTTGAACAATAGTCACAAGGCGTCAGAGCACACAATGAAGAAAAAACTGAACAACCCTACACAAAACAAGAAAATTAGGAGAAAGCAACAAGCAGCGGCGACAAACTTTTGTTTTGGGGGGGGGGGGGGGGATGTCATCAAGGATGATAATTATAACCAAAAGAAACGTAGAACTATAAAACAAAAAAAGGGCTCACTGATTTGCACTTACTTGTTAACAGCTTTGAAGTTCACCTTTTCCTTGTCTGAACTAGCAGGACGACCCCGCCTCTCGTTGACAAGGGAACCATTATCTTGGTCATTTCTAGGGGTAGAGGTACGGATGGCCAACCCAGTCTGTTGAGAGATGCCATCTGATTTTCCACTTCCAACAGTTCCATTAGATACCCCCGGCCTACAGAAAGACAGAAAAATATTGTATTTTTAGGCTAGATCATATCAGGATAATCAAAACGGAATTGAATCATTAAAAAGAAGGAAAAAAAGCTCCTGCTCATAGCAAGAAAAACAGTACATGATATGTTCAATATGCGAATTTTGATCTTTATAATCAGAAACAACCTAGCAAAGTACTCACAATAATAATCAAAATCATGTGAGTTTTGAAGTAAATCCTTTTGCATATACACTATCTGGAGACAACCCCCAAACAGTTGTCTCCTACAAATTAATTTTATTCTTCAATTAATATAGATATCCATAAAAGGAAAATTTTAACAAATTAGCATTAACCAAAAGAAGGGGTCGCTATTCAATTTGTATCCGAACACAATAGAAAGATTCTTACCATATCAAATTTCATTTACTTTTACCATTTGATTTGACCACCTAATATCTAGCATTAGAATAAGTGAATGGCAAAGAACCTTTAAAAGAATAATGGTGTATACAATGCGGAAAAAATGTAGAAGTTTAAATTTACATTAGCAGAATAAGGTGCAAGTTCACAGGTAAGGCATTTTTATGCGCTGTATTTTCAGCATGGTTACCAATGGATCTACAATATGATGTACAGTAGTCATGGCTACCCCACAATTTTTTCTTAATTTTATAAGAAAATAAAAATAACCTTCTAAATATCGAAATGAAAAATGTATTGAGTATTTACTTTTCATCTGCTTTTAGTATATACTGTGAGCATAATTTTGTTAGTTATATATTTATATATTGCCTGTTTTGAAAAATTGGAGTTACATAGATATGTCTAGAGCTTAATCAAACACAAATTTTTGTGTATGGCACAAATTTGACACATCCTGCCAACTTACCAAGAGAACTGCTAAAAGTATTTTATTTATTTATTTTTGCCTTCTTTTTGTTTTCTTGCCTTCCAGCTCTTTTGCTTTTATCTTTTGAAGAGGATTTCATATCTTTCCACAATACATACATTTTTGACATCATTCTTTAATTTTGAAAAGAATATATTATATTGGGGAAAAAAATACTACAAGAAAACTGCCTTAATGTACACAACATATTCATACCTGAAAGAATGAGAATCGTTACTCAGTTTTGACCGGCCATCAGCAACAAGTCTTTGTTGCATTCCCTGTTTAGTTTCCTGGAAGGTGTTAACAGGTTTTGTCAATGTGTTTGGAGAACCATCTAGTTTGATGCAGGAACGCTTCTTCTTCATTTTTGACTTTTCCCAACCATCACCTCCAATAGGTAAAGCTCGTTCCTCACCCTGAACAGCACCACTGTTGGTAATCCGTAGCATTTCCTTTTCTCTATCAACAGGTCCAGATGGCCTGACGAGAGAATTGGTTCGCACATCCATCTGCAGTTCATCAAAAACAAATCGGCTTTATTCAACAAGTTTTAAGGAATTCCCATGCCAATATGAAAGCTGACTCTCCATGGAAAGAATAAAGGCATAAAGCCACAACACACATATGCCATCTGAGAACAGAAAAACAGGGGGGAAAGAAAAAAGAAAGAAAGAAAGAATTCTCTGTATTCCATCTTTCAGAGAACAAATGCGAACGGCAAAAACCAACTCAAAGCACATGAAGCACTACATACAAGCTTAAAAGGATAGCACACAATATATTAACACACAAATACTTTCATAAATTATAATTACATACAAGGATGATATCTTCCAGAGCACCAAGAAATAAATGCTCTATTAAGCAAACTTCGCAGAGATAGACTTCAACAAAAGTAGTTTTCCATGTATATATGAAGAACAAATGTTCCAAAATAGACTACTAGAGCTCATACCAACTATAAACATGCAATATTTACTTTAGAATAGTAAAGAACGGGATAAGCAATAGGAGCTACCTAAAGGAGTCAAATCCGTTCAATGTTAATACTGGCAAAAAAGAATGGGAGGCGGACCAAAAACACATACCCTGACATCAAGCATAGAAGTTCGAGTGCGCTTGTTAGGAACAGGATTTTTGGTCCGTTCTTCTGACTTTTGCTGCTCAAGTTCAAAAGTACCTGTGGCCGCATGACCTTGAATTCCGACCTTACTTATGCTTGGCCCCAAGACTGTCCGATCACTTAAGATGGCATTGGATCGATCACTAGAAAACCCTTCAGCCCGAGATCTCTTCTTTGAAGTTATACTTGGGAAAACCTTGTGGAATACGGATAAGGCGTCACTGAACATTTTCACACGTTCCCTGTTGAATAATCAAATATTAGTACTTATTTATACATGCATAACTTTAACACATAGCAAAAACCTACAAAACTACCTCGCCTTCAAATGGCTTGCATACAAGGTATCCTTCAGTCGTTTGATTTCTTCTGGTACTAGCTTGCCTTTTGAAGAACTAGACGGAGATTCATCAGGTGAAATTCCAAGTGCAACATTTACATGACGTTTATAATCTATTTGACGATTAGACTTGTGCTCTCCCGCTAACAATTTTGAATCAAAGTTCACACAATTGAAGAAGTTCACCACATCCCCGTGTGTTGCTGAAGAGCTGCTTCTTGACATGCTTGTAAGAGAAGACAACATAGGACTTTCCATGCTTTCACGGAAGCTACCTGATCTATCTAATGAAGCAGCCATGTGGGATCCACGCTGCCCAGTGTACAATGGTCTATCTGGGCTACTGGAAGTTGGATCAAACTTGCTAGATGTTGCCATTGCACTAGTATGCACACAGCATTTGAATAAAAGTTACAAGACACAGAGCAATGCATGACAAAGATATGGCACTAAGCCACATAAAGGGCGAATCCAAATCACCAGAAATCAATCGGACAAAGCACCTGAAATGGTCAACATAATCTCAGACAAAAATCAAACTCTTCTTAATGAGATACAAAGATACTTATGTAATATTTTCAAATGAATGAATGTCTTGCAACTGCAGATCAGGACTTGACGTAGTAATTCTCAAAAGTACCATTCATAAAATGAAACAACTCCAGCCCCCCCCCCCCTTTTTTTTTCTTTTTAAGGGGGAAAAATCCAGATATTAAACACTAATTGCTAAGACATCATATGGCACTCAATTGAATAGTTAAAGTTATGCCATTCTCCTAACTGCAACCACATTACTCCATTGTATTTTTTCTTACTCTTTTTTTTCAGAAATAAGAAAAACCATATTGTGGCAATGTTCATAAAGGTATTTCCAAACATAAAAACCAAACCACAGAAATCTCAAAGTTAAGAGCAACCGGATTCTCATAAAAAAAACTACTTAAAACAAATACTCAAAAAGTCATCAAAAGGTATACCATTAATACTTATGAGTCCACATCCTTAAATCACTATTTTATCATCTCTGTACAGTATATACCTCCCCAAGAGTTGAGACGAAAAACTCACTTTTAATGAAACATATAGCACAAGACGATGACCTAATGTTCTCATAGCAACTCTCTTCACAGTTCACATTACATAAACAATTTAACTACCTCAATCACAATGGAATGAGAAATACCATGAATATTCTTTCCAGGCGAGATGCAAAGCACTGACCTTTTAAGTCTTAGCAGCAATAATATGTCATCAAGCACTCTCTGTTGTGAGTGTAGGTATCTTTTGATGCTGCAGATTATTATATGAAGGAATATATTGTTAACAAGGACACCCATGTAAACATTGAAAAGATGAACTGAACAAACCATGAGTATAAGTTTCTCCAAATCTACATAAGCCAGTATTGTGCTCTGCTGACAAGCAAGCCCATCCCAAGCAAGTCACAAATGCAATCACAAGCAAGTCCGATTGACAGAACTTTACCAAGCATCATGATCATACACAGGAACATAGTTTAACAGAAATAAATGCTCAACTTAGAATCATGGAAAATCTATATCATCCACATTCTAAATGTTACGGAGATTTATTTACAGCATACCACATGGAAACCAATGACTACACCCAATAAACGCTATCACATTAATTATGCTTCATTAACATAAAAACAGACAGAATGCAAATCATTAAAATAATCAGCACAATTTCTAACCCCACCAAAAAATATTACCAAAAAAAGAAGTTAAAAGACCCACTTTCTCAATGTCCAGACAGTAACATCAAATGCATTCTGCTGCTTAAAATTTTTCCTTCCAAAATTCACCCATCTTCGTACTCTTAAAGTTCACTACAATACATTATCTACTAATCTATTACCCAATGGCCGCACATTAACAAAAATTACTATGCACTCTAAACTTCAATAAATTTTTTTAATTTATGAAATAGTAAAAAAAAAGTATAATATAATATATAATTTTGGTAAATTGTTATCCAAAGTGGTAATCCGATAAAAATCAACAGAAAAATAAATTTGCATCTATCAACAGCATAGCTCGTGTTGCATACAGTGTAGCAACTCCATGCAAGCAAACACCCCTTCCCCCTTATATTCTTCATCTCAATTTGCTTGGAAGCACAATTTAAAAAATAAATAAAAATTAAAAGTAAGAGACGAAACCCTAGGGGTTGAATCAACCAAAAAAAATAAAAAGCAATAATAATAAATAACAAACTACCTCCACGACCCAAGTAAAAGCATTCAAAATTGCATGAGACTAAACCCTAGAAGCTGAATCAAAACTGGGAAAAAAAATAAACGGAGGAGGAAATCAAAATTGAACACCTTTTGAATCGTTGCAATGATGAGAGAGTGGTATTGGGGAATTTTGGGTGAGGATGGAGAATTTGAGTAATTTAAGGAATCGAGGGTTTGGGGTTTTTTTTTTCGAATTTGGGAAATTAATGTTGCGAAGAGTTGAGTTGCCTGAGTTGGACCTCCAATTTCGTACGAAGCGAAGCCATGGAGGACGAGGAGACCGGTGTTTTGATCGGCAACAATTGGACCAATTTGATATTACTCTTTTGCCCATACATTCTGTTTTCCGGAAATTTGTGTTGCCATTTTTGCAGGGGCTTTTTGGAGATACCGACCTTTTAATACGGTATATATAACTGGCAATGAGTTACCAACATGTGATGTGATTATTGAGATGGTGTCACATAATCATATGCAATGTGCTATAATATGATATAATAAATTTAATCTTTTGGTATATCTCATGTTTCTATAATTCTTTAGGACTCTTAATTAAAAGTTTAGTTGAATAATAACTTGTTTACCAATAGTTTAGATGATATACAAATTAATTTAGTGCTGCTTTTTTATGTATATAAAATATTTTTGTTAAATAAAATAATAACCAATTCATTAGAAAATATATAATGCCAAATATTTTTTGGTAAATATTAATACATTATGGAGAAAGTGAAGAATGCACTTTTTAAATTTTAAAATTTAAATTATAAATACTAAATTCTGAATTTTAAATTCTAAATGTCTTGTATCTTAAATTTAAAATTTAAAATTTAAAATTTAAGACATTAATGTAAAACATAATAAATAGAATATTAAAATGAGAAAATCTAGGGTCAGCATTTTTTGTATTTTGTAGCCAAAATTTAACCATCAAATTTCACACCATTAAAAATACTATTGAATTGATGGTTACAAAACATAAAAATTGTTGCCACTAACACTCTTCTATTAAAATTTATTTAATCGATAAAACATACATGACTCCTTACTTAATAATAGAGCAGAAGAAGTCATAAATTGAACTGTAAAATTTGGATAAACAACTTAAATAAGTTCTTTTGGAAAAAGAGGGATTAAAGTATAAGGACTTTTATTAATAGTAACTTATAAATAGGTTATTTTGTGTTTGGATTTTTAGTTATAGAAGTACTTATTTTAAAGTTGTAGCGTTTCGATAAATAACTCAAAATACTATTTTTTCCATAAAAAATGGATATTAAAATAACGATAATAACAAATACTTTTCAATATTGAATGTTGATTTTCTATAACCTAATCACTAAGATTACAATTGTTTAAGCAATTAATTCTTTATTTGCTCTCTTATAAGTTCCATTTTTTAGGTAAAAACTAGTTTTTCTACTTCATCTTCACTCATAACGATGTTCTTATATGTGGTAAATAGTAATAAAACTTTAATTCATAATAATCTTGATGGCAATGCCAAAAAAATTATTGTGTAGTTAGTGTTTGCTGTTTTATTGTGTATGATATGGTAGATAAAAATAAAAAATAAATGTGAAATGTGTGTTAATGTATATTTTGTTGTTATTTTTTTTTATTTATTTTTACTTCTATTAGAATTTTCTCCTCTTTTATTGTGGTCAAGAATCTGCTATAACTAACTATAAAAATAATAACAGCTATATAAAAATAAAATTAAAACTGAGATTTTATACCACACACAATGTTAAATACAAATTTAATAATAAAAATAGAGTGGTAAAATGATACAAAAAAAACTAGAAGAAATATATGCAATAGATGGTTCATATGGAACATTATTTTAAAATAGTGGTGGAGGGTCAATATTTTTAATAGATAAATCGTTACCTGAAAATGATGATGGAAGGTCAATGCTTCGAACAAATGAAATCTTGGGTGAAATGGTATTGGGGTCGTATTTCCAGTGTTTTTTTTAGATTTTTTTATGTAATTTTTTTTTACGGAAATGATAGAATAACTTCTCGAGAAGGAGAATTTATATATTTATACTTCTTCAAAAAGCTATAAATTAACTTTTCGAAAATTTAAAAGTTTTTTTAAAATAGTGCCAAACACAGGTACTGACTTTTCATAATTCAAACGTTAGAAAAAGTAGCTTCTGCTACTTCCAAACGGGTTCTAAAAAGCTGAATTTGTCTCACAAAATTAAGATTTTTATTTGAAAAATTCTATATGGCCGCCTTTCAGTCTTTACTCAGATTCACTGTCGCTGTTCATTTACATCGTCAATATGTCCCTACTATCAGAAAATAACAGAGACAATCACTTACTGTTTATTTAACTCGTTAAAAAATGCTGATCAAAATCCTCAATTGCTTGCTATGCTAAAAAATATGCAACCAATTAGTCTTTAAAGACTACACTTTAATATCATCTGTTATATTCGCAAATTCTGCCAAATTGCCTCGTAAAATCTAAAAAATCTCCATTTTAGCTTGCAGTCCCCGTGAAAAAAATATCTTAGTTTTACTTAATTTACTTTATTATTTTCTTTCTTTTAACTTATATTTAATTTGACTATACACTATTAAATGTATATCATTAGTATACTTTTTAAAAGATTTTATTTTTTACTATACTATTCTGTTTTGGACATTCTTATATTTTATTTTTTATTGATTAATGAAATATAATCTACTTAAAAAAAATGCACCTTTAAGGAGAGCCATATTGACAACAACAATATAGTGACTAGTGTAAGTAATATCATCATCGTCTTAAGAGGTGTTCAAATATAATGCAATCAAAACCGTTAAGAAAATCTTATTCAAACTAAAATTTGATTGAAATTGTGAAGAATCATTATATTGGATTGATATTTGAATATAAACTTAAAAAAAAATCAATTTGAAACAGTTGAATACCTATTCGTTGCTTGTGATTATATGTAGCTGGTGTGATGTAGGTGGACTCAAAAGTTTAGTAAACATTGCTTGTTATTCTGTATTATAAAATAACACTCTGAGAGATGAATTGCCGCCCCAATGAAAAAAGAAGCTATAACGAAGTGGTTATTGGTTTTTATGTTATAATTTAGAATGTCTAACTGAGTAAAAATGATGGAAGTTTTTGACACTTAAAACGATAGATGCAAAAGTAAAGTATTTGTAGTTAAGTAAAGTGTATAAATTCCACTTTATTATGTTAAGACCTTAGGATTTGTTTGAGTGAGTTTTTACAATAAGATTTTTTTTCAAGTAATTTTTTTAAAGAATTTTTTAAAAAATAAAAATAATTTTATATTTAGATATTTTATGTAAATATATTTTTTATTTAATAATTATATTTAGGTATGATAATATTAATTTTTTTTGTTTATAATGTTAAAAATATTTTTTATGTAAAAAATATCTTTAAAAAAATATGTAAATTATAGCTTCTAAAAAAAGATATTTTTTAATTTTTCTAATCTTTTATTATTAATTTTTTTCCAAAACACACTAAAAAATATTTTTTTAATAAATTAATGGCATCTAAACAAACTAATCCGAAATTCCATGTTATCATATGATTTCAACTTTTTTACTCAAATAATTTTTTCAACTCATAGGCGTCATCACAAATTCATAATTGCTATTCTTATGCGCTTATAAAACTCTTACAAATGTGAAGAAAAAAGTAGTGAGTTCTTTTCTTATAAAATGTTAAAAAACACAAGTGGAATCATATAGTACTTTCACAAGAAATTCTGACATATGTGGTGAGCTTTGATAATTGTTTAGGACGAAAAATAGCATAGTTTGAGGATACCCCGTTCTGAAGAACATGACACAAGAGTTAAGAGTAAAGAGGCATTTGAAGTGTTAAAAGTGGTTGTGTAAAACAAGCTAAGATGTTGTTAGGGTTGGTGGTTTAAGAAGACTTTAAGGTGAATATGTGAAGTGGAATATAATGTGCTTTCATTATGATTGTCATTTTATGATGGAATAAATTCTTATTTCATCAAAACTCTGCATTTTACAAAGTACACTTTTGTTCCAAGATTAAAATAAGGATAATGCTCCATTCTATTATTAACCATCAATCCAAGCATAGGTTAAAGCAAAGTTATGTGCCTCTGTGGCTGTCCCTCACTAACACCAACATCTCTTTGCAGTGGGACAAGTTTGGTTGGACCTGTGTCTTGGTAGAAGCCAACATTGATCTTTTGGGACCAAACATGTGTCTCAACTCTTTGTCTTTGGTACTATTATTAAGTAACCAAACCAAAGTCCTAATCCTGCGGTGGCCTATTGACTTTTGGGGTTAGTATTCTATTCTATTTGCTGCTGCTGCTAACTTAGGACACCAACCAGATTTAATACTTTACGGCGTTGACTAAGTTATGTTGATCAGGTCCTTGTGTGTTGCATCATTCAATGGAACCATGAACTGGATTTGATGAATTTATGTGAGTGAGTGACAAGATTGACTTGAGGTGTTGCTTCTATTTGTAGTGTTTTCTTTTGCAAACTCCAAGATCATGGTTGTGCACAAAGACTAAACTATGTCTTTGAAAAAACCATGGTCTTGAGAGATTATAAACAGGAAGCTGAACATTTTATCAATGCTTCTACAGTTCTAGTACTAGCTAGTGGTAAGAGGGAGGGGAAAAGGGGGGGGGGGGGGATGTTAAAATAAAATAAAATAAAGATTAAGTTTACGTATACTTAAACTACTACAAACTACAGAGTCAAGGTCAATGCACTTACTATGCATATTAAATGTCTTTTGCAATTAATAATGGGACGCCTTAGTCAACCACAATAGTCAATGCTACCTTTGATAATGTCTATGTCATCAGTTTGCAATTTCCAACCATGGTATTGAGGGGAATTAATTTAAGCCCTGAAAGCAAAGTGGGAAACATCCCCATTGGCCAATCTCTTCAAAGAGATTGAGCTTTCTGGTGTGAAAAGGTTGGAGCAGGGTGTGAATGAAGCAGAGAAAAAATAATAGAAAATTTTATAATGTTTATAGTGGCAGATGGAAATTTAAACAGAGAGTGGTTGGTATATAAAAAAAAAAAATCAATCCAGCTGAAAAATTATTTACATATATGACTGTTCAAAATGCTTGCTGAATCAATGATACAATAAGTAGATATCACCCTCAGACATGACTCTTTTGGTAATAGGTACATTTCAACATGCAAAATTACCAATGATAATCAAGTGCAGATATGAAAAAAGACAATAAGTGAATAAGCAATCAACTTCAACTTTAGACATGATTGTCTGAGATTGGAAACCAAGCAAGACAAAAGCCAAAAGCACAGCAATTAAGTTTCCATCTTCATATAGGGTCAAACATTGTGGGACAAGGTAGAACAACTCATAATAACGGAATCAGATATGAAGGTTAACACATGCCATGCCAGTTTTACTATCAACTGAGTAGAAAAAAGAGAGGGGGTGGTGAAAGTGAAACTTTGCCAACATAAGGAAGAAGGAACAATCAAATTCAGTATCCAAACTTTTCTTTTTCTTTTTATATATTGGTTGGGCCTATACATAGTGCTACAACATTACAATATTACAACCTTTTTTATTTATTCCCAAATGTGACTATAACAAAACATAGCCAAAAGAATCAGCAATAATCTAGAGAAAACAACTAGAAATGATGATAAACAAAGAAAGCTTCTACAAGAAAGTGGTGCCTGCCCGGCCATGGTGTAACAGATAGTGAGCAATCTGATCCCTAGCCTGCACTGAAGCAGCAGACCTAACACCATTCTCTGCCACCATCTCATCATCAAAGAGATCAAAACTCCAATCAGGATCCATCTCCTCATTCCTCATCTCACATATATTGTGAAGAACACAACAAGCACCAAGAACAACAGGTAAATCCTGAAGCTTCACTTCAGTCCTCTTCTGAAGACAAGACCACCTACCCTTAAGCCTGGAGAATGCACCCTTAGCTACCTTTTGTATGTCTCCAATCTTCTCATTGAAAGCATGCTGAGTCCAAGTTAGATTCTGGTGAGTGTAAGGTACCAAGATCCAATCCATGAGAGGATGTCCAGAGTTTCCAACAACCCAAACATCCTTCAAGCTTCCCTTGCTAGCTCTCTGAAACAATGCAGATTTTTCAAGAACTTGATCATCAGGCATTGAACCAGGCCAACCAATACACACGTCAGTGAAGACTCCTCTTGGATCAACCACTCCTTGGACGGTTATGGAGTAAGAAGTCTTCTGGTTCCTCTCCGTATGGCGCTTGTTGAAGTAAGCAGCTACATTAGTCTTTGGAGCAATGATCGGAACATGTGTAGTGTACATTGATCCACCAACATCAGGGATCCCAAAAACCGATTCGAATTCTTCCTTGTTCTTCTTCATAACAGACTCATCAGGCCAATGAAGGAACTTAGGCATCAGAACCGTTTTAATGGCAGAACAAACCTCAAGAACAAGCTTATGACACGTGGATATCCCGAGTCCGAACCGCTTCGACACCAGTCGGAGCGGGTCACCGGTGGCGAGCCGCCAAATGCAGACGGCCACGCGCTGGCGAACGGGAATCGCGTCGCGAAGCATGGTGTTCTTCTTCGTAACCGCGGAATCTAACTCTCTGCAAATCATCTCGAACGTTCCTTTGCTCATACGGAACGATCTTCGGAACTCTTCTTCTGGAAAATCCGGGTGGCTGCATCGCTCCCACCAGTCCTTGGACCGGTCCTTAACCCATAGCCTCCGCTGCGGCCCCATGGAACTCGACCCTGCACTCGCCTGCACCTGATTATTATTATCCGGAGAATTCGCAGATCGCCGAGCCTTCTTCGTTGGTGAACCAGAATAATCATTTTCCAATCCTTCAACTTCAAGCTTGAATTCGTTGAATTGACCTTGGAATTGCGACGCTGTTGCGAAGTAGTTATGATGATTAGGATTGAACGGAATCGTTGGCTTCATTTCTTCTGGATCCATCACTTCCTTGTTATCAAAGTGAATTAGGGACGAGAGTAAATCGTTAAGTGAAGAACCGGTACTATTATTAATAATATTAATATTATTATTAATATTAATCCTTCCTTCTCCTTCTCCTTCTTCTTCTTCTTCGTCTTGTTCGTTCCTGTGACGTTTTTTGTTGAGAGAGAGAAAATTAGAGTCCATATCGGGGAACAAGTAAGAGTAATCTTCGAGGGTAAGAATTGGAGGTGCTGACCCAATTTCCATGTGAAAGAAAGGATTAAAAGGTGGCGAAGTTTGGGAGTGTGAACAAAGAATGTGAAATGTGAATGGTGAAGAATTTAATTTTGGAAGAGAAAGAGGGGGTTTGGTTTTACTTTTTATACGAAGCAACAAGAGAGGAAGCGTGTGTGCAAATGTGAACGCGTTCTGCTTAGTGAAACCTGCTTTGACCTTCTGACTATGACTCGCGTGTATTACTACTCGGTGGAACAAAAAAGAAAAAAAATGAAACGTGGTGGTTTTGGAGTTATTTATATATTCGGATCCGAACGCGTTCGAAATGAAAAACGTTGGGATAAGGGATAATAAGAAAAGGGGGAGAAGCTTCGGTCAACTGGTCAATGGGGAATCTTGTAAGGTGGATGAGGCAAGCAACTGTAAGGAATTATAAGGATGAGGACAAATGAAGGAGTTGCGAAATTCAGTTTCTTCTTTTTGGATCTTACTAATTACTATAGCTTGTACTAATTGCTAAAATGCTAAGTTTTTAGTTCTCTTGGTTATTGTCATGGCTTAACTTGTAACTTTTACTCGTTTTTACTTCTTTTAGTCTTTTGTACTCTTAAATATACAAAATTTCATATGAAAATAATATTTCAGACTCGTTAAATTAATTGACATATTTGACTAACAATTTAACATAATATTTACTAGAGTGAAAATATTTTATTAGAGTGACACTTGAGATTTTTTATTTTATTTTACTCTTTAGAGTAAAGTATCGTTTTTGTCCTCAACGTTTGGGGTAAATTTTATTTGTGTTCTTAATTTATTTGTATCCCTAATATTTATAAAAAAAATTTAATATTATCCTGCCGTCAATTACACATCATGAACGTTTTAGTACAAATATCTCGAATAGAATCGATGATCCACTCCGAAAAATAGTTTAACTAATTTCTACAAAATTTACATAATTCACTTTTCTAGGGACATAATTGAATCTAAACACAAATAGTGTGTATAATATTAAAATTGAATCCATCTAACTGAGACCTAATTGAGAATGAATACATCCAAGTGAGAATAATTAAAAATATAATCTGATTTGTTAGTATAATTGATAGTAGGATAACATTGAATCACTTTTATAAACGTTAGGGATACAAATAAGACGATTTAAACGTTAAGGACACAAATAGAATTATCCCCAAACATTGGGGATAAAAACGATACTTTACTCTACTTTTTATTTGTGTGTTATCAATCAGAGTCCTGCTAGTAAATTATTGGAATATTTGTACTATGTATACAATAAACAATATGAATTAAAAAATAAACATCACTCATACTATTTAGAGTTATTAGGGATAATAAACATCTCATTCCAAAAGTTTAAGTTAATTTTGAAATTCATCTTCATTATATACATTGTATAAATATTTAGTTAACTCTCTATATTTCTTCTATCAATAATGAAGGTGTTGACATGTGTCAGCTACGCTTATTGTTATGGGAAAGATCGGGG
The DNA here is from genome assembly GCF_003086295.3 of Arachis hypogaea. NCBI lineage: Eukaryota > Viridiplantae > Streptophyta > Magnoliopsida > Fabales > Fabaceae > Arachis > Arachis hypogaea. Next base: position 94,417,815 of record NC_092036.1, read on the forward strand.
AGTATCGGGAACTTGTGGGAATATTGCTTTTTTCAAGGGTTGAATTTTATTTGTGCGAATATTGATCAATCAGTAAAAAGAATCATGCATACCTCCGTGGAAATTTCGTGCCCGTTTTCATTTTCACTGTTAGAACATAAATCAACTATTAGTAAATTTAAAATTTAAATAATCAGTCATTGTTTACTTATTGGATCATATATATATATAATTTTTTATATTTTAAAGCATTTTGGTTACTCAATATTGACAATAAGTTGCTAGCAATCAATATCAATACGGTTAAATTATTCTGTTAATTTTTATAATTTTATAAAATTTTTAATTAAGTTTTATATTTTTTTAGTTGAATTTTTGTATTAAAATTTTTTTAATTAAATTTTTGTGTTTTTTTATTTGGATTTTTATACCATTTTTTAATAGAATTTTTATATAATTAAATCAATTACTATAAAAAAAGATCTAATAAAAAAAGTTGATACAGAAATTCAAATAAAAAATATAAAAACCTAATTAAAAACTTTAAGAAATTATAAAGACCAGCAAAATAGTTAAACCCTATACTAACTTGCTTTTTAGAAAAGAAAACATAATTTGCCATTAAGGTTTTTCTATTATGAAAACAATATCATCTAGCTTATGGGTATTTTATATGATCAGTTTTCAATGTTTTGATTATAATTTTATAATTTATCCTTCACTTTTATATTAGAAATAATTTAATTTTGATATATTAATAAAAATAATTATATTTTATATTAATGATGTGAATATAATCTAAGAAAATAATTATAATTATATAATTATATAAAACATTTTATATTATCACTACATCAAAATTAAATTTTTATATTATCCATTCATTATGATATTTAATTTTTATAATAATTTCCTAAAAAAATTATGTACAAAATATAATATCGTTTATTAATGATGTTATAATTATATTGACGAAATACCAAAATTACCTATATATTTATTATTTTAGTAAACAAATAGTAACTAAATTAATTTTGTATAATAATAATATTAATAATATAAAGATTATTTTAGAAAAATGGTATAAAGTCGTTAAGTTGTATTTTTAGTCGTTTAGATACAGGTGTGTATATTTTAATATGATACAAAAAACAAACAATTAATCATAGTCTAATGGTTAGAAATTCTGTGTAAGCAACAACTTTCATGATTCAAATGTATTATAGTTTCCTACTATACTTAATTACCTATTTTGAAATGGTTCATAAAAGCTTATAAAGGAGTGAGGTTCAATGGATTGACCGAATTAAATCAGTTCACTCATATTTATGACCAATTTGAATAGGTTTATAAATAATTTTTTTAATTTTTAATTTATAAAAAATTATAATATTAATATTTGATGTAATTTTTTAAATTAAATTATAATTTTTTAAAAAATTATTTAAATATTTATAAAAAGATTAAAAATAACTTTTTTATAATAAATTTTTTTTATTTTTTTTAAATAAATATTTTTAGGACTAAAAATCAAAATATAAAATAAATGTAAAATTCATCATTAAATCAAACCTAACTCAATATTATACAATTTATTCAAATAAAAAAATATTACATGAATTTTTTCAATCACCTCTTTATGTAAATCGAATGAGTCAGATTAGATTTAGTTCTTTATATAAATCTAATAAATCTATTTCGATTTATGCAAGCATATATGATTATATGCTGTCCTATACTCCTAGTAAATCAAAATAAAGTGATTAGATTTATTAGGACAATATGCATGCATAAATTAAAATAGGATGATTAGATTTATTAGAATAGCATGCATGTATGCATAAATCAAAATAGGCTGATTATATTTAATTATATTTTTTATTATTTTAATTATTTTGATTTATGTATTTTCTTATTTTGATTATTTTTTACTTAAAAAAAAAAGAATTTTATTCTAGTAAGAGAAATAAATATAACAACTTTAATCCCTTTGGACGTTGATTTTCCTATCGTTTCTCACCTTTGTCTTTGTTTGATTGCATTTTTTGTTTCTTTTAGATAGAAACTTTGTTTATTTGAATGTAGACCAAAATAAAGTTGTTGGAGAAATTATTTCATTCTAAAATATTTGTTTAATTATTAAAATGAAAATTTAAACTTTAATGGTAGAACTTGTATTTTGTTATCCTTGTTAAGAAAAATTCAAAAAATTTTTGTCGAGAAATATATTTAGATAGTATATGAGTTCTGATTAGATGTATTAGGACAGTATGTATACATAAATCGAAATAGGATGATTAGATTTACATAAAGAGCTAAATCTAATATAACTTGTTAGAAACAAGAGACTAAACTGGAGAAAAGATTTGTGTATTATTGAATGTATTCAAGTTGTCTGTTCAAGTTGTCTGAAATGATACAATATGAAAGGGTATTTATAGGCAGTGGCGGATCCACGGGGGGACCTAAGGTGGCCATGGTCCCCCCCAAATTTTTTAAAAAAAAATAGTAAATAGTAATAATTAATAATATTAAATTTTTTTATATATAATATTAAAAAAAATATAAGTTACAAAATTTTATAAATTAAAATAACTAAAAACTGCACTATGTATTGGATATTTGAATTATTGTTGTTCTTGTTAACAAATAGCTCATTCTAATAATTAATAAAAATGGTTCTATTATACTAGCCCAAGCCCATACTATTAATTAAAGTAACCCTAGTACATTTTTCAAATATTTATTTCAAACTATCATAGGCATAGCGTCACTTTTCTCTCTCTTTTAGTGATTCCTAAACTTTTGGTCTTCTACTCTTCTCATTTTAATTTTCTTTCCATACCAAAACAAGACATATGAAGAAAAACCATTGAAGAGAAGTGAACAACAAAATATTAACCATTGAATGCACAACAAAGATTCAAAGAGGTATATTTCAATTTTTTTTAAGTTAATGACAATGTCAAGTATTATTTACATTATTTATTTAAAATAATTAATTTATTTTTTTTATAATGGACAGTGTTCAAAGATTGAAGTGAGGACAAAACTCAATAGAATTATTTTTTTGTGAGACTTGGAACAAAAAATAATCAGGTAAATCAATAACTTTATTTTTGGTTATTATATATTTGTGTTTCTAAAATTATTTGTTATTGCTCAATAGGTTTAATATTTTTTTTTAAGAAAATAATATATATGCAATTATTTTTGTTTTTTTTTTGTTAGATAGTTCAAGTTAAGTTAAAAATGTCAAAGATGAAAACAATTCACTCATTTTTCAAGAGAAAAGAGAGAATATATGATGAACAAAATTCAGCTTCAGATTCTTTGAGTAATGTTCAAAATATTATTGAACAACCTGTGACACAACTTGTTGAGCAAGATATTCAACCCCCTGCTTCCAAAATAGCAAGGACTGAAATAGATCAAGTTAATACTGATACATTGATGCGTGATCCCGGAAAGTGTCCGCAAATTTGGAATTATCCTATCAATCAACAAGATGAAATTCGTAGAGCATACATAAAGTTTGGACCATAAAGTTTTAGTATGTAGTTGAACATTGACTTTTATATAATATAATTACTTTTTTGATATATATGCTACAAATCATATTTTGTTAATTTTTTGTTATATTTTATATTTAATTGGCCCCCCTCTTATAAAATTTCTGGTTCCGCCACTGTTTATAGGTACTAAGAGAATCGTAATAATAAGGACGTAATCTCCTATAATAAATATTCAGATGTACTAAATAATACTAATTATATTCTAACATCCCCCCTCAAACTCAAGTGACAACTTGAGTTTGAAACTTATTTAAAACAACGAAATAAAGAGAAAAAAACTGCATAAATTGATAAAACGGGTGCAGACGAAACTGTCAGAAAGAAGCGCAGACGGAACTGCAGCTTGTCTGAAGGAAGCGTAGACGGAACTGCCGCTTGTCTGCGTAGATGGAATTGCCGCTATCTGAGGGAAACGCAGAATTGCCACAAGGAAACACGCAGACAAAACTGTCACAAGAAAAGGCAGACGGAATTGCCACGAGAAAACGCTGACGGTACTACCTCGAGAGAACGCAGATGGAACTGCCACAAGAGATTGCAGACGAAACTGCCACGAGAGAAGGCAGACGGAACTGCCATGAGAGAATACAAACAGAACTGTCACGAGAGAACGGAGACAAAACTGCCAAAAGAGAGCGAAAACTATATGATTTCTTCACGAGAATAGGTAAACAACGGATGACAATGGTGTTTGATCATTCGACTCGAAAAAAATACAAAACAGAAAAAATAGGCTAGTCGATGAGGTGAAAAAACAGTAAAGGAGTGACAAAAGAGAGAGAAGAATGTCATTGAGAAAAAAAAAATACAAAGACTACGGTGATTTCACCGCAAGAAAAATAACCTATCCTCTTCAAGGAGGATACCATGGCTCTGATATCATGTTAGAAACAAGAGACTAAACTGGAAAAAAGATTTGTGTATTATTGAGTGTATTCAAGTTATCTGTTCAAGTTGTCTGGAATGATACAATATGAAAGGGTATTTATAGGTACTAAGAGAATCGTAATAATAAAGACATAATCTCCTATAATAAATATTCAAATGTACTAAATAATACTAATTGATTCTAATTGATCCTAATTATATTCTAACATAACTTATATAAAGAGGTGATTAGGAAAATTTATATAATATTTTTTTATTTGGGTAAATTATGTAATATTGAATTAGACTTAATTTAATTGTGTGTTTTATCTTATTTATTATTTAAACTTAAAAAAAAATCAATTAAACTGTTTATACAAATTAAACTTTAATCTGATTAAATTTAGTGGCTTCGATACAAAAGATAATTTTCATTCTATATATTAATGAATTAATAGATACTACTATCCATCTTTTTATGTGCTAAATGTGGATAATGATAATAAAATTGAAATTAGTCAAGATGGTAAAAATATTATGCTGAAACCAAATGTCATGGGTTATAAGTTAATAAAATATTTTTGTATAAATTATATATGATGAAGAATATTTAAAAAAATTATACATCAATTCTCTTTAACGCCCACCCTTTATATCTTCGTTATATATAATAAAAATAAATGTACATATTAAAAATACTTGAAAACTATAATAAATTACTTAAATCAAAGTATCAAAATATATTAAAGGCCTTGAAAACCAAACTAAATAATGTAGGAAGGAACTTCAACAAAATAATTTTAGAAATATTTGAACCTAACTCAAATTTGTTTTAACTTTTTCTTTTACAAACAACAAAGCTAAAAGTGGCAAATTTTTAGGGAAAAAAAAACTATTTAAGCCTTCATACTTTAATTTAAAATTTGTTGCAGTCAAAAGACTATTTCAAGCTTCAACAACTAAAATCTTTTGAATATTTTATTTTGGTACTATGATATATTATGTCAAGTGTGAATGATTTTCTCATATGTGAGAACCAAGAAGAAAATCAAACTTTAGGTCTATTAGTAGTAGGAACTAGGAAGTAAGTGGTCGGTAGCATTATATTACTAGCAAATAAATAAATCTTCAAATGTTTGAACATCCAAAAAAAAAACATTCAAATGTCAAAAATTATTTTTAATATAAAAATAGAAATGGTATTTTAGTTGAATATTAATATTTGAAATGTATTACAGTATTACAGAGGTCATTCAATACGTTTCTCACGTGTTGACTAATATGCTACAGCGTGTTTAACACGCTTCTCACGTGTTGGCCAAAATACTGCCACGTCTCCAACATATTCCTCATATATTACAACACATTCCCTACATATTGACTTCTCAAGTATAAAATTCACCTATCTGTAATTATACTAAATAATTCCATTTCTAAAAAAAATACCAATATATTTTTCATATAAAAAAAATCAGCGTTCAAATGTTTAAGAATCTGGAGCTGAATTTTGACCTTATAATAATTGTAATAAATAATCGTAATCACATGCATGCTCATCATGAGTGAATGTCTTCAAAGTTCAAACCGCGGTTTGAAAGAAAAATGATCTATCCCAAATTCCCAATGCTGTTGTCATCATTGCCTACGTCATCCAACGTCAGCATATTTTATTTTATTGAAAAAGGAAGTATTTTTACTAATTTATGAAAAAGTACCTGTAATGTTTTGATTTTATAATTGTGCCCCAAACCCGAAATCAGTGGCTGGTGTTTACTGTTCTTCAATTTTCACTCTGGAAATTTGTGAGCCCCAGAAAGCAAGGAGGGCACTGTGTCCACTCGTTCCTCAATATCCCCGAACATTCACAGAATCATAGGCCACACTAGCTTCAGTTGTTGTTCACTTGTTCTGCCATGGCGTCCCTTCTCAAAGCACCTTCCTTTGTCTCTCCTCTGCAGCAAAAGGTGATTTTTATTTATTTATTTATTTGTTTTCGGAGTTTAGTTATGTTGCTTGTTGTACCCTTATTGGGATTTTAGCAATGTGGCCTCGAGTTGTAGAATTGCTTTATCTAATAAATTGGTACAAAGGGGTTTTTAGTTTGTGTGTTTTGTGCCCTAATTGAGGAGCTCTATTATAAGATGCGAATTGGATTCTTATAATGCTAAGTTACTCATGTTGTTTAGCTATTTTAATTTAACGTTCCAAGTTTAGGAAAATCAGGAAATAGATTACTATGTAAGAATCGGAATCTGATCATTTTGGATTTCGTTGTATGTGGAGATACTCAAATAATATCATGAAAGCTTGAGTTTTTAGGTCCTTATGACATGCTTTGATGTTTATTGTCTTCTCTGTTCTTCGTAGTAGTCATGGTTGTCATAAAAAAAAAAAAAACGAGGTGAAAAAGTGAATGGCGGTAATTTTGTAACTTTCAATTATCTGTTTGAGGAAAAGATAAAAAAAAAAGAACACATGTTTTGGTTGGTGTTTCCCAATCAGATTGGTAAAATAAATAAGGCATCAATGAATGGATCATGAAAGGAGGTTTACTCCCAAGTAGATTGGAAGTGAACTTGTCAAATACAACTTTAGCTTGTAATTGCAGCAATTTCTTATGAGTGAGCCTTCAGCCTTGGCTCTGTATGTCATGTAACATGCTTTATTGACTCTCTTTTGTTCCAGTTGAATTATGCCAGCTTTTCACCCATGACCACTAAAATTCAATCCAACTCTTGTCATGCTAACGTGAGAAATGGGAGATGCCATGTTCCTAACATGACGATAAAAGCTCAGATGAGCGTTGGAGGAGATGTACTTGACAAAGAATCAGTTGCTACTAACAAAGACGAGAACAGTATGTTACTTTTCATTTTCAGCTTTATTTTCATGTTTAAGGGTTGTTTTTGCCTATCTGTCTTTTCCCCCCTTAATATTTATTTTGTTGCTGCTTTTCAGATTATGGTGTTGTTAGCATTCACCATGTTGGAATTTTATGTGAAAACCTAGAAAGATCCCTTGACTTTTACCAAAACATTCTAGGTATGCCATCTCTTGATTATTTCACACTAAAATGTGTTGTATATATGTACCTGTGTAGCAAGAAAGAAGTTTTTGAATAACTAGATTCAATGAAATTTAGGCCTCGAAATAAATGAAGCAAGGCCACATGATAAGCTTCCATATAGGGGTGCTTGGTTGTGGGTAGGCTCTGAGATGATTCACTTGATGGAGCTTCCAAACCCTGACCCGTTAACTGGACGGGCAGAACATGGAGGGCGAGATCGTCACACGTGTATTGCAATCCGGGATGTTCTCAAGCTGAAAGCAATCTTTGATAAAGCTGGTATTCCTTTGTTCCTTGCTTAAATTTTAAATGCTCATACTTCATCATAGTTCACTATGATTTGGAGCTTTTGAAATGGTAAAATTCCAAAAGAGATCAATAAGAATAACTAAGTCTTATCCCACTAATGGGGGCCAACTATATAGATCAAACAACACCGTAATGACTTCTCAATCATATTTACATCAAGAATTACCAAAGATATGCTCCATATTTAACCTTCGCTTTCTTATTTGAATTTAATTTTGATACGCTGAGTCTTTACATTATTATTCAATCAAATCCTTCTGTTCGTATGACAATTCAAGTAGTGGATATGAGATTTTTTTGTTGATGTGTGATTGATAGTGTGCTAAAATTAAATTCTTTTTATTTTATAGGTATTCCATACACACTTAGCAAATCCGGAAGACCGGCAATCTTTGCACGCGACCCTGATGCAAATGCTCTTGAGTTTACACAAGTTGAAGGCTGAAGGTTTTGGGGTACCATTTGCTATTTCTATACCTTCTAGTCACCAGAAAGCAGAAATAAATGTACAGATTATTGTATATATGCAGTGGCACTAGCAGCTAGCAGAGTACTGCTTGATATAACTTTTCTTATTTCCAAGTGCCAACTCAAAAGAGATGATATTGGCTTATACCAGCAAAATGTAATGAAAGGCAGTGTTGAAAGTAACAAGATTGAGCAGTGATTTTTCACTCAGAGCATCAGAGAGGATGATATATATAGATACGCACACACAGGAGAAAATGATTTTAAGAAGTAAAATTGAAGGTTGTGTTTGGATTGCTGATAATAAAAAAGGATAAATTCTTACTTGATTTTGATTTATGGTAAATTGGTTTATGTTTACATATCTTATCCAAAAACAAACTTTTAAAATGATATTATACTATAAATTTTAAAATGGCAATGAAATAACAAACTTGTTCCTAGTAATATTGAAATCATATTACATTAAACAAATACGAAATAACAGTCCATTATCTTATGATTGTTATATTTTGTCGATGGTAGCATAATGGGAAAATGTCACGATAATTACAAATATCATAATATTTTATGCATCATAAATCTGCATCTTGTCCAACACATCTCTATATTGATTTGAACTATGTACACTATAATCCAATGGGGCAAGGAAAGTTTATTTACAATTTTTTTGTATAGGGAAAAAATGCTTTACCTAAATTCCAAAAAATGTTATATAAACCCTTTGTGCAATTCAAATGCTAACTAACGGTTTCAATGCAGCAAGTAAAAGTCATATATGTTTTCTAATCAAATGAGGACACTCCTGACTTCCACTCTTGAATGGCAGAACGTAAAGTATGGTTCGGAATCAACATAGAATTTCTGAGTTTATGCTTTGTCACCGGTGAAACGTTGTGTCTGCTAAGCCATGCTTTGATTGCTCTGTACTCATAGGTGAAACCATCCGCAGCCACGTGCGGATCATCCATTATTTCCTGCGTTACAACCAAGAAGGATAATGTATATCTACATACAAATATCAACACTCTAAACATATATGTTCATCAGATAAGTGAAGTTCTTTTACCTGAAGGATTGGACAATAATACTGGCTTGGTGTGTGTATACTCTTTCTTCTTCCTATCCTTGCACCTGCATCTGCCACAACAGAAAGTCTTTCAAGCTGTGGAAGAACTTCAGTGTCAAGATCTGGTCTATCCCTGCATCTAAGTGCAACACATTTAAGGGCAATTTGGGCCAATTCCAATGTCTCATTGAGAGGCCAATCACCAGCTGATTTATCTAAAATATCACCAAGGGAGCCCTTCATAACTGCATCTTCAGCAGCCAAAATGAGTCCACGCGCGTGGCGAGAAGTAATCAGCTGAAGAGTTATAAGTCCAAAAGCATATACATCTGATTTTGTACGGACTGTGCCAGTCCTCTGATACTCTGGATCCATGTAATGGAGAGTACCGGCAAGCATGGATTCTCTGTACTCTGTGACATTGTCAGGCACGACATCTGAAAGGAGTTTAGCCAGCCCTACGTCCGCAATTTTGCTCACATAATTCCTGTCTAACAGGATATTGCCAGGTTTGATATCTCGATGAACAATAGGCTCTGGCTTTGTGTTGTGTAAGAATGAGAGCCCACAGGCCATCTCAAAAACAATATGGAATCGAGTAAACCAAGGAAGAGGCTGTTTCTCATTTCTCTTGAAAATATAGTCTTCTAGACTTCCATTGTCCATGTATTCATAAACAAGGCAACCGGTATCAGGACAAGCTCCAAGTAACAAAACCATGTTTGGATGGTGTAGTTGACTAAGAATCTCAACCTTCAAGAAATGGGAGAGAATAATATGAACGACTTATATTTCTTTAATTGCAGCATACAAGTATTACATTCATTTAATGCGTTAAAAACTACTACTGTTCAAGACAATTTAATGAAAAATAATGGGTCAAAAGCTACGAGCTTGAAACTTTTGAATAATTTATCAGCAAGAATCAAACGAGGGCTTTTGGATACTTGGATTGCTAATGCGATGTTCACAGTTTAAACCTTTAAAAAGTGTGAAGAACTGGGTTAGATGGAATAACAATTTAGTAAAGAATTTGATTTGTATTAAAACTCTTCTAATATAAACAACTTAAAAAGGAAGAACTAAAGAACAAGGGAAACCTCTTTCAGAAACTCCTCTTTCTTGTTGATTGCATCTGGATGGAGAACCTTTACTGCTACTGGTGTGTGATCCAGAGTGCACTTGTAAACTTTCCCATACCCTCCTTCACCAATTACCAAGTCCTCAGAGAAGAAATTTGTTGCTTCCTTGATTTCATCCATGGTGTAAATTCTGTATCTCTTGTCATGTGAGATCAATGTATCCACTATTCTCTTTTTTTCTATGGATTCTTTAAGGACATCAAGTTCAGCAATCTGTCTTTCATACGACTCTTTGGCAAGCACGTTTTTTGCCTCCTCAAGTTCCTTCATAACTTTTAAATACTTCTCTTTCTCTTCAGCAGCAACTTTTCTCAAAGTCTGCTCGTTTTCAAGGGAAGCATGTACTCTTTTAGCTTCTTCAAGAGATTCAGAAGAAAGTAGAAGGGTCTGCAAGTGAAGGCATGGATGTAAACATAAGATACTTAACAATTAGTACCCTATGTTTGAAGGTAAAACCTTGCATTTTCTTTCACCAAGTTATATTCAGTGATACCTTTTGTTGGCACCAGCTTAGGCATTGAAGTTGGAAATTAGAAATGATTAAAGATTGAGCAGAGCTAGAGAGGATTTCAAACTATAAACAAAGAAAAATAAATATTATCATCTCACCTTGTTTCGAACATGAGCTAGGTCTTCACAGACTTGTTTGTACATAGCAATAGTATTCTGCAACTCCAGCTGTAGCCGATCCACTTCTTCTTGCATTGCTAACTGCATAAATACACATCATGTGAACATCACTGCTCTCATGTGAGAACTGCGAAATCTAACAATTCCCGGTAAATCACAAATCATTCATCTGCTAGCAAGAGAGGAAATTACCTGTTCACGTTGCGCAGAAGTTACATAGTCGAATGAGTGGAGGCTAATAGCTTCAAAATCATCACCACTGCTAGAATTATCAAATGAGCTCCTGCGACTGGATGTTTGTAGACCAATATAACTACGGTCTGATATCGATAAAAATCGAAAATTTTTTAGAATTGGAGTATTAATTCCGGACATTTCTCTGCAAATCCCTACACCACTTTCCCCTTTATTTTCTTGAGAATTCACAGAATACCTTGAACTACTCTCTGTTGGAAGAAAAATATGATAATGAGAAACTAACAAATTCTTCAATAAAGAATGACACAAAGATCTTAAAATGAAATATTTCTATCATACCTTGAGAATTAAAAGATGAAGAATCAGCTAACTTCGACATAATTTTATCTCTAGCTACAAGATATACATCACAGCTGTCAGGAGCACTTCTTAGAACGGTCGCTGATATCCCTGGTCCTTTCAATTTTCTGGGATAAGGGCCAGAAAAAAAAAAGATGAAGAAGTTACTTTAATCTCGTTTATCCAGGAAAAGATTTTGGTTGTCAAACTACTGATTGCAATAACTCAACTAGAAAAGATGCAACCTACAAGAATTTAAAAATCCAGTTGATCTATTATAGAATAAAGCTAATTCATATTTATAAATTATAAGTTCCATTCAAGATATATTATCTAGTAGCAAAATTTATGAAACCTGTCTTTAATAGACACAATAAGATACTGCAAAATTATCAAGAGGGTACTAACAAGAAGAAAACCGAAGAATTAACACATCTGGTTTTTCAACCCTGAATATTTAGAACACATATGTATAGTACATGCCTTGTAATAAAATTTGAGGAGTCAGGACCCATCACTAGTATCTGGATGCCAGATTCAGAGATAAAGCTTAGAAGTGCATCTGCAGGATTGTCATCTTCTAGTAGCAAGGTTTCCATCTGCAAGATTCCAGTTTAATTTGGTTTCGGTCACATAATAACTTTCTCAATGTCAAAGTGAATTTAAAACAACATTAAAACAAAAACCGAAAACAAACAGAGTAACTTACCCTGCTTGATTTGCATAGTTCTTTGAATGGAACGAAGATTTCTTCAGATTTTTGCTTCACATCCTGCACATAAGCTGCTAAGACATCCGAATCTGCTTCCGAAATCGGAACACACTCTCCAGCTGGGAATTCCAAAACACCACCCATCCTTGTTTTCAGTAATTCAGTTATCAAATTCAAAAAAATAAAATTAGAATACAAAAATCTTCAACCTTTTTTTAGCTAAAATTTTGAAAATTGTATCAATTGCAGTGAACAGCACTAATCAACGGCTGAAGAATCCAAAAGCGAAAAGTGAAGGAAGCACATACATGGCGTTGGAATTGAAGTGACTCTAGGGATGACGTGGACTAAGATGAACCTATCGGCTTGAGGCACTAGATTCTCCGCCGCCCATTGCACGGCTCGCCTGCTTCCCCTGGCGCAGCCGGAGCTTCCACTGACGGCGACAGCAACCGATCTCATTTCAGCACCGGCGACGGCGAAGCTTGACATCGGAGGAGAAATGGAAAATGGAAATATGTATTATGATTATTATCTTGTTTGTTATTGTTTTGGTCAAATTATGTTATGCTCTTGGTCAAAGCAAGACTTGAATTTAATTGGTCCACGTTTCTCACTCATTGAACCACTTCTTTAGTTTCAATTTACCGTTTTCTGTTATATTCACACTTTACACGTCCTGGATAAGCACCCTTTTGTTATTAATAAAAGAAATGTGGAAAAGCGCATGTATTATTGTGAAATTGATACATAAATATCTTAGATAATAATTTAATTAAATATATTAAGTTATTTAATAATTTTTAATTGTATCTGAATTTTTACATAAACAATTATTATTAAATTGGTAATCTTTTAAGTTGGTTGAATAAATATTTCCCTCAATTTCATGCCATGCATTTGTTAGTAGGATGCACGGTGCTAGGAAATAAAGTCCAATGGATATTCCAGTCCGCCAATGATCCTCAGCCCATTAGACCCAACAATTTATTGGTGTCTTTGGAGGAAAAGAAAAGAAGAAGAACTAAGTCTGAAAAAAAAAATAGTAAATACTGTTTTCGATTCTTGTTCTTTTTTTTTTGTCGTGAGACATATCGCACCTTAATTATTCTTAAACCTTAATCAAATTTACCCATCAATAAAATTAGACAAATCAATTCGTGCAGGCAATAAATTGCCCGTCAGATGAAGTATGATGTGTCAATGTCAAGTATTAGGTGTTAACTTTAAATGTTTATAAAGACTTAAAAATTCTTCCTCGCAAATAAAAAAAAATAACAAACAAAACCCCTCTTTTCTCTTCTCTTCTTTTTTTTTTTCTTTCTTCTCCTCTTCTTCTTTCTATTCGACCAGTCACCATTATCTCCATCACCATCGTCATCAAGCTTCACATTCACAACCATCACCATGGCATCACCATTGCCAAACCAACCTCTCTTTTCTTCTTCCTTTTCTTTTCCTTTTTTTCTCTTGTTCTTTTTCCATCGTGTCATCTCTAGAACCACCATCTTCTTCCTCTGTTTTGCCACCAACAGTCACTACCACCGTGGTTCCCTCTTCCTTCTCTTCTTTTCCTTCTCATCCTCACCCAACCTCCCTCAATAACTCACTCCAAATCTTTTCGGCGTCACTAAGATCCTCGTTGTCCTCACCGTCCTTTAAGCTGTCATTGCTAACAACTCCCTCCCCTGACTGGTACGCTGTCCAAAGCCTTTTGCCCTGTCTCGTCCTCCGCAAGCGCTATAAGAGCCCCACATGGCATCTGGTGAGACATTAAAGTTCGTCGCCGAGGCCTTTTGGTTGCCCCCAATTCTTCAATTATTGTCTTCTTGTATATACAAAGTGTGTGTTAAATTCTTAATAATATATGAATTACTAGTTGATTTAATTACTCTGTTGGTCCCTAAAGTTTCACCAAATTTTTAGTTAGGTTTTTATACTTGTTTTCCTTTCAATTTAGTCCCTACACTACTTTTAATTTTGTAATTACGTCTTTTTTATGTTAAAAATGTTAAAATTAACATAATATTTTTACCAAAATACATGTGGTTGAACATTCAATTAAGTTTTTAATTATAATACATTCAATTTGCGAAAAAAATATTCAGTTAACTCTAATATTGTTTATACTAGGAAGGACTTAATTACAAAATCAAAGCAGTGTAAGGACTCAATTAAAAGAAAAAAATATAGAGACCTAATTAAAAATTTGGTGAAACTATAGGAACTTACAGAGTAATTAAACTTTACTAGTTTTATGATATTGTCAAGGTTAATGCAGAAAGAGTTTTAAAATTGTGGAGATAGATAGTAATGATAATAGGTCTAAAAAAAAGAAAAAAGAGGAGGAGGAGGAAGAAGACGGAGAGGAAGAGGAGGAGGAAGAAGTGAAAGGATTTTTCAGTCCCAATAATTATTTGGAGTTGACATCTAGCACTTGGTATTGATACATTATACTCCACTTGATACATCAAATAGGCAATCCATTGTCAACTAGTTGCAAGGGTCAATTTGTCCAATTTTACTGATAAGTGATGGACCTAGTTGAGATTTAAAGATGATTAAGATGTAATATATCTCACGAAAAAAATGTCAAGGACCAAAAAGAGTATTTATCTAAAATAAAAAGAAAAAAAAATTATAAGAAGAATAAAATGTCACCAGATTTTAATTTTTGCTTATGGGTAACACATTAGTCCAATCATAAAGGAAATAGGATAAATTTATATATTTTCTAATAATATGCATAAATACGTCAATGCTAGCAGATTAATATTTTTATTTTTCTAATCTTATATTTAAATTAGTATTAATTACTTTTTTTATATTAAAAAAAATCGATCCTCTAATATTCTCCTATACATTCGGATTCATCACCAACGATGTAAGTGTACAACCACTAGCATGAGAAAAAAAAAACACTAGAAAGTAGAAAACTCCAAGCCTATAACTATTATTAGGGAAGATTTTTAAGTGTACCGTCTGGTATATTAGTAATTTTTAATGGTTGATCTTAATTATATATATTATATATATTTTTTATAATTAAGATCAATAGTTAAAAATCACTGAAACACCGATACGATAATATACTTAAAAATTTTCCCCAATATTAATAGTAGAGTATATCATCTTTTTAAGTACATCTGTTTGTACATCTTCATTTTATAATTTAAAACATAAAATTTTTATTTATTTATTTTTATTTCTTTTCCATCACTTTTCTTACCAAAAGTGAAAGTATACAAAAACATTATGGACAAGAATAGTAGTTATACATTTCTGGTAATTCAATACAAGAAACAAATGTCACAAGCAACTTAATTGCAATATTTAACTACGTACAAGGTTTACACATTTAGCACAAGTAGCAGTAAAATTCATGATCGGTCTGGATCGGAAATAAAGGGGAGCTTAAATGCAATAATACTCCTCAAAGCACAAGATTCTCAATCCAAAAATATCTAGCGCCATCGCAACACCTCACCATTATTATTCATAACGAATCTATATATATAATGAAAAAATATAGGTAAATAATTTTTAATTAGTTAATTTTAAATAATTATAATTAATAATAATTAATTAATATATAGTGTAATTCAATAATATTTATTAATTTATTGTTAATTAGATTCTTATTAATTATCTAACAGAATTGATATATAATTAGTGCAACCTAATCCGCTTTATGCTTTCCCGTTAATGCAACCCAATCCGCTATACTTAGTGCTGGCGATTGCAGTAGGAGTATTTTATTTTGGAAATTACTTTAATAAAGATATTGAAAATGTCTTTTTTTAAAAAAGTAGTGATAATAGGTGAGTGTCGAAATTTATGTGAATGCAGAAATAATAGTGTTAATCGATACTTCTTAATACGTATCATTTAGGTTTTTGGTCGCTTCGAGCAAATTTATTCCTCTCTTTAATATTTTTTTTTCTTTCAATTTTTATTTATCTATTTCCAAAACATGAATGTTAGTACAAATTACTTTTAGATTTTGTTGCATCTATATAAACAAGTTTTAGAATTTTAATTTATAATTTTAATATGTATTTTTGAGATAAGTAACAAAAAAATTAAAAAATAAAATATTTTTATTACCATGAAATTAATGTCAGAAACAATTTTCAGAAAAGTAGTGGTGATTAGTGAGCACTAAAATCTATGTTAACGCAACAACAATGCTAGTCGATACTTCTTAATACGTGCAATTTAGGTTTTTACTCGGAGCAAATCTATTTAATTTCTCTCTTCGATATATTTTCTTTTCTTTTAACTTTTACTTCTCTTCTCCCAAAATATGAATGTTAGTACAAATTATTTTTAGATTTTGTTGTATCTATACCAACGAATTTTAGAATTTTAATTTATATTTTTAATATGTATTTTTAAGATAAGAAATAGATAAATTAAAAAATAAAATATTTTTATTATGATGAAATTGATGTCAGGCCCAATTTTTAAAGTAGTGATGACTGATGAGCACTAAAATTCATGTGAACGCAAAAAAATGCTAATTGATACTTCTTAATACGTGCCATTTAAGTCTTAACTCGATTCTCTCGAATTCATTCCTCTCTTCAATATTTTTTGTTTGTTCTTTTAACTTTTACTTTTTTTTTTTCAAAACATGAATGTTAGTACAAATTACTTTTAGATTTTGTTGCATCTATGCAAACGAATTTTAGAATTTTAAATTATAATTTGAATATGTATTTTTAAGATAAGTGTTTGATAAATTAAAAATAAAATGTTTTTATTATGATAAAATTAATGACAGGTACAATTTTTAAAAAAGTAGTGATGACTGGTGAGTACTAAAACCCATACGAACACAAAAATAATGCTAGTCGATACTTATTAATACGAGCTATTTAGGTCTTTATTCGTTTCTAACAAATTCATTCCTCTCTTCAATATTTTTCTTTTCTTTTAACTTTTACTTCTCTTTTTCCAAAACATGAATGTTAGTACAAATTACTTTTATATTTTGTTGCATCTATCCAAATGAATTTTAGAGTTTTAATTTATAATTTTAATATGTATTTTTAAGATAAGAGATAGATAAATTAAAAAATAAAATACTTTTATTATGATGAAATTGATGTCAGCCACAATTTTTAAAGAAATAGTGGTGACTGGTGAGTTCTGAAATCCATGTGAAGCAAAAATAATGCTAATTAATATTTTTTAATACGTGTCATTTAAGTCTTTACTAAAGTCCATTCCTCTTTTCAATATTTTTTTGTTTTTTTGTTTATTTTTACTTCTCTTTTTCCGACGCATAAATGTTAATACAAATTAATTTTAGATTTTGTCGCATCTATGCAAATGAGTATTAAAATTTTAATTAATAATTTTAATATATATTTTAAGATAAGTGAGAGATAAATTCAAAAATAAAATATTTTTATTAGGATGAAATGGATGTCAAACATACACAATTTTTAGTCAAAAAAAAAAACATACACAATTTTTAAATAAGTAATGTAGGAGAGTTTTCCATTTCTTTTCATAAAGTTTTGAGTGTTGTGTAGAAGTAAGTAAAAACAAAGAGCCTTGCTTTAATTCATATATTTTCTCTTGGAATTCGACAATGCAAAAAAGGTTAGTATATGAAAACTTCTCACGACGGTGAAGAGAAGAGGCATTAAAGAAGTAAATTACACTCTAAATTATGGATGGTGACAAAAAACAAAAGAACTAGGAGAGGACAAGATTGTTACATCTCTCCTAAATAGAGAACAAAGGGTCATCAGAAGAGGGAAGAGAAATTGTGCCGGTAAAGAATCCATATGTTTTTGGTAATTATTTTTAGGTTCTTACTTGGATGTATGTAAAAGAGACTAATTGAATTTTGAGAGGGGTTGACATCATCCATAGTAGGTGAAGGTGAAATATTAGAAGAGCAAAGTTGAATGGTTCAATTGATTATTTTAATCTTGTATGACCAACAGAGCTACTAGAAACTTAGATATCATAATAAAATTGTAGGAGTATGTAATAAAATCGAGAAAACACGTAAAGATAACTATATATATACACAAAAAAACAAAATAAACTTACAGAATTTTAAATTTTAAACTTTTTTATAAACTTTTAAGGTGGTGGATTTAATACAAATAACATGCCGTGGCTAAACAATTTTTATCTCCTTACCTGAATGCCAAGTCAAATGGCAGCCGTCATGAAGGGCGAGGCCGCCGCAGCTGAAGCGAGACTCCCTAGCTGTCATTGAGTTATTAATACCTTATATATTATGTATTCTTTATGTACTCTCATTCTAAAAATATTAAAAAAAATAAATTTACATCTACTATTGATACAAAAAAAATAATCTTAGGTAATAATTTATTTTAAAAAGAATAAGAACTCTTTTAAAAAATATTTGTTGAGTTATTGCACCTTATACCCTATATATTTTTTATATGCTTTCATTATAAAAAAAATTACATCTAGATAACAGAATGCAATCACTCTTTTAAAGAAATTCAAGTGTTAAGCTCTTGATGAGAGAGAAAAGAGAATGAGATCTGAAAAAGAGAGCAACGTGAATTTCATTATGAATGAATGAATATTGCAAATACTAGAATTAATGCAAAATTAGTAGATAATTAATATAAAAAAATTTTAAATATAGAAATAGAATTTATAATAAATATTAGATAATAAGACAAATAAATTTTTAAATATAAAAATACAATTTATACTAAATATTAGATAATAAATTTACAATTTTATTAAAATAATAAATAATTTTTTAACATAAAGATTGAAGACAACATAAATAACTAAACTCAGATTTATATTCTTTTATATTATAATCTACTAATAATACAAAATATTCAAAGTAAAATAAATAATCCTACTCGTACTTATCTAAATATTCTTTATCATCGTCAAAATAATCTTTTATCTGAAAATAAGAGAGAAAGATTGGTATTTTAACATTTCAAGCTGATCATTTCCTTGTACTACTACTCTATCTTCTATCTTCGGTTCAAAAGATGCATTTCATCAACCAACATGTTAAGTCACTTTCCATAATAAATGAAAATGTACAAGCAAAATACATAATTTTACATTTCATAAAAGTATTTACTAACTACAATACAAACTCAATTATTGAAAATTTTGATTTTCCTTATATGAAAGGATGTAAGATATGGGAGGGTAAAATTACAAAAATAAACGAGACACACATGATAAGAAGTAACAAGGGTGATTAATAAAACCATCTCCGACCAAGCTCTTAAGCATGAACTGAGAGCATCATAAAAACAAAGAAGCACCAGAAGTCCAGAACCAAATGACAATAAAAGGAAAAGAAAATAATTTCACATTACCTCTTGAAGCTCAAAAATCACTCAATTCAGTGCATCGTCATCTTGTTCTTTTCTTGTTGGCAAAAAGATGCTCATTCACTATACATAAAAGTGTTGGATTTTTCTCTCCTTTGTGAGGCCCAAGCCCAACATTTTGGGGGTGTATTCTTTCACCCTAGTGTCACAACCCTAATTCAGTTTTTTGAGGTTTTTTGAGAGAGAGAGAATAGCCACCAAGTGAGAGAGAAGAGGGAAAAACAGAATTCCCGTTTTTGCCCAAAGCAGTAAATTTCAAATGGCAGTTTCTCAGTTGTTCACCGTTGGATCGGCTTGAAATTTAAACTGCGTGTTCTTATCATCTTGTTCTTCATTCTGATCGGTGGAGATGTTGATTGGAGGTTTGCAGTAGGAGAAATTGGTTTCGCAAGAGAGAAATTAGGTTTTCCGGTTTTACACAGAGCAGCAATTTTGGAACGGCAGTTTCTCATTCTTTCACCGTTGGATCGACGTGAAATTTGGACTGTAGATTCTTCACATCTTGTTCTTCATTCTGAACGGTGAAGATTTTAATTGGAGGTCTGCAGAGGGATAAATTGGCTTCGACATCAGCTCTGTTTTTTGGGTATATTTCATCTTCTTGCCTATTATTTGTGAGCTTTGGTGCATTGATGTTTTGGCTGGTTATTTGCACATTTTTTATGCTTTGTTTGAGACTCTCTTGTACCTCATTTGATTATAGTGAAGCTATTTCATTGGTCTGGACGACCCGTGGTTTTTACCTCTCACGTTGAGGGGGTTTTCCACGTTAAAATCTCGGTGTGTTCTTGTTATTGCTTTACTTGCTATATTTGCTTGTTATAGTTGCTGCCATATTGTGTTGTGAGTGCTTCCATATTGTTCTTGTGTTGGACATTGTTGTCGTTTCCGCTGCTAGGCTCTTTCATACTGGTATCAGAGCTTGTTGGTATTTTTCTGGGCTTGTGATTCTGTGAACAATGGAAGCTAATACTAATACTAGTAGGATGATCACTCTTAATGGTCCTAATTATGATTTGTGGAAGTCAAAGATGGAAGATTTGCTTTATGTCAAAAATTTTCATCAACCAGTTTTTGGTACAGAGAAGCCTAATGATAAGTCTGATGATGATTGGACTTTGTTGCATAGACAAGTCTGTGGATATATTAGGCAGTGGGTTGACGATAATGTGTTGAACCATATTATTGGAGAGACACATGCTCGAACCCTTTGGATTAAGCTTGAACAGTTGTATGCTCGGAAAACTGGGAATAACAAGATGTTTTTGATCAAGCAGTTGTTGGCTTTGAAGTATACAGATGGGACATCAATGACAGATCACTTGAATAATTTCCAAGGAATTATGAATCAGTTATCTTCCATGGGCATCAAGTTTGATGAAGAGGTTTAAGGATTGTTACTTCTTGGCTCCTTACCAGACTCGTGGGAAATTCTCAGAATGTCATTGTCCAATTCTGCTCCTGATGGTGTAATCTCTATGGATCTTGCCAAGAGCAGTGTTTTGAATGAAGAGATGAGAAGAAAGTCACAAGGTACATCGACTACACATTCAGATGTTCTTGTTTCTGAGTCTAGGGGGAGAAGCAAAAGTCGAGGTCCTAAAGGTAGAGATCAAAGCAGAAGCAAGTCTCGAGGAAAGTATAAGAATATTGAATGTCATCATTGTGGTCAAAAGGGACATGTGAAGAGATTTTGTTGGCAGCTAAAGAAGGAGAAAGCCAAGGCAAGTAAAGACAAGAGCACAAATAAAGATGATGGTAACAAGGAAGACAAGGTTAATGTAACTCATGATGATTTTCTTGTTGTTGAGGAGTTTGAATCTGTTAACCTTGTTGATAATAGCACTAGTTGGGTGATTGATAGCGGTGCTTCTATTCATGTTACATCTAGGAGGGATTTGTTTACGTCCTATACTCCTGGTGATTTTGGTGATGTGAAAATGGCTCATCAAGGTGTTGCAAAATGTGCTGGTGTTGGACAGGTTTGCTTAGAAACCTTCAACGGTACCAAGTTGACTTTGAAGCATGTGAAGCATGTTCCGGATATTCGGTTGAACTTACTTTCTGTTGGTAAGTTGTGTGATGAAGACTTGGATAGCTCATTTTCTCGTGATAGCTGGAAGCTCACCAAGGGTTCCATGGTTGTTGCTAGAGGTACAAGACACTCTACTCTTTATTTAACTCAAGCAAAGATTGTGAAAGATGTTGTTAATGCTGCTGAGTTTGTTGATGAAACTGATTTATGGCATAAGAGATTATGTCATATGAGTGAGAAGGGTATGAATATGTTATCCAAGAGGAATCTTTTATCTGGTTGTAAGGTTGCTTTGCAAAAGTGCAATCATTGTTTTGCTGGAAAACAAAACAGGGTCTCTTTTAAGAGCCATCCACCTTCAAGGAAGCCGGAGATACTTGATTTGGTGCATTCTGATGTATGTGGGCCGATGAAGACAAGAACACTTGGAGGGTCTATCTATTTTGTAACCTTTATTGATGATCATTCCAGGAAATTATGGGTTTACACTTTGAAGACCAAAGATCAAGTTTTGAATGTGTTCAAGCAATTTCAAGCTTCTGTTGAAAGAGAAACTGGGAAGAAGTTGAAATGCATTCGTACTGACAATGGTGGTGAGTACTCAGGTCCATTTGATGCTTATTGTAAAGAGCATGGTATAAGACATCAGAAGACTCCTCCAAAGACTCCTCAGTTGAATGGCTTGGCTGAAAGGATGAACAGAACACTGGTTGAAAGAGTTAGGTGCTTGTTGTCACAATCTGGATTGGCAAAATCTTTTTGGGGTGAAGCTTTGAGTACTGTTGTTCATGTCTTGAACCGGACACCATGTGTTTCCTTGCAATTTGAAGTGCCAGAGAAGGTATGGTCAGGTAATGATGTTTCTTATGATCATTTAAGAGTCTTTGGATGTAAAGCTTTTGTTCATATTCCTAAAGATGAGAGATCTAAACTTGATGTAAAGACTAGGCAGTGTATTTTTATTGGCTATGGCATGGATGAGTTTGGTTACAGGTTTTATGATCCTGTTAACAAGAAGGTGATTCGAAGTAGAGATGTTGTCTTTGTTGAAGACCAAACATTGAAGGATGTTGATCATGCGGAGAAGCCAATGGTTCAGCCTAGTGATGATTTTTCTGACTTGGATATTACTCCCTCTATGCCTTTGGTAGAAGATGGTAGAGTTGAAGCTCAAAATAATGAGCATGATACAGGTGCAGGTGAAGATGGAACAGTTGATCTGATACTTGATGAAGTTGGTGATGATGATCAAGATGAAGAACCAACTTTGGAAATTCCTGCAAATGCTCTCAGAAGGTCTACAAGAGAGAGGAAGCCTTCGTCAAGGTATTCTCCACATGAGTTTGTTTTGTTGACTGATGGGGGAGAACCTGAATGCTTTGGAGAGGCTGTTGAAGATGAAAGCAAAGCTCAATGGCTTGAAGCTATGCAAGAAGAAATGAAGTCCTTGCTTGAGAATGATACCTATGAGTTGGTGAAGCTACCGAAGGGTATGCGAGTTTTGAAGAACAAATGGGTATTCAGAATCAAGAATGAAGAACACAATTCTAAGCCTCGGTATAAGCTAGATTGGTTGTTAGAGGTTTTAGCCAGAGAAAAGGTGTTGATTATGAGGAGATCTTTTCTCCTGTTGTGAGTATGTCATCCATTCGTGCTGTGCTTGGATTAGCAGCATCTCTTGATTTAGAGATTGAGCAAATGGATGTGAAGACAGCTTTTCTTCATGGTGATTTAGATAAGGAAATCTACATGGAGCAACCGGAGGGCTTTGTTGTTAAAGGAAAGGAAGATTTTGTGTGCAAGCTTAAGAAGAGTCTTTATGGGTTGAAGCAAGCTCCAAGACAGTGGTACAAGAAGTTTGAATCTGTTATGGGGAAGCATGGTTACCGTAAGACAACTTTAGATCATTGTGTATTTGTGCAAAAATTTTCTGATGATGATTTTATCATTCTTTTGCTTTATGTCGATGATATTTTGATTGTGGGCAAGAATGCTTTGAGGATTAATGAGTTGAAGAAACAGTTGAGCAGGTTCTTTGCTATGAAGGACTTGGGTCCTGCCAAACGGATTTTGGGCATGACTATTACTCGTTTTAGAGATTCCAAGAAGCTTTATCTGTCACAGGAGAAGTACATAAAGAAGGTGCTTCAAAGGTTTGGCATGAATGATGCCAAATGTGTTGCTATTTCATTGGTCTGGACGACCCGTGGTTTTTACCTCTCACGTTGAGGGGGTTTTCCACGTTAAAATCTCGGTGTGTTCTTGTTATTGCTTTACTTGCTATATTTGCTTGTTATAGTTGCTGCCATATTGTGTTGTGAGTGCTTCCATATTGTTCTTGTGTTGGACATTGTTGTCGTTTCCGCTGCTAGGCTCTTTCAAAAAGATGCTGATCTATATCTGGTACATGAATAACAATATACTTTTTTTTTAATTTTAAAATAAACGGAAATGACAATTTATTCAAAGTTAAGTCCTTGTCTTGGTGGATCGAAGTGGTGCTTTAGCTGGACAAATCTTATTGGATCATTAGCTGATATATCTAAACTTCTAAGCATAGACTAAATTTAATTACATTAATATATAAAAGCAAATTTAAATATGTATTAGTTACATTAATATATCTAAACTTCCAAGTTTCAAGTGTAATCAACTACGCTAGTACACTAATGTATTCGTTAATGACGAATTCAGTTAGGAAAATCCACTCTAAAGTTTAAACATGCATGCATGATACTAACCCAGTCCACTAAGCTATCATCCATGGCACCTGAGAGATCCACAGGGCGCTTCCGACTTAGGATTTCTAACAGCATCACTCCAAAGGAGAATACAATCGGACTTCTCTGTCAATTTTCCACTTGATGCATATTCAGGAGCTAGGTACCTGCGTGCGTG
Organism: Arachis hypogaea; assembly: GCF_003086295.3. Taxonomy (NCBI): domain Eukaryota; kingdom Viridiplantae; phylum Streptophyta; class Magnoliopsida; order Fabales; family Fabaceae; genus Arachis; species Arachis hypogaea. Next base: position 94,442,470 of record NC_092036.1, read on the forward strand.
TTAGCATGTGAAGATCAAGACATCAAGCTATATTCATTATTTATAAGAATACCCCTTAATTTGATTAGAAGTTATGTTAGAATTATTTTTTTTATTAGCTAATGCAACAGATACCTCCACAACAATAACATCAAAGTCTTGTCCCACTGGTCAGGTCGGTTATATAAATCAAACGATGCTATTGAGTTCTATCATATATCATGTTTACAGAAAGACCGTTTACATGTAGATCTCATTTGACTACCTCATGGATGGTATTCTTAAGTTTTTCTCTACTTTTCATCTATTATCCATCTTTCTTTTCATCTAACATCTTGACTGAGTGTTCTATCGGTCTTCTTCTCACATGTCTAAACCACTTGAGATGCGATTCTATCATTTTTTTTCGCAATAGGTGTTACTCTAACTCTCTCTCTTATATCTTCGTTCCTTATTCTATCCAATCGCGTATGACCACTCATCCATCTCAACATTTTCATCTTTGTCACACTTAACTTATATTCGTGCTCCTCTTTGGCCGCCAAACACTGTACCATAAAGCATAGCTGGTCTGATAGTAGTACGATAGAATTTGCCTTTAAATTTTAAAGACATTATTTTGTCACATATAAAACTAGACGCACTCTGCCATTTTGACCAACCTGTTTGGATCCTATGATTTACATCTTGTTTAATATCTCCATTATTATGTATGATGCACCCAAGATATTTAAAATTTTAAAAACTTTTTGTAGGCTGTTTTTTCTAATCCTCAGATCTGTATTAGGGTTTTTTATTTGGCAGCCGAACTTACATTCCATATATTCCATCTTATTACGGCTTATGCGCAGACCATACACTTTTAGAGGTTCTCTCCATAAATCCAATTTTTTATTTAGGTCTTTCCTTGACTCTCCCATAAGGACGATATCCTTGCCAAAAATCATGCACTATGACATAAGCTCTTGGATTTGCTCTGTGAGTACTTTGGACTTAAGGATGATCCTTAATATAATCCTATACCAATAGAAAATTTATCTGCTACACCACCTTGAGTTTTCACACTAGCCCCATCATACATGTCTTTAATTGCACGAATATATGCGATCTTTACTCTCTTTCTTTCCAAAACCTTCCATCAGACCTCCCTTGGCACTATATAATACACTTTTTCCACATCAAACCATATATCTATATCTTTTTTAAAGCCCCTTACTTCTAGAATCTTTTTTCATATATAGAAGCTGTCTGATTTCACTCATATAACTATCAGATTTTGTTCTTCAATCAGACTTGAAGTGAGAATAATAATGAATTCAAGAACCAAATCTGAGAGATTCTTAGCGGAGGACGTGAATAGATCTGTTTGTTCTAAGGCTTAGAGTCCTTTGTGACTACTTTATTCATTATTGTCGAGGAAAGAAAGTCATGCGAAAAGAGTGAACCTCTTGGTTAAATCCATTTTTGTAATTGTTTTATTCGCGAGGAGCCGTATGAGGTGAAAATCTCATGTACGGTTCAGGAATAAACACTATAGGTAGATCCGTTTTATTATTATGATATCTCTCCATCATCCTTCTTAACAAGTATGTAGCTTTAGTGGTGGATCTGCCTAACATAAAACCAAATTAGTTCTCTTCTCATAACTTCATGATATGACTCATGAGCTTAATGATGACCGGATTTTTGACGGTTTAGAATTTCTCAAATAAAATCTCGTCGAAGTATCGTTTCTAAACCAAACAATAATCCTTTCATACAAAAAGTTGTTTGTCACTAAAACAAACCCCTAAATTTATAAACCGAAGTATTCAAACCTCGGGTCGTTCTCCCTAGGAATTACAATAGAGTGTCTTGTTATTGGTTGTGAGTTATTTTGGGGTTTTGATATGAAGCATGTAAGATAAATGGCAAGAAAGTAAACTAAGGCCTAAAAAGGTCTTGGCAAGGGTTGGTGGTCAAGGATCTCTATCCTAATCACTAACCACAATATGAGAATTGGCAAGGATTAATCTCATTAAATCATCCTCTAACTAGTAGTAAAGGAAAGGCAAATGAGCTATATCAATCCTAGTCCATAAGTCCTAACTCTCCACTAATTCAATTAGTGAGAACTAGAGTAAATGGCTCCCAATCATCAATTACTTGGACATTAGTAACTCAAGAGTTCCTAAGTTACCTTTCCAAGCCAAGAGTATAAAATTCTACTCTAAAATCCAACCAAGCATTTCATCAAACACTTGGAAGGCATAAACGAAAAGCATAGTAAAATTGCAAAAAAAGTAAATCTACACTACTCAATTGCAAGGAATTAAACAACAACAAAGCAAATGAACACAATTATTATGAATTACCTTGAATTGAATTGAAAGAAAATGGAAGGAACAAAAGTAGATCTACAACAAAGTATAAGAACAACATAAAGGAAATGACAACAAGAGAATAGAAGATGAATGTAACAACAAGGAATTGAAAAGATAGAAGTAGAAGAAGATGAATTAAAATCTAGATCTAAGAACTAAACCTAATCCTAATCCTAATCCTAGAGAGAAGTGAGAGCTTCTCTCTCTAGAAACTAACTAAAAGCTAAACTAAAACTAAACTATGACTAATGGTCAAAAGTATGTTGATTCCTCTTCAATCCTTGGCTTAAATAGCATCAGAAATGAGTTGGATTGGGCCCACAAGGCTTTAGAATTCGCTGGCCATGTTTTGCTTTAAGTGAACCAGGTGGCAGCAACGGCGCGTGCGCGTACTATGCGCGTGCGTGCAACCATACGTGTAGCAACTATGGCAAATCTTATATCGTTTCGAAGCCCCGGATGTTAGCTTTCTAACCCAACTGAAACCGCATCATTTGGACCTCTGTAGCTCAAGTTATGGTCGTTTAAATGCGAAGAGGTCGGCTTGACAGCTTTCCGGTTCTTTCATTTCTTCATGAGTTCTCCAACTTTTCATGCTTCTTTCTTCATTCCCTTGATCCAATATTTGCCTCCTAAACCTTAAATCACTTAACAAACATATCAAGGCATCTAATGGAATCAAGGAGAATTAGATTTAGCTATTTTAAGTCCTAAAAACCATGTTTTCACTCTTAAGCACAATTAAAGGAGAATATACAAAACCATTGTAACACCCTAATTAGCCTAAGCCTTACCTCGCGTCGTAAAGCCAAGGTTAATCAGAGATTACGACAATTCTAAACTCATACAATATATATATATGGAAAGAATAGCATAATCTAGAAGCCCGATGAAAGATATAGCTCAAAAACAGAATTTCGAAGCTTAAACGTACTAACGGAGCTACTAGATTAAGGCATAAGAAACAGACAAGATATAACAAAAGATAAGTATATAATATCATAGGGAACTAGTCACGACTCGCGGAGTTTAAGCCGGCTAGCCATATACTGATATACACAACCATACAGTGAAAATAGCTTATACAAGTTTTGTTCTCTCAAATACATGCCTCTAGGCAAAACAAAATACAAAAGGAGAGATGTATAAACAAAATAAACCAAAAAGAACTCCAAAATGATCCAAGATTCTCCGCTCCTGTCACCAACCAAAGCAACTCACCGAGGTGGGTTGCGACCTGCATCTGAAAAACACAACAACAATATGGTATGAGAACCGGAGGTTCTCAGTATGGTAACAGTTCCCAGTGATATAGGATATAAGACCCCGGGACGCCAAAGGCAATCCTAAGCTTCATATCCATCACAAGATTCAACTTAAAGCATTATAAAACATTTAAGTATAACATACCAACTTGACTTAAATAAACCAGGTTATCTATCTTAAGGGATTTCTATTCTAACCAAACACCGCTGTCCCACAGCCTTCACCAACCGATCCTCCATGCGATCCCATCGCCACCGCCTTCCGAACCTCCTCAATCCCATCAGAAAACACAGATAATGTTCAAAGCAAGTAAAGCACAAGTAGTAACATATATGGCAAATAATTCAGATAGCAAGTAAGCATGTTATTCAATTAGGCAAACCATTACAAGTAGACAAAGCATACAAGCAGATAGGAAATGCATATGATGAATGCCTGCCCTACTGGCTGTGATATCACATTGTCGGTTCAACTGCCAACCCGACACATCTCCATGGAGACGTCGCCCTTCGGATTTCTCATATGGGAACCCCCGAGATATAGTGCCCGGATCACTGTCCAGGTACCGGCGCCTGCTCGCCCTATAGATCCGAAGGGATGCGAGCGGGATATTCTTGCCTCAGACCTCACATCTCAACGTAAGCGGGATTAACCACCGTCCTTACGCCGCCGCCGCTACCTCAACAGGCGGGATTAACCACCGTCCCCGCCAGGTGCATAGTGTTTCAAAATATCATGTAAAAGTATTATTTCAGTGGTTTTCAAAAGTATTTTCAGCATACATATATCCATCACTTAAATCCGAGTCTCCGACTCATCTCAACCACTGTCCCTTTATAACTCAGTTTCCAAATACCAAAAGTCTATCATTTCTCATCTCATATACCAATCATCCTTCACCTAACGTCAAACCATTCTCAGCACGCCAGAAACCTGGACCTCCGTTTTCTAATTTACCTTAAGATCATGTATTAGAGCCCTTGATTTATATCCCATGTTCTAATACTCAAAACTAGGTTTTTAACACCAACTTTGAATGATTGTAACTTTCTCTACAAAATTCCAATTTTCACAAACCTTATATTGATTCGAAGAATTTTCAAAGATCTTTAATTCTAAACAATTTTCAATCAATTTTGAAAACTGAGGCAAAAGTTATGATCAAACAAAGTTTACCAAAAACTCAATTTTTCCAAACTTCACAATTACCACCCTATCTCACCATACCCATACCAAATCATACCAAACCATCCAAAGCTCCATTTTTCATCAAAATGTACCGTTATAGCATAATACATCAACCTCACCACATTTTTCTTCTCATTTCATTATTCTCAATTCCAACATCAAATATATAACACTTATGATCAAAACTACCATCAAACCCACCATTTCATAAATCATAACACTACAATCATTATAAGAACCAACTCCCAATCCATACAATCATTCAACATCATCATATCATTATAATTCATCACAATCAACTCAACATTCATCAATTCATCAATATTTAATATACCAACCATCATTTTAATTCAACCTATCCTATTGGTCACTAGCCTATGTGTCCATGAATATTATATACTACATAGAGGAAACCGAAACCATACCTTGGCCGATTCCCTTTATGCACCCAAACTCAAAATGAGCACCAACAAGCTTCCAACCACAATCCAAGCTTTCAAATCCACTCCAACAAGCACAAATAAGTTCCAAAAGCTCCCAAAGCCACAATAATCAAACTATATACATATAAATCACCATAAATCAACCTAGGGTTCAACATAAGCATAATCTCACAAGGGTTTAAGAGCTTTTACCTTTCCCAATAGATTTGACAACGCAAATCCAAAGCTAAGCAAGGATTAGAGCAAACCTAAACATCCAAAATCACAAAAACCCATTTAACCCAAAACTCTAATAAAACCCAAAATTTTGAAGAGTAGAACTGGAAGGATTTCGTGATTACCTTGAGGGTTTCTTGGGTGGGTTTTGTAGATCTCTTCACAAGGAACGCGTAGCCGCAAACGGTGCGGCGATCGGAGCTCCGTAGCTCAAGATATGAGCTTGGGAAGTTTGAAGTGAATAGTAACAATGGTGGAAAGCTCTCACCTCTCTCCTCACTTCAGCTGCTGTTGTGTTTAGGTTATGAGGGTGAAAGTGGCTGAAATGGGTTCATTTAAGTGTATTTATATGTTGGGCTTGGGCCCAACTTGGGCCCGGTCCAACCCGTTAGCGTTTTTAGCCCGTTTGGCCTAACTTCGGGCCAAATCTTTAAAATTAAAGCCCGGTTTTCCATTTCTAATGTTTTTCTAAGGTTTTTGATGGTTTTCACTTTTCTCGTGCGGTACCAGGCAGACTTGAACCGGTTCAACCGGTTTAATTGCCGGTTCGCAATTTTTCACGGTTTTTCGTAGAAAGCACATTTTCTGACTCAGAAAGACCCACTGAGTCCAAAAATCACCTTTAAATCCTCAAATTCTCTCTCTAACCTTTCGGAATCTAATTTGGGCAATTAATTCACTTAATTAACCGGTTGATTAGTTGCGGTTCTTACATTCTCCCCACCAAATAAGAAATTTTGCCCTCAAAATTTGAATTACCTGAGAAAAGCTCGGGATAATCTTTTCGCATCTCAGACTCCAATTCCCAAGTGTGCTCTTCTACTCCTGCTTGCTCCCAAGCAACTTTAACCAATGGGACATCCTTTCCTCGCAGCTTCTTCACACTAGTGTCATCGATCCTCACTGGTATCACTTGGAGAGTCAAGTTCTCTTTCAACTTGATCGATTCAGGCTCCAACACATGAGCCGCATCCGACGTGTATTTACGGAGTTGTGACACGTGGAATACGTCATGCAAGTTAGACAGATGAGGTGGCAAAGCTACTTGATACGCCACCGGCCTGAATCTCTTCAAAACCTCAAACGGTCCTATATATCTTGGGTTCAACTTCTTGGTCTTGATTGCTCTTCCAATCTCAGTTGTCGGTGTAACCCTAAGGAATACATGTTCTCCCACTTCAAACTCTAAGGGTTTCCTTCTCTGATCCGCATAACTCTTCTGTCGACTTTGGGCAGTTAAAATCCTTGCACGAATCTTCTTAATGTTCTCAGTAGTCTCTGCTATCAAATCTGGACCCAAAACACTTACTTCTCCACATTCATACCAACAAAGTGGAGATTGACACTTCCGTCCATACAAAGCCTCATACGGAGCCATCCCAATGCTTGCATGAAAGCTGTTGTTATATGCGAACTCCACCAATGGCATGTAACGATCCCAACTCCCGGGTTGATCCAACACACATGCTCTCAGCATATCTTCCAACGTTTGAATAGTCCTTTCCGATTGTCCATCTGTTTGTGGATGATACGCTGTACTAAGACATAGCTTTGTACCGAAAGCTCTTTGGAAAGCTCCCCAAAACCTTGATGTGAATCGGGGATCACGGTCCGATACTATGCTTGACGGCACACCATGCAACCTCACTATCTCCTTGATGTATAATCTTGCCAACTCCTCCATAGAACAGTTTAGTCGGATAGGCAGAAAATGAGCGGATTTGGTTAAACGATCTACGATCACCCAAATCGCATCAAACCTCGACCTAGTCCTCGGTAAACCGGTAACAAAATCCATTGCAATTCCTTCCCACTTCCACTGAGGAATCTCAAGTGGTTGTAGCATTCCTGACGGTTTTTGATGCTCTATCTTCACTTTTTGGCAGGTCAAACATTTGGATACCACTGTAGCTATATCACTCTTCATCCCCGGCCACCAGAACATCTTCTTCAAGTCATAATACATCTTCGTGCTCCCGGGATGAATAGAAAACCCACTGTTATGAGCCTCCAACAGCAAGTCTTGCCTCAAACTCCCAATATCTGGTATGCAAATCCTTCCCTTATATCTCCATAACCCTTCATCATCCTTAGTGAATTCTTCGCGTCTCTTATCACCAACTGGTTGAAACAATTGCTGAAACTTCTGCTCATCTTGCTGAGCCCTTTGTATTTCTGATTTAAACGTGCTTGAAATCTGTAACTGATTCAAACAAGCTCTTCCGGCAACTTCACTAATATCCAGCTTAAGATCTACAAACTTATCCACTAGTTCTTCTTCTTTGATTCTCATCCAAGCAATTGTTAAAGATTTCCGACTCAAAGCGTCTGCTACCACGTTCGCCTTTCCAGGGTGATAACTCAACTCGAAATCATAATCTTTAAGCAACTCCATCCACCTTCTCTGGCGCATATTTAGCTCTTTCTGATCAAAGATGTACTTGAGACTCTTATGATCAGAAAAGACGCTAAACCTTACTCCGTATAAGTGGTGTCTCTAAATCTTCAATGCAAACACAATCGCTGCTAGTTCCAAGTCATGAGTGGGGTAATTCACCTCATGCGGTCTTAGTTGACGCGATGCGTAAGCCACCACATTCCGGTGTTGCATCAACACGCAACCCAAACCCTTCAAAGAAGCATCACAATATACCTCAAACGGTTCACGCGGTTCCGGTAGGATTAGAACAGGTGCTGAAGTTAATCTCTGCTTTAACGTTTGAAAACTTTCTTCACACTCCGACGTCCACTCGAACGGCACTTCTTTCCTTGTCAACTTTGTCATTGGTAGCGCAATCCGGGAAAATCCTTCGATAAACCTCCGGTAATATCCGGCTAAACCCAAAAAGCTTCTGACTTCCGTCACAGTCGTTGGTCTTTCCCATTCCATCACCGCTTCTACCTTAGAAGGATCTACAGCTATTCCTCCCTTACTCACCACATGGCCTAAGAACTTTACTTCCTCCTTCCAGAACTCGCACTTTGACAACTTAGCGTACAACTTTCGCTCCTTTAAGATTTGCAGTACAATCCTCAAGTGTTCCTCATGCTCCTTTACCGTCTTAGAGTAAACTAAGATGTCATCTATGAAAACCACCACGAATTTGTCCAAAAAGGGACGAAACACTCTGTTCATGTAATCCATGAAAACAGCAGGTGCATTCGTTAACCCAAAAGACATTACCGCAAACTCGTAGTGTCCATAGCGAGTTCTAAAGGCAGTCTTAGGGATATCATCTTCCTTCACTCTTATCTGGTGGTAACCGGATCTCAAATCAATCTTAGAAAACACTCCAGCTCCTTGCAATTGATCCATCAAGTCATCTATCCTTGGCAGCGGGTACTTGTTCTTCACTGTCACTTTATTTAACTGTCGGTAATCCACACACAAACGCATCCCTCCATCTTTTTTCTTCACCAATAAAACTGGCGCTCCCCACGGTGATACACTCGGTCGAATGAACCGCTTATTCAGAAGCTCTTCCAACTGAGTCTTTAGCTATGCCAGCTCTATAGGAGCCATTCTATACGGTGCAATCGATACTGGTCCGGCTCCCGGCACCAATTCAATCGCAAACTCAATTTCCCTTTGAGGTGGGAACTCAGAGATATCTTCCGGGAACACTTCTGGAAAATCTCTAACCACCGGAATTTGATCTAAGTTCTGGGCATCGCCCAACGCATTGGCAGCCAACAGAATATAACCCTGACACTCCTCCCCACTATAATGCACCATTACAGAGTTCAGGTAATACCTTGTAGCTACCACTGCTCCATTTTCTCCTTCAGGCATAAACCGAATTGTCCGTTCAAAGCAATCCAACAAAATTCGGTTCTTCGACAACCAATCAAACCCTAAAATCATCTCCAGCCCCACCATTGGTAAACGGATCAAATCGTGTACAAAGTCTCTACCCTCAAGCTTGAAACCTACTTGTCTACAGCTTGACCTAGTCATAATTGTTTGATGCGGAGTATGTACATGTAGATCAAAAGGTAACTCTGATACTTTCAAGCCTAATTCCTCAACTTTAACAAATGAAATAAACGAATGCGAAGCTCCAGTATCATATAATGCAACTGAGGATTTATCACCAATTAGACATATACCTTTCATCAAAGGATCCGCCTTGGAAGCATCCTTGGCATTCATAGCAAAGACTCGACCTTGATGCTGACTCTGGCCCGCATTCTGATTCCTCCCACGAGGGCAATCCCTCGCAATGTGGCCAGGTAACCCACACTTGAAGCAACCACCTAAACCAATCTTACATGAGTCATAAGGGTGAAAACGTCCACAACGATCACAAGCTAAATCCGGATAACTCTTACTCTGATTTCCTCTTCCTTTAGCATACTGAAACTGATTCTGATTGTTCTTTCTGAAGCCCCCTTGGACTTGAGAAGTATATCCCCCTCTTTTGAAGCTTTGTCCTCTAGGATGAAAATACTTGCCACGCCCACGACTAGAGCTCCCTCCATGAGTGTTCTTAGATGCCGCCACTGTCTTGGCATACTCCTCCACTACCCTTGCTTTGTTCACCAAGTCGGAGAAGACACGGATCTCCATAGGAGCCACAGCAGTCATAATGTTGTCCTTCAAGCCCCTTTGGTACTTAATGCACCTCCAGCTCTCGAAAGTCTCCGGGTCACCCTGACATACCCGAGAAAACCTACAAAGCTCTTCGAACTTATTGGTGTACTCTGCCACAGACATGGAACCTTGCTTCAGCTGCATTAGCTCCATCTCCTTTGCTTCCCTTGCAGACTCAGGAAAGTATTTCTTATAGAAAGCCATTTGGAACACCTCCCATGGAATGTCGGCGTTCTGAAGCTGTAGCAAACGACACTCAGCTTGCCACCAGGGCTGGGCCTCTCCCGCTAGCTGATAAGCGGCAAACTCTACATATTGATTGAGAGGAACATGCTGCGCCTGTAAAGCACGCTCTATAGCCTGGAACCAGTGGTCCGCTTCAATAGGATCTGTGGATCCTCGGAAAGTTGGCGGATGAACCTTGAGGAACGTCGCCAAGGTCATCGGAACTCCTCCTGTGTTATCGCCATTACCCTCAGCATTATCATTGGTATTCCCTTCGCCATTCCCATTTCCGTTGCCATTCCCAATCGGTTGGCCCAATCTCTGCACTGCTTGCAGAGTCGCAGCAGCATTAGCTTCCATGGTGTTAGCGAGATTCGCCATCGCCGCCATGAATTCGGCGTGATTGTCAGCTGGTTGCTCATTCCTACTTCCTCGTGTACGCGTTCGACCTCGCCCGCGAGTAGCCATGTAGGATTCCTGTCCACACCAAACAATAGATATCAAGGTGATCAGTCTCAATATCAAAAGTCTAGTGCTTCAATTAACCCAAACAGGCACTCACAAACAAGCATGCTATGCATATATCAAATAGATAACCTAATAGCATCAAAGAAAAGACACACAGAGTATGCAATGAAGCACAATCGGTCCATCCCTCAGGCTCACGAGGACGAACCGCTCTGATACCACTAAATGTAACACCCTAATTAGCCTAAGCCTTACCTCGCGTCGTAAAGCCAAGGTTAATCAGAGATTACGACAATTCTAAACTCATACAATATATATATGGAAAGAATAGCATAATCTAGAAGCCCGATGAAAGATATAGCTCAAAAACAGAATTTCGAAGCTTAAACGTACTAACGGAGCTACTAGATTAAGGCATAAGAAACAGACAAGATATAACAAAAGATAAGTATATAATATCATAGGGAACTAGTCACGACTCGCGGAGTTTAAGCCGGCTAGCCATATACTGATATACACAACCATACAGTGAAAATAGCTTATACAAGTTTTGTTCTCTCAAATACATGCCTCTAGGCAAAACAAAATACAAAAGGAGAGATGTATAAACAAAATAAACCAAAAAGAACTCCAAAATGATCCAAGATTCTCCGCTCCTGTCACCAACCAAAGCAACTCACCGAGGTGGGTTGCGACCTGCATCTGAAAAACACAACAACAATATGGTATGAGAACCGGAGGTTCTCAGCATGGTAACAGTTCCCAGTGATATAGGATATAAGACCCCGGGACGCCAAAGGCAATCCTAAGCTTCATATCCATCACAAGATTCAACTTAAAGCATTATAAAACATTTAAGTATAACATACCAACTTGACTTAAATAAACCAGGTTATCTATCTTAAGGGATTTCTATTCTAACCAAACACCGCTGTCCCACAGCCTTCACCAACCGATCCTCCATGCGATCCCATCGCCACCGCCTTCCGAACCTCCTCAATCCCAGCAGAAAACACAGATAATGTTCAAAGCAAGTAAAGCACAAGTAGTAACATATATGGCAAATAATTCAGATAGCAAGTAAGCATGTTATTCAATTAGGCAAACCATTACAAGTAGACAAAGCATACAAGCAGATAGGAAATGCATATGATGAATGCCTGCCCTACTGGCTGTGATATCACATTGTCGGTTCAACTGCCAACCCGACACATCTCCATGGAGACGTCGCCCTTCGGATTTCTCATATGGGAACCCCCGAGATATAGTGCCCGGATCACTGTCCAGGTACCGGCGCCTGCTCGCCCTATAGATCCGAAGGGATGCGAGCGGGATATTCTTGCCTCAGACCTCACATCTCAACGTAAGCGGGATTAACCACCGTCCTTACGCCGCCGCCGCTACCTCGACAGGCGGGATTAACCACCGTCCCTGCCAGGTGCATAGCGTTTCAAAATATCATGTAAAAGTATTATTTCAGTGGTTTTCAAAAGTATTTTCAGCATACATATATCCATCACTTAAATCCGAGTCTCCGACTCATCTCAACCACTGTCCCTTTATAACTCAGTTTCCAAATACCAAAAGTCTATCATTTCTCATCTCATATACCAATCATCCTTCACCTAACGTCAAACCATTCTCAGCACGCCAGAAACCTAGACATCCGTTTTCTAATTTACCTTAAGATCATGTACTAGAGCCCTTAATTTATATCCCATGTTCTAATACTCAAAACTAGGTTTTTAACACCAACTTTGAATGATTGTAACTTTCTCTACAAAATTCCAATTTTCACAAACCTTATATTGATTCGAAGAATTTTCAAAGATCTTTAATTCTAAACAATTTTCAATCAATTTTGAAAACTGAGGCAAAAGTTATGATCAAACAAAGTTTACCAAAAACTCAATTTTTCCAAACTTCACAATTACCACCCTATCTCACCATACCCATACCAAATCATACCAAACCATCCAAAGCTCCATTTTTCATCAAAATGTACCTGTTATAGCATAATACATCAACCTCACCACATTTTTCTTCTCATTTCATTATTCTCAATTCCAACATCAAATATATAACACTTATGCTCAAAATCACCATCAAACCCACCATTTCATAAATCATTACACTACAATCATTATAAGAACCAACTCCCAATCCATACAATCATTCAACATCATCATATCATTATAATTCATCACAATCAACTCAGCATTCATCAATTCATCAATATTTAATATACCAACCATTATTTTAATTCAACCTATCCTATTGGTCACTAGCCTATGTGTCCATGAATATTATATACTACATAGAGGAAACCGAAACCATACCTTGGCCGATTCCCTTTATGCACCCAAACTCAAAATGAGCACCAACAAGCTTCCAACCACAATCCAAGCTTTCAAATCCACTCCAACAAGCACAAATAAGTTCCAAAAGCTCCCAAAGCCACAATAATCAAACTATATACATATAAATCACCACAAATCAACCTAGGGTTCAACATAAGCATAATCTCACAAGGGTTTAAGAGCTTTTACCTTTCCCAATAGATTTGACAACGCAAATCCAAAGCTAATCAAGGATTAGAGCAAACCTAAACATCCAAAATCACAAAAACCCATTTAACCCAAAACTCTAATAAAACCCGAAATTTTGAAGAGTAGAACTGGAAGGATTTCGTGATTACCTTGAGGGTTTCTTGGGTGGGTTTTGTAGAGCTCTTCACAAGGAACGTGTAGCCGCAAACGGTGCGGCGATCGGAGCTCCGTAGCTCAAGATATGAGCTTGGGAAGTTTGAAGTGAATAGTAACAATGGTGGAAAGCTCTCACCTCTCTCCTCACTTCAGCTGCTGTTGTGTTTAGGTTATGAGGGTGAAAGTGGCTGAAATGGGTTCATTTAAGTGTATTTATATGTTGGGCTTGGGCCCAACTTGGGCTCGGTCTAACCCGTTAGCATTTTTAGCCCGTTTGGCCTAACTTCGGGCCAAATCTTTAAAATTAAAGCCCGGTTTTCCATTTCTAATGTTTTTCTAAGGTTTTTGATGGTTTTCACTTTTCTCGTGCGGTACCAGGCAGACTTGAACCGGTTCAACCGGCTCAATTGCCGGTTCGCAATTTTTCACGGTTTTTCGTAGAAAGCACATTTTCTGACTCAGAAAGACCCACTGAGTCCAAAAATCACCTTTAAATCCTCAAATTCTCTCTCTAACCTTTCGGAATCTAATTTGGGCAATTAATTCACTTAATTAACCGGTTGATTAGTTGCGGTTCTTACAACTATGCTATTTCATTGAATAAATGTGGGTAAAAGGTTATAAAATCCCCTAAATCAAGCACAAGATAAACCTTACAAATGGGGTTTATCAACCTCCCCACACTTAAACCAAGCATGTCCTCATGCTTAAACCAAGAATGAAGTAAGGGTATGGCATTTATTCAATGGGAACTAACTAAATGCGCCATGCAATCTACCTATATGCAACTATCTAAATGAGTGCAATTGCTTGATCAAAATAAATCAATTCCCAAGAAGCATATATGCACAAGGGCTAAGGACTAGCAACTCTAATCCACAATTGATTTGAGTTATTAAATATTTTTACAAACTTGCATGCAAATTGACACTTATGGGTAGAAACATGTAATTGAGCAATCGAACCCTCACCGGTAGTGTTTGCACTCTATTCGCTCAAGTGTTTAGGGTTGATTCACTCAATTCTCCCCTAATCATGCTTTCTAAGATTTGTTTTTCATCTCACAATCAACATATATTTCATGCATGCACACATCTATCATGAGGTCTTTTCTTTAGGTTGTAATGAGGCTAGGGTCAAGGTAAGATGCATATATGGTTAAGTAAGCTTGAAATTTGAATCTTTGATAAGCTTAAACTTCCCACCTAACCTATGACATCCTATACAATTAAATTCCAACCTAACTACCCATTTTTCACTCTTTCACATACTCATGTATTCCTTTTTAGTTTCACAACACCTATGCATTGATTTTATTGGACTATACTTTGATTTGGGGCATTTTGTCCCCTTTTTATTCTTTTCTTTTTTTTCTTTTCTTTCTTTTTTTTTTCTTCTTTCTTTTTCTATATTTTTTTTCATATTATATTTTTTTTCTTTTTCTTTTGTTTTTGTCATTTTTTTTCTATATACAAGAATCTCAATGCATAAGGTTTTACAATTGATCAATACATGAGTATGTACCAAATTCCCAATATTTTCAATAACAATACAAAATTACCCTTTTATTCACCCAATGTCCCACGATTCCCACACTTGAATGGTACTCACACACACTAGTCTAAGCCAATCGAAGATCCAAATTAAGGACATTTATTGTTTTCCGCTTTAGGCTTGTAATGTGCTAAAATAAGAACAAGTGGGTTAAGCGTAGGCTCAAATTGGCTAACAAAGGAATATAAAAGGTTGGCTATTTGGATAAGTGAGCTAATGAAATGATGGCCTCAATCATATAAATGCATGAATACACAAAATAATGGACATAAAGAATCAAACAAATCAAAGATTACATTCATAGAAAGAGAATAATGCACACAAGAAGGAAAATAAGTGGTTATAGGATGTAACCACACCATTAGGCTCAAATCTCACTTGCTTGTGTTCTTAGCTCAAAAATATGATCCACAATATATATATTTCAAGCAAGTTCTATGAAGAGTTTTCACTCAAATCAATTGAGGTGCCCTATAGATAGAAATCTTGAAAATTTTCATTATTTTGACTAAGCTTATTGTGTATATATATGCAAAAAATAAGAAAATGCAACAAAAATCCTAAAAACCTAAAATGAAATGCAAAAGTGTTGAGATTAGAAATTTGTCACCCAAAATCGCCGATCGGTCGGACGACCTCCCCACACTTAAAAGTTTGCACCGTCCTCGGTGCACTCAAAGATGAGCAATGGGGTACGAGTTACTACAATTGATGAGCTCCATCAAAAGATTGTGCGGATGACTTGTTTGTTGCCCCATTTAAAGCTATTCATTTCTCCCTTCTTGGTGGCCAACCTAAAAGGATAGAAAAGAAAAGGATATGACAAAGATATCAAAGCAAATAGAACATAGGCGAGGGTTAATGCCAAGTAGGAGTATGGTTCTCTACTACATGGTAGCTACAACATGTAGAGGAGAAAACAATGTAAGCTAAGGCATATCATTAAGCTCGATGCAAGAGTAAAGTTAAAGCATGAAGAGTGTATTGAGCATCAAGTTCAAATGAGAAGAAGTGGGTCATGAAAGACAATATAAGGTCATATCAATGCACAAGGACACAAGAGTCATACAAGATGAAGCATTGATTTAAAAGTTTCATCACCCAACAATATCAAACAAGTCAAGAAGCACCAAAATAATGCAAGGAATCCTCAACAATTGAGTAGGAAGATGCAACACCATTATTAAAATGACTTAAAAAAAAACGAAAACATGCTACAAAAACTAAATGAAAATGGGAAGAGTAGAAGTATGCGAGTGTGATAAGCAAAAGAAAATGGAAGGGGAGAAAAAAAACTCTTTTTTTTGTTTTTTTTTTTACCGACGCGTGCGCGTCATGCATGTTTACGCGTCGATGGGTATATTGGTCGAAGGACGCGTACACGTGCGTCGAGTTAGGCGATAGGCTTAGTGTTGGCCCAAAAGTGTCACAACTCTCTGGTAAAAGTACCAGGAATGTGGATCGTGCAATCGACGCGCGCGCGCACAGCGTGCGTGCGCGTGCATTGCGAACTTAAGATCGTGTGCGCATACGCGCCAGGTGCGCGCACGCATGCATAGACTTGTGCCTTAGGCCTAATGTTCGCGCACTGCAGGCCTAACTCTCGAGTTTTTGGCTGGGGTAGAATTTTTTTGCATCCACGCGTACGCGTACAGTGCGCGTCCGCGTGGATGGTTGAAAATGCTCAGGTGCGCGTACGCGTCATGTGCGCGCACGCGTGGATGGTGTTCTGTTTTTCAAAAATTTTTGCTATGTTTTGCACCAATCCAAGCATTCCAAACCTCCAAACAGCTACCAAAACACCCTAAAACCTTATTTATCATATTATACTTCTAACTAAACTTAACAAACCAATAAAAACATGAAATTAAACTAATTCTTACCAATATTTACAAAAGAGAAAATGAAAAGATTTTACCATGGTGGGGTGCCTCCCACCTAGCACTTTTGTTTATTGTCCTTAAGTTGGACATTTGGGGAGCTCCTCTCAAGGTGGCTTATGCTTGTATTCATCTTGGAACTCCCACCAATGCTTGGTTCTCCATTGTGCTCCAAGATTCTTTATGGATTGAGCCAAGTGTTGATGGAGTTCTTCACAAGCTTGGGGTTCCCAAAGTTGATCCTCTTCTTGTGATCCGGGATCCCACACCTTGTTTTCACACCCGTCTTGAAGTTGATCATCATTATTAGTCCATCCGGGTGGTGAGTAAGGTGAATTCTCTATGAAGTGGCCAACAATCCTCCTAGAACCATCTATTTGAGCACTACTCCAACCTTTATATCTCAGTTTGATGCATCAACCATAATGAGTCTTGATTTGCAACGCCCACCACAAAACCTTTTTCGCTTACGCGTCATCCCACAAACTTCCCTAAGTTGGCCATCCGTTTCAAGCAAACCATATTCAAGTGGGATAATAAAGCTAATAGAAATGAATTTCACCCACTCAAATGAAGGTGTAGATGGCAACCTAGGCAAAGATGCTTCCAAAGATCTTGACAAAGCATAACCAACCCCCGTTCTTCTATTTCTACGGACTTCCACCTCTTCACAAGATCTCTTAATCTCAATCCTTTGTTCAACAATTTTATCTAAACCTTTTCCTTTACTCAAATCATAATAGGGAGGGTGAGAAAAATTTACCTCCTCAACGCTTTCAAATCCAACCGGAGAAGGTTCTTCATGTTCAAAGGATTCTTCACGACTAAGACTTGATGCTTGATCTTCATCACCAAGGGAACTCAATCCTTGCTCTATCCCATCCAAGTCTTCATATGGAGTATGCCTTGGAAGGTGTGCACTTTCCTCCCTAGCATCAATTTCAATAATCTTGGAGGGGTTTTCTTCAACTCTATGTTCCCATGGAAGCTCCGCATCTCCTAAGTCTTCTACCACTTCTTCCTTGTCTTCAACAATTAAAGCTTCCTCCAATTGTTCCAATATAAAGCAACTTCTCTCATTTCCCACCGGAGTTTCCAATCTCTCCTTCATGCTATGTTCTTCATTCGATTCTCCACATGTAGCCATGGGAGTTCCTTGAGTGTTCAAGCATTGGGAGGCTAATTGATTTGTTACCGCATCCAGGGCGGCCATGAAATTTTGGACATCTCTTTTCATCTCTTCTTGCCCTTGAACAAGAACACCAAGGATGTCATTCATTGGAGGTTGGGGTGGATGGAAGGATTCATTATTTTGGGGGAAGGGTTCATAGTAGGAAGATGATTCTTCTTGGTGGAGTTATGGTGGTTCAATATTTTCTACTCTTTCCACTTGTTGCACAACACACTCCATGGTTGCTTGAAATTGATTCAATGCTTCCTTGAGACGATCCCTTGACTCTTGTTCCTCTTGGATAATATGATTAGGATCATGTGGCTCTTGGATCAATGGATATGAGTATTCTTCCATAGGAGGTTGTGGTGGAAAGTAGAATTTATCTTGTGGTTGAAAATTTTCATATGTTGGGGATGGTTGATCTTGGTAATAATGTGGAGGAGGTGGCTCTTGAAAATGTTGATGTTGAAGTTGTGGTGGCTCTATATGTGGTTCATATGGCTCATATGGTTGTTGGTAGGATGGATATGGATTTGGGTCATATGAAGGTGGTTGGTGAAAATGGGCTTGTGAGTGTGGTTGAGGGCTATGTTGAGGATATGATTCATAGGCATATGGTGGTGGTTCTTGAAAGTCACAAGGTGATTCACCATAGCCATTGGATTGATATGCATCATAGAATGGCTCTTCTTCATAGTGCATTGGTGGAGGTTGTTGCCATGAAGTTTGATCATAAGCATATGGCTCCTCCCATCTTTGGTTGTCCCATCCTTGATACACATTCTCATTGAAGTTCTCATCACCTACAACATAGTTGTAATCACACTCATAGACAAAGTGAGAATTCATGGTAGCAAGAGAAAATAAGAAACAAAAACTAATAAGAAATAATGAAAAACAAAATACTAAGACTAGCAAAAACTAGCAAGCAATCCAAAAATCAAGCTATTCACAATATTCACATATATACAATAGCCAATAACATAACACCATTGCAATTCCCCGGCAACGGCACCATTTTGATGACCGAATTTTTGACGGTTTAGAATTTCTCAAATAAAATCTCGTCGAAGTATAGTTTCTAAACCAAGCAATAATCCTTTCATACAAAAAGTTGTTTGTCACTAAAACAAACCCCTAAATTTATAAACCGAAGTATTCAAACCTCGGGTCGTTCTCCCTAGGAATTACAATAGAGTGTCTTGTTATTGGTTGTGAGTTATTTTGGGGTTTTGATATGAAGCATGAAAGATAAATGGCAAGAAAGTAAACTAAGGCCTAAAAAGGTCTTGGCAAGGGTTGGTGGTCAAGGATCTCTATCCTAATCACTAACCACAATATGAGAATTGGCAAGGATTAATCTCATTAAATCATCCTCTAACTAGTAGTAAAGGAAAGGCAAATGAGCTATATCAATCCTAGTCCATAAGTCCTAACTCTCCACTAATTCAATTAGTGAGAACTAGAGTAAATGGCTCCCAATCATCAATTACTTGGACATTAGTAACTCAAGAGTTCCTAAGTTACCTTTCCAAGCCAAGAGTATAAAATTCTACTCTAAAATCCAACCAAGCATTTCATCAAACACTTGGAAGGCATAAACAAAAATCATAGTAAAATTGCAAAAAAAGTAAATCTACACTACTCAATTGCAAGGAATTAAACAACAACAAAGCAAATGAACACAATTATTATGAATTACCTTGAATTGAATTGAAAGAAAATGGAAGGAACAAAAGTAGATCTACAACAAAGTATAAGAACAACATAAAGGAAATGACAACAAGAGAATAGAAGAAGATGAATGTAACAACAAGGAATTGAAAAGATAGAAGTAGAAGAAGATGAATTAAAATCTAGATCTAAGAACTAAACCTAATCCTAATCCTAATCCTAGAGAGAAGTGAGAGCTTCTCTCTCTAGAAACTAACTAAAAGCTAAACTAAAACTAAACTATGACTAATGGTCGAAAGTATGTTGATTCCTCTTCAATCCTTGGCTTAAATAGCATCAGAAATGAGTTGGATTGGGCCCACAAGGCTTTAGAATTCGCTGGCCATATTTTGCTTTAAGTGAACCAGGTGGCAGCAACGGCGCATGCGCGTACTATGCGCGTGCGCGCAACTATACGTGTAGCAACTATGGCAAATCTTATATTGTTTCGAAGCCTCGGATGTTAGCTTTCTAACCCAACTGGAACCGCATCATTTGGACCTCTGTAGCTCAAGTTATGGTCGTTTAAGTGCGAAGAGGTCGGCTTGATAGCTTTCCGGTTCTTTCATTTCTTCATGAGTGCTCCAACTTTTCATGCTTCTTTCTTCATTCCCTTGATCCAATATTTGCCTCCTAAACCTTAAATCACTTAACAAACATATCAAGGCATCTAATGGAATCAAGGAGAATTAGATTTAGCTATTTTAAGTCCTAAAAAGCATGTTTTCACTCTTAAGCACAATTAAAGGAGAATATACAAAACCATGCTATTTCATTGAATAAATGTGGGTAAAAGGTTATAAAATCCCCTAAATCAAGCACAAGATAAACCTTACAAATGGGGTTTATCACTTAATCTCTCGATAGTTTTCACAACTCTGTATATCCCTTTTATTCTTATAGATAGGTATCAAGAAACTCTTTCTCAATTTATCTGACATCTTCTTTGATCGTAAAATTTTATTAAAAAGTGTGGTTAACCAACTGATGCCTTTCTCTTTAAGACCCTTCCAAACTTCAATATTATCGGATCTTACTGCCCTACCATTTTTCATCTGCTTTAGAGCCTTTTTTACCTCGAAATCTCTAATATATTTCGATAGAAGCCGAAGTTTTGATCTTCTTCCGTCTTGCATAACCGACCTAGGTTCGGAAGAGTCTTCTGTCATTCATTAAATAACTCGTAGAAGTAACTCTTTCACCTTTCATTGATCTTCTTATCCTGAGGCAAAATCTCTCCATCTTTTTCCTTTATACATTTAACTTGATCCAAGTCTTTCGTTCTTCTTTCACGACTCTTTGCGATTCTATATATACTCTTTTATCCTTTCTTCGTGCCTAAAGACTGGTAACAACCCCTCATATGCTCTTGTTCTTTCTTCACTTACAGCAACTTTTGTCTCTCGCCTTATATTTTTTTCAATTATCTACATTATGGTACAAAAACCACTCTTTAAAACACTCATTTTTTGCTTTTATTTTTTCTTGTACACTCGCATTCCACCACCAGGATTCTTTGTCTCTTGGTCCTATCCTTTTAGATTTACCAAAACTTTCTTTTGCTATTCTTCTAATAACTTCTGTCATCTCCCTCCACATCTCTTCCGCACTTCCATTTCCTTTCTACTTTATCTTTTTTTTTACCCGTCTTAGGAAGCTTCTTTATTCCTCACATTTCATCCGTCACCACCTCGTCCTTGGGTTCTTTGTATAATGTGTTTTCCTCAACTTTTGCTCAACGCAAAAATCTATGATGAGCATTCTATGTTGTGTACTTGTGTTGTTAAACTGTCTTTCGGAATAATTTTACAATTAATCAAAATTTATGATCGACTTTCCTCAACAAGACAAAGTCGATTTGAGAGCTTATTATGTCACTCCTCCTATAGGTTATAAGATATCCGTCTCTCGTTTTAAAACATGTATTTGCGATGAAAAGGTCAAAGGTTGAAGAAAAATCCAAAATAGTTTTATTCTCGATATTGACCACCCCAAAACCATGACATATGTGAATACTTCCATACCCAATCAAAATATGTCTTTGACCAAACTCTCTAGATCCTCCCAAAACCTTATCTTGTGTTGCTCGTGCAAACTCACTTGCGGTGCATATACACTAATCACATAAAAAGTATCTCCTTTCGCTACAAAATTGATAGAAAAAATTCGATCACCATCTTTTTTAACATCTATTGTGTCTTTCTTCTATTTATTATCCACAATAATACCTATCCCACTCCTTCCACCACTGAATTAAATCTTTTTGTTCTTGGAGATACTTGGTTCACGAGTTTTGGTTTGAATGAGGTTAGAAGAAAAGGTTATTATGCAAAATCATAATCACATCCAGATTTATGAACTTGAAATAAATAAATCAAATTAGATATACGAAATAAATTAATAACAGTGATAAGAATACACAAACCCAGAATCACTTTTATTTTTTTTGTATGGATTAAGAGTCAAATCAATCAATAAACAAAAATCAGCAGAAAATAATTTTGAATTACCTTAGAAGCATTCTCAACGATTTCACTCTGAAGATGAATCAATTGAAAAAGGTCACAGCAAATTTCTTAACACTTATATTTGTAACACCGATATATATAAACATTTAAACAAGGTCACAACGAACACACACAACAAATCTTAACAACGCTGATACAATTATAACAAATCAACTAAGAAATGAACATCATTAATGAAGAATGAAATTGCAAAGAGAGAAAGAGAGAGAGTAACTGATTTTTATTGAGTACTTTCAATTAGGGCAACAACAATAACGGCGCATAGTGTGTCATGGAGCGATGGTGGTACGGCAGCAGCAGAGCGACAGCATGCGAGTGTGTCGAAGTGAGCGTGACGGAATGATGGAAGAATCAGAATTCTTGAGAAATACTGGGAAGGAACACTTAATGAATTCTTGAGAAAGATGTGAAGATATATAAAACCAGTCGAGAGTATGAGCAAAAGGATCATAACTAAACGTGTTTAAATATGTAATCTGATAACCGTCATGAATGTGGAGTAAATTACTTAACTCTCAAGTTGAAACAGAAAGGGTGTAAAATTTTGGATAAAGAATAAGAATGTGGGAAACTTGCATAACCATCAAGAAGAGCCTCAAATTTTATCTATAAATAGAAGAAGAGAAGAATTGATGGGACTTCCATTCCAAAATATAAAATCACACTAAAATTTTGCAACATTTTTAATCATAATGAGACTACAAAGCAAGTGTATGTGAATATTGTGAGTCATTTTTTTTATTGTTTATTTTAATTTTAGTTTGTCTTTCACTTCTTTGGTCATTGTTCTTCATTTGTTCTTTTATTTTTTAACATTTAAGCAATTCTTCCATTTTTAGTTTTAATTTTTTTAAATTTATTTTTATTCTAATTTTATGTTTATCTTTTGGAGAAACTTATTTGTAAGATTTTATTCAATTAATAATATAAAGTTCATATTTTTTAACTAGCAAAATTTTTCTCAACAGTTAAACTGTATTTGTTTATAGGGACTGGACACTAAGACAGAGATACTGAGACACAAAATTGTGTTTGACAGATAAGATATACATAGATAAAAATACTGAACATCCTGACATAGAAATAGTAATAAGAGTCACAATTTATTTTTTATTTTTTTATTATTTTTATTAAATTTTTATAATTATATTTTTTATTATTATATATATATTTTAATTTTTTTAATAAAAAGAGTGAGAATAAATTTTATTTTTATAATTTATTTTAATTTATGACTGAACTGAATACAAGAATATAAAATTTTATATTTATACCATTTGTATCTTATTTTTAATGTCTTATCTTATCTAATTCTCAAACACAAACGTAAACTTACAATGCAGTTAAAGAGTTAAACTTTTCTAGAGAAATTATATTTACTTTCTAAACGAAGATGTCAATACAAATTTAACGGATACTTCCTGTTAAAATTAAAAAAACGAAAACTCAAGCGACACAATGTAATATTCACAAATATTATCAAGAGAAAAGTGGACACATCATCCGATGGAGAGTCATATGCCATACAGAAAAAAAAAAATAAAAAATGCTAGGATTATAAGTCAATGAAATATAAAAGAAAATTATTACTAAAAATTATTTGTTAAGTCTACATTGTTTGACGAAAATTGCCGTGCAAATTTTTTCCCGACCCCACATCATTATGGCAAAATTCTTTTCCCACAAAATCATAGGAAAAAGGACACACATAACATGTCAAAGCAAGCAGTAACCTGCAAAATCATCCCAAAAGACGAAGTACTTTGTATACAATTTTTCAAGAATTTACTTTTCCTGACCAATAAAAAAGATCACAAAATGAAGGTATTAAAGGCATATACCAACGTTACCCATTTGACCATACATATGTGTCGGATAAGGAGTTTAATCTTTTTGCATTCTTGGTACCTTAACAACAAAAAGTTACATTGTAATCTCCATATATACTTGTTATCATACAAAAAAATGACCTACTATAAATATGTGTCCTTAACACCAAGCATTTCATCATCTAATCAACAATAATTGATACTAATTATTATAACAATGTATCCTTCCAGTACTCATTGATGATACATGCGTTTATAATTATGCAAACAACAATGGGTGGTGATCCAGATATTCTCACTGATTTCATAGCCCCAGAAGGGACCAATATTAATGGAAGCTTCTTCACCTTCACAGGCATGAGAGTCCTTCTTACACAAGAAACTCCTCCCCCAACCTTCCATGTATTGAAGGCAAGCAGGGCAGAGTTTCCAGCTTTAGATGGACAGAGTGTGTCATATGCTGTCCTTGAATTCCCAACAGGAAGTGTGAACCCTCCTCACGTCCACCCTCGCGCCTCCGAGCTCCTCTTCGTTGTCCAGGGATCCCTTCAGGTGGGATTCGTGGACACAAACAACAAGCTTTTCACTCAGAGTCTCCAAACTGGAGATTTGTTCATATTCCCAAAGGGACTTGTGCACTTTCAATTCAATTCTGATTCAAAGAACTATGCTTTTGCTATATCTGCCTTTGGTAGTGCAAGTGCTGGCCTTGTGTCACTCCCTAACACACTGTTTAATACCACCATTGATGACAATGTCTTGGCTTTGTCATTCAAGACTGATGTTGCCACCATTCAAACTTTGAAGAAAGCATTTCCCCCCTAAATCTTGATGATCATGGATACAATTTTATCTGTTACTTGTGTGCTTTATTGGTTACTTGTTCTCTAAGTTATTGTTTTTTTCTTCTTGCCCTCATGTTGTGCTTCATTAATAAGTAGGATCTGAAATGTTTGATCCACCTAATTGTAATAATTAAAGTATAAACTTTTGCTATTGTCAATAATTCTAATGTTACAATGTTTTTTATATTATTTCTTTTTATGAATATCAAATCAATTTTGTGTTCCTAACATTCAGGTTAATTAAAAAGTCTTTATTCTTGTCTTTATTGTATGTAATTAGACTCTTAAAAAATGTTTATATTTACAGTTTATTTTATTGCAACCCTATTTGAGTATATATATTAAGTTTCAGAAGTTAAGAGTATAAATAATACTCATTTTTTCTTAAAAATAAATATCTTTTTTAACTTCTTAAATTTATTGAAAACATAATGCATCTAAATAAAGAGATTGTCCAAATACATTATTTAATTTGAGAATGATAAAATATTTTGGTGTCTAATGTTTATAATTTTTATAAGTTGAAGCAGCCTTAAAGAGCCTTATTAGACCCACGCTATTTACTTATTAATTTTAATATATTTTAGTCATGTGGTATTTCAATCAATATCAGATCTCTATACTCCGGATTTTTTATTTTAATATGAAAAAGTGAATAAAATTTTATGTTAATATTATAAAAAATAGAGTTTTATAGTGTTTTGGGAACGCTATTATGTATAAATACAATACTCAAATCGTGTATTACATTGACAATACGTAATCTGTATATTATTGTCTTTATAAATTAAAAAAAATTAATCTGACAATTCGTATTCTACGAATTCTAGTCTCCAAAATTTTGTAAAACACCATATCTTCCAATATTAAAAGATTACACCAATTCTTATCCAATATCCACCAGGCATTAATTACTTTCTATTTTTGTCATCATTATATCCATGCATGTCTACTTCAACCATATATATATATCGCACTATGCTACTTGGGGAAGTGTAATGATGCACTTGAGTGGATGAAATCTCTCACGTGCAAACAACACATAATTAATCTTGAATTGAAATTTATTGTGAAAATAATTTCTGTGGACTAAGTTTCATTCTATAAAAGGCAAAAGCAATTATACATACACAGCAGTATAGTTGTCAGAACCGAACCGGTAATTGAATCGGTCAAGTCACTGGATCACTGGGTTACTGATTTAACCGGTGGGTCACTGGTTGAACCGGTTGACTCGGTACTATGTAAATAAAAAATAAAAATAGTCAAAAACCTAAAATTAAATTTTGAAAAATACATATTTTTACTAACATTTTAAGAACAATTAAGTCGAATTCTATAAATAATTAATATAAAAATAGACATATAATTAGTTCATACTACTATATAGTATCTTAATTAGACACAATAAGAATAACAATCTATGAATTATATCCAAAGAATAATTTCAAAGTCTAAATATTTTTGTATAATTGAATAATTATATAAATTAATTTTTTTCTTAGAATAAATAATTTTTATTTTATTTTTATATTCATTATTATTTTTTATTTTAAAATTAATTAATTTGTACTTCAATTAAAAAATAATTAATTTAAAAAATATTGAGTTAAGTATTTCCATGTATATATATAAATATGTATTAGTTATAAAAAACTGAAATATATATTATAAAAAGCATTAGCAATACTAAAGAAATAGGTAGCGCAGTGGTTATCAACTTGGTCTTCACTTCAGAAGACCCATGTTTGACTCCTACTCCCTGCAAATGTATTTTTCCAAATTTAACATCCCGCATGCTGACGTCAGCGTGACGTCAAGTTGGCCGTTGACTGGACCGGTTCGATTCTGGTCCGTGTCGGTTTTGACCGGTTTGATCGGTTCGTACCATTTTAACCGGTTCATTTCCTTAAGCGGTCAATATACTAAACTGGACCGGTACATGATCCGGTTTACCAATTTTTCGGTCGAACCGACCGGTCCGGTTCGGTTTTTACAACTATGGTACTAAGCTAATGACTTTTCAGAAAATTACAGAATCATGAAGCATAGTATTTCTAAAAATGTCCGTTGACAGCATTAGTAAGGTACAGCTGTTCCAAAAATATTAGCCGCTCAAGAGATATTTCATGCTTCATCCAATGAACTTCATAACAAATAAATTTATTAGAAAAACTTTTAAGGAAATCAGTACACTGGTATTTCATTGATTTTTAACCATTAATCTTAATTATAAAAAATATATATAATTAAGATCCACGGTTAAAATTTATTGAAATATCAATATATTGGTGTATTTAAAAGCTTTTCAATTTATTAAAGGTAAATTATATGATAAAAATGTAATTTTAGAGATCGTTTCTTTTATAGGTTGAAAGAGAAATTAAAAAAGTTAGGACCTGCATTTTGAACAATAATAAAATAATAAAAAATAACTATAAAAAAATTTATATTCTTTCTATATAATTTTAATATGTGTATAATAGAATATCTCTTTATTAAATCTTAGAATATAGTAACAAAAGAAAAACAGTGCAAAACTGCAAATTCTTTTCTCACATGGGCTTAGGATCCTGTATTGCCAAAAGGACATTTCATGACAAGCAGAAGTTGCAAAAACAGCCCAAAATACTATGAAGCTTGAATGTAATAATATTGGAAGAGTTTCAAGTGTACTAAAAACACCAGTGTTCCAGTTGTTTTAACCGTTGATATAAATTATAAAAAATATATATAATATATATTAATTAAAATCAACGATTAAAACAATTAGAACACTGGTGTTCTCGGTACATTTGAAATTTTTCCAATAATATTAAGTACTTTACTTTTCCTGAGAAATTAAAAGGATAATAAAATTGAAAAGCACTTTCATAGTTGTTATCATACAAATGGCCTGCAATCACACAGATAAATGTGTCCCTAACACCAATCATTTCATATGATCTTGATTATAATTATAACAATGTCTGATTCAACTAACTCTAAAGTTCTCTCATTATTGATGATAATTGCATTTGCTATTGTGCAAACAACAATGACTGGTGATCCAGATATCCTCACTAACTTCATATCCCAAATGAGGTTCCCATTAAAGTGTTCAATAAAACATTCTTTAACAATTGATTTGAGTATTACTTCTGTCCCAAGATGTATAATATTTTCGAATATAATACCTGTAATGTTACAAGAATAATGTTCTATCCTTCATGTTCAATTTTTTATCATAAAAAATTTAGAGTCTCTTATCCATTTCATAACTGAAATCGATCTAATTTAATCAAATTTCGGAAGACAATAACTAAACAGAACAGATCAGATTATTTTCCCAGCAGACCAATGCTTGATGGCATATTCTAAAAGGACATATAAAAACAAGTAGTAAGTTATATGAAACATTCACAAATCCTATCGATTTTGAATATCCTATTCCACTTATGAGCTGTTCAATCAACCATTCAGTTTTGGTGAAGCAGTCACAACAAAAACAGCCGCATAATCAATACAATTTTGCTTTGAAATCTCCCTAGTTGTTATCACACATAAAACCACACTTCATGCAATCACCTCTTCTTAATTAGCCTCTAGCAACAATTAAGTTTCATTATTGAAGCTATAATCATATAACAATGTCTTCTTCTACTACTGTTAAAATTCTCTCACTCGTGATATCTGCATCTGTTATTGTACAAACTACAACGGCAGGTGATCCAGATATCCCGAGTGATTTCATAGCTCCAGATGGAATCCCTATTGATGGGAAATATTTCACCTACATTGGTATGCGCGCATTCGTGCAACAATCTGCTCCGCCCTCATATTTCACGTATATGAGGGCGAGCAAGGAAGAATTTGCGGCTCTCGATGGACTGAGTGTGGCAACTATTATCCTTGGATTCCGTCCGAGAGACGTTAGTCCACCGCACATCCACCCGCGTGCCTCAGAGCTACTCTTCGTAGTTGAGGGAAGCCTTGTAGTTGGATTTGTGGACACAAACAATAAGCTCTTCACTCAGAAGCTTCAAACTGGGGATATGTTTGTATTCCCAAAAGGACTTATCCACTTCCAACTCAATGAAGATCCTAAGAACCATGCTATTTCTGTATCTTCATTGGGTAGTGCCAGTCCTGGCCTTATATTAGTTCCTAACAATTTGTTTAACACCTCAGCTACCATTGATGACAGAGTTTTGGCTTTGTCCTTTAAGACAAACGTTTCCACTATTCAACTCTTGAAGAAAGCTTTGTCAACGCCATACAATTGAGAGAAACTTTATGACATCCTTTATAATCTTTCATGCTTTTGTGTTACGTGTGCTTCAAGTTATCTTCTATTATTTTTCCTTTTCTTTCTCCTAATGTTATGGTTTATTATACTTTGGATATTCGAATTAGAGGCCACTGTTTTAATTGGTTTCTGTATAATTTTTTCGATGTTCCTCATCATATATTATTAAATTCTTCAAAAGAATTTCTTTCCAAAAACAATAAAAAAACATTTAATTTGGACTAAAACAAAAAAGGTAATAGATTAACCATTAGATTTTTTTAAAAGATTATTTACATAAAAAAATATATCACATTCATCAAAATATATATATATATATATATATATATATATATATATATATATCTCAAACCTCTTAAAATTTTTATAAATAAAAAAATAATTAATTTATATTCGTACAATATATAAAATAATTACTATATTATTATTATTATTATTATATTATAGATTAAGATTCACTAATTTAAATTTTTTTATTTTTAATATAAAAATTAAAAATAAATAAAATTTTTATAACTAAATGTAGTGTAACAAAATATATATAATATTAATTAGTTCTTAAAAAATTTTAAAAAAATAGTTTCTTTCATTTTAGTAAAATAACTATTTATTAAAGTAGACAAATTAATTATTTTCTTCTCATATACAGTTTTTTTAAGGCATAAAATTAATTAACTAGGACATTGGTTAAGATAATTAAAGTCACTATTTCATTAAATTTTTAATTTAAAGAAAAATCCTAGTTAATTTTGGTATAGAAATTTCGAATTTGAAAACATTGATAAAAAATTATGTTAAATTTTGATTTATTTTATTCTCATTTAAATTAATCACTACATAAGTTAAAGTTCTGTTTTAAAGTTATATTCGAGATTTAATATGATTTTTAAAGTTTTAATTTACTTAGTTTGATTTTTTAACTTAGGTATCCGTGACTCATATTAGGGTTTTAAGTGTTTAGTTGAAAAAAAAAGGTAAAAAAATTTTCAATTGTCACATCAAATAGTCGTTAGAATGTATAATGTAGCAGTCGTTACTCCATCTCAGCATGTCGTTAACGATTTTGTGAGACAGTGACAAAAATAAGATTAGGAACCAATGTGAGTCATAACTATTAAGTTAGGAGACTAAATTGAGTAAATCAAAATTTTTGAAAGTATATTGAAACATAGTTGTTAGAACCGAACCAGTGATCGAACCGGTCAAGTTACTGGTTCATTGGTTTATTGGTTCAACCGTTAAATCACTGGTTGAACCGATAAAATCGGTCTCACGTAAATATAAAATATAAAATAGTTAAAAACTTAAAATTAAAATTTGAAATACATATCTTCACTAACATTTTATGAAGAATCAAGTCTCAACTTCTAAAAATAACTAATATAAAAAAACATAAAATTTTAATACTACAATAGTATCTTATTTTGACACAATAAAAAAAATAATTAATTCACATATTCTATCATCTAACTATAATATCAGTAGATTTTAACACTAACATCAAAACAAATAACCTTAATCACAATACTAGCAATAAAATAGATCAAGTAAATTAATAAATTTTTAGTGAAATTTATATTTATATTAATAATGGTATATAATTAAAATATAATTAATTTTAAAAATAGAAAAAATAAAAATTAAATTAAATTAGATATTTATGTATACTATATAATTAGTATTTGTCAAATATAATACTTATAAGTGTAATGGCTAAGTGGCAAGTAGAGGTTGTTTTTGTTCCAAGGTTCTTGGTTCGAGACCTTGAGGAGACATTTTAAAAATTTTTTCAAGTTGACCAGTTCAGTTAGACCGGTTTTTACCGGTTCACACCGGTTTTATTCTTTAAGCGGTCTAAGGAGTAAACTGAACCGGAGGTTTTAGTTGGTTTTTACAACTATGGATTGAAATACGAACATAATTTCAAAGACCAATAAGTATTATCTCTTTGTTGACAATTAAGTTGTTTTGATGGTAATTAAGATCTAATAATAGTTTATAATAAAAGAAGCATTCTTTTGCAACAATGAACCTATAGTAGTAGTTAGGGGTGTTCATAGATTAGATCATATCCATATAAATCCACAGTATTTATCCGTATGATCTGTAATTTGAGGATATGATCTGATCTATAAGATGATCGAATTGGATCGAATCGGATCCACACTCTAATCAGATAGAAGTAAATATGTTTAAAAAAGTAAACAAAAAAATTATTGACTTTTTTTATAAAAATAAAAATTTTTAATATTTTTTATTTTATGGATATATTTGATATCTGATCCAAACATAAAAAGTGCGAATATTGAATTTGATCTAATGAGTTTAGTGCGGATTGGATCGAAATTTCACATATTCCATCTGTAAACACCCCTAGCAATAATAACTAAAAAATTATAATGATTATATTTTTAACTAAGAGGAAGTGCAAAAAAAAAGTACTAAATATAAGAACATTTAATCAAATATTAAAAGAAAATTTTACTTTAAAACAGTTGGACTTTTTTTGCTCATATATATATATATATATATATATATATATATATATATAATGTAATAATAATAATAATAATATGATAATTGTTTTATATATCACACAAATATAAACGTTTTTTTTCTATGATCTTAAGAAAGGTTTGTAAGTCCCTAACCTTGTTATCGATTTTTGTAGTGTTAGCCCTCATGTTATCAATTTGATTCATATATAATTCGAATGATAAATTATTTGGTGACGTGCTTCCTTTTTTATTGTGATATACTTGTTTATTATTATTATTATTATTATTATTATTATTATTATTATTATTATTATTATTATTATTATTATTATTATTATTATTATTATTATTAAAAAATAACAGGCCAAATTATTGCCATAACATAATAAAAGTATGAAAGTTTATCATTCTTCTCTAATGAAGGAAACAAAATTCTTTTCAATAGTTTATTTAACGTTTAGTAGAATAAAAATAAATTTTATTAGAATAAATTTTAGTATGAGTTTAATATTTTTATTCATCATAAAATATTTATAGAATTACTCGTAGATAAATTTTGGAAAAAAACCATGATTTTTAATTTTATTTTTTAATAATATTAATTTTTTACCATATATAATTATTCAATTATTTTTTAATCACATATAAATAAATTACTCTTAATAAGACTTTTTTGTTTTATTCAATTATTTTTTTAAAAAATAATTAATTATTAAAATAATTAAATTTTTCACAACAAAAATAATAAAAAAATTATGAATGACAATCATCCTGATAATTTTTTGTATTTTTATTCATATTTTAATTATAAACATAAATATATTTTAATTATATTATTTATGAAATGTGACTATAGATGCAGATAAAATTTAGTTATATTACTTATATATAGTTTCATTGTATTGTATTGCTTATAAAGTTAGATTATAATTATGACAATATAATTGTTCTTGTATTTTTATATGTGTGACTAATTGGTGGTGTTAAAACATTACTCTTAATTATAAATAAAGTTTATAATTTAAAAAATCAAAGACTCAATTAAAAAGATACAAAAAAATAATGTTAAAATATTCTAACTCTTTAAAATAAAAATATTTGAAATTCAATTAAAAATTATTTAAAATTTAAACTCAATAAAAATGTATATTCAATATATTTTGTATTAAATATATTTAATAACCTATTATATCATATTGGTTGAAATTAGTTTTTATAATGTTAATTTTTTAATAACACTTTATTAAAAAAAATAATCTTTTTAGAATTTTTTAAAAATTAATTAATATTATATATATTTTATTACATTACATCTTGTTATAAAAAATTTATTTATTTCTAATGCTTATATTAAAAATAAAAACAAAATTTAAATTAGTAAAGTTTAATCTATAATATAATAATAATATAGTAATTATTTTATATATTATACGAATAAAAATTAATTATTTTTTTATTTATAAAAATTTTAAAAGCTTGTTTTATACATATATATTGATGAATGTGATATATTTTTTATGTAAATAATCTTTTAAAAAAAATCTAATAGTTAATCTATTACCTTTTTGTTTTAGTCTAAATTAAATATTTTTTATTGTTTTTGGAAAGAAAATCTTTGAGAAATTTAATAATATGTGATGAGGAACACCGAATAAATTATACAGAAACTAATTAAAACACAACAGAAAAACATCTTTAAAAAAAGACGTTTTAAGCGTCTTTATCTAAATAGCCTCCATTCGAATTATATAATAATAAAGAAAAATCTTGTCTTTCATGGTGAGCATTAATTTTAAATTTTATACTGGAATTGAATTAGGTTAAATCTTTATAATATGTTTTTTTAGTAAATAATCAATTTACAATCTCATTTCACTATCTATTCACAACAGTTTTATTAGAAAATTAACACACTCTTTTTTCTAACTAACAATCGACTAAAACAAATAATAAAATAGAGAAATATAAAAGAAAATAGGAAAAACAATAAATGATAATGATGAAAACAAGCATTAATTAGTTTCGTGACGAGGATTGCATGGTATGACCTTTTAAAAAAAAATATAGGTAGACAATAATATTAAATAATGTGAACAATAAAATTAAAAAAGTAAATTAATTTTAAATTTAATTAATGGTATGGGTAATTAATATCTAATAATAACTAAATTTATGATTTATTATTCATGTTGTTCAAGAAAATTATTAGTTACTTAGTATAATTCCTTATCTTTTATACATATCTTTTTTGTATACTTTTTTTTTCACATTTTTTACTTTTGGTATTAACATTGATTGATAACAAATTTATCTTTTATACCACATAAAAATATAAAAAAAATGTATACAAAAAATAATACAAACATCATTTCTCTTTTTTTTTATTTTGACATGAAAATAGAATTACAGTAGATGTGGTAAAATCTAAATGTAATTACTCAAATGTATGAGTAAACACTCAATCCGGTCTTTGTCCATTTTCACGAAGGATAAAGCGATCCTTGTAAAAAAAAAAGGACACTTCGACCCTCAACCTTTTTATTTTGGGACAATACGATCCCTCTGTTAAAAAAATTATTTAAATAATAATAAAAATTGATTTTGTAGGGGTTTTATTTGTATTTTGTGGGGGTTTTAAACCTTCACAAAATTATTTTCAATAATATAGCTAATTACTACCACTACTACCATTACCTTCTTCATTCTCATTATTATCGCTCCTACTTCTATTATTTTTATTGATTTATCATCATCATTATCTCCTCTACCATCATCATCACTAATACCAATATTATCAACATTAAAGTTCTCTTTTTTCATTTCTTATTCGATGTTATTTTTTTCTTTTAAAAAGTATTTGTACTACAATTATTATTTTTTTGTGGCATCATTTTCATTGATAGTTTTTCTTCATTTAACCACCATTGGTGAAGGAATTTTTCAAAAACAAACTTATTAATAGTTTGTGGAGGTTTAAAACCCCACAAAATACAAATAAAACCCCACAAAACCAATTTTTATTATTATTTAAATAATTTTTTTAACAGAGAGATCGTATTGTCCCAAAATAAAAAGGTTGAGGGTCGAAGTATCCCTTTTTTATTGACAGGAATCGCTTTGTCCTTCGTGAAAATGGACAAGGATCGGATTAGGTGTTTACTCCAAATGTATTTAGGACATTTATTTCTAGCACTTGGATGCTATTTGGATGAGGTTGTAAGGAAAAAAAAATCTTTTTGAGTAATATTTTTTTAAAAGATTTTTCAAAAATATAAGATTTAAAAATATTTTTTTGTCCATTAATTATATTTCAATCATTTCATAAAAATAATTTTAGTTAAAGTTTGGAATAATATAATGAGAACAACAAAGAACAGAGCAAATGATTTTCCCTCTTATAGTGTGGTAAGGTCCTGCAGACCGATTCTTGTTACATTCTAAAATTACATGTAAGAACAAGCATTAAGTTTTGTAAAACATTTCCTAATTGTATCGATTTTGAGTTAAACTTTGCATGCATAATCCAAATTCAACAATGTAACAGACTTTTTTTATAATAAAAAAACAACCATCCTACACATGCCACAACAAAAACAGCCGCATTATTGTGAAAGGAATTTTACTTCGTAATCTTCATAGTTGTTATCATACAGAAAACCTATGGATGCAAACAAAATTACAAAACCACTATAAATAAGTGTTGATCACACCATGCACTTCATCATCCAGTTATATTATATATAACAATGTTGTTCACTAGTTTCAAAATTGTTTCATTGATGGTTTGTGTATTTGCCATGGTGCAAACATCAATATGTGGTGATCCAGATATCCTTGGTGACTTCATAGCCCCGGCCGGTGTCCCTATTAACGGGAGCTTCTTCACCTTCACCGGCATGCGCGAATGGGTTAGACAAACCGGTTCGCCCTCATATTTTCAGTATTTGAGGGCAAGCAAGGATGAATTCCCAGCCTTGGATGGGCTGAGTGTGTCCACCATTCTCCTTGGATTCCGTCCGGGGGACGTTAGCCCCCCGCACGTGCACCCTCGCGCGTCGGAGCTGCTCCTTGTTGTTCAAGGGAATCTTTTAGTTGGATTTGTAGACACAAATAACAAATTTTACACTAGTAGACTTCAAACTGGGGACATGTTTGTGTTCCCAAAAGGACTTATCCACTTTCAACTAAATGAAGATACCGAAAACCCTGCTTTCTCTATTTCTTCTTTGGGTAGTGCTAGTCCTGGCCTTATATTAGTTCCCAATAACTTATTTAACACCTCTGCTACCATTGATGACAGAGTTATGGCTTTGTCCTTTAAGACTAATGTTTCCACCATCCATTTATTAGAGAAAGCTCTATCAACCCCTTACAACTAAATGATGGATGGAATTTTGTAGCCTCCTCTGCCTCTTGTTAGTTGTGCTTCAAGTTACCTTTCGCTTCTAATGTTTTTTCTTTTCTTTTCTTTGATTCTCCTTGTATTATAGTTCAATAAGAAGAGTGTTGTTGTTTAAAAGGGTTGAAAGATTGTTTGATCAACCTATTTGGAATGACCTGCTGAAAAAAATGCAAGAATTCATATATTTTAATTCATATTCATTATATATGATTTGAAAGGTAGGTAGATAGATAAAAAACATGTTATGTGATATCATCTTTTGGCATTAGGTAGATTAAAAAACATATATATTATGTAATATCATCTTTTAGCTTTTAAGTTTCAATCCAATGAAAAAAGAAAATTAAAACAAAAAGAGTTAATATTTAAAGTGGTCCCTAAACTTGTAATCGAACCTCAAGGTTGTCCCTAAACTTATATTGGCCCAATATTGTCCCTGAATTTAACAAAAGTGACTCACGATAGTCCCTGAAGCATTTTTCGGTAACGGAAAGATAACTTGGATTGACGGAAGCCACACCGGACTTCCAAAACGATGTTGTTTTTTATTTGTTGCCCAAATAGCATAGAAACGCCGAATTGTTAATGTTTCTCCCAAATCGGTTGCTCCATCTACTCTCTCTCTTTTTCTATCTCCTTCCTCCTCCTTTTCTCACCTCTCTTCTCTCGCTCTCCCTGTAAGTGCCGTAAACCCTAAATCCTTTTCTTCTTTTCCCATCTTTTAATTTCCCTAAATTTTATAGCTTTATTCATGTATCGCCTAAGCTCTCTAGTTCACTTGGAACCTTGTCATTGTTTCTGACCTTATAGCGCTTCTTGATCAATTGGATCGTTCTGAGGAAGCTGAAGTTCTGGTCTTTGAGGCCACTTCCAAGCTCCAATCTTGAAATAGAGAGCTTGCTCTTTTCTACTGTAAGTTGCTTGAGTCACACTCCAAGTGAGGCTCACAGAAAGGTTTTGCCATTTTGATATTGCTTACTGTTACCTGAACCAGCTTCTTCGTAGTTCTCCCTCTGTTTACATAAAATGCAGGATTTTTGATATATGGTTAGTGATTTGTGTGCAATGGATAGGCCTCGTGAAGCCGAGAATTTGAGAGGCAATGGTGGAGGGATTGACCCTTCAGCTTTTGAGTTGAAGTCCAGGGATTGACCCTTCAGTTTTTGAGTTGAAGTCCATTATGTATGGTTATGGGAGGTTGGAGTTGTTCCATGATTTGCAGAGAGTTGTGAATCAAATGAAGAGAGGTGGCTTTGAGATTGCACTACAAGAAAATAGAGCATTTGTAACAAAAAATTTGTATCAAATTTAAAATTGTTACAAATTATGTTTTTTTAACAATATTTAGTTATTGTTACAAAATAAGAATATTTTGTAACAACAAAAAAATTTGTTACAAAACATTTCAATATTTTGTAACGACGTGATTTTTTTGTTACAAATTATGTTGGCTTTTGTATCGAATTGTTGTTTTGTTGTAAAATATTATAATATTTTGTAACAAAAGATTATATTGTTACAAAAATTCAAAATATTTTGTAACAAAAAATTAATTTGTCACAAAATACAATATTTTTGTAATAAGTTATTTATTTGTCACAAAATTCAAAGATTTTTTGTAACTAATAAAAAATTTTATTTCAACATATTAAATATAAGAATTCAAATTTTTAAAAATTAACATAATGAATAATTTATAATTTATTATATTTATTTAAGATTTTATATTTAAAAATTTATTTTACTAAAAATATTAAAGTCAAATTAACGATACTTTGAGTTTAAAATTATTTCAAAAATTAAATAATAAGTCATTTATAATTTATTATATTTATTCAAAATAAATTTTTAGAAAATTTTTAATTACATACTTTAAGTTTTATGAATAAAAAAATTAATTTAATTATCTCCAATTTTATCTTAATTAGTGTTTATCTAAAAATAATTTATAAATTAATAATAAAATTATATTTTAAGAATAATTAATTTAATTATCTCTAATTCTTAAAATTAGAGTATTTATTTAAAAATAATTTGAGAATTTATAATTAAATAATATTTTTATATAATTATTATTAAAGATCTTATTATTAGTTATTTCATATAATTTGAAATTAAAATTCAGTAATGAAAGCAATGTATAATTTAATTTAAGACATTTTTTAATTTAAATTGTATTTTGTAAAATGTGATTAGTATGTTTATTTTATAATTTAAATTAAAAATAATTATTTGAGTACATTGATTTATTGATAAATAAAATTTTATACTTTTTAAAAATAATCTTTACAATATCATATTTAAATTTTAAATTATTATTTTATTTTAAATATTTTATAAAATTATTATGAAAATTTCTAATTCTAACCCTAATACACAAAATCCTTAATTTGTGCCCTAAATCCATTAACACACGCACACTCAAAGACAAAGAGGGAAAAGGGAGAAATCAGAAGAACGGAGAAGAGGAAGGAAGAGAGGGCAAAGAGCGCGAGGGAAACGAGGGAGGAAGGGGGCCGCCTTCGTCGCGGCCAAGCCGCCGTGGTTGAGGTCGCCGCCGTCTCTGTTGAGTTCCACCATAGAGAAGGCAACGGTGCACGAGAGAAAGAGAGACAGAGGAAGGAGACGCGACGAAGAGAGGAGGAGAAGGCCATTTCGTTTGCCACTGAAGCCTCCAATGCCGCCGCTGCCACCGGAGACCTCGTCCCAGCCGCGAAGAAGAGGAGGAGGGGTGTTCTTTGCACCTTCGCCGCTGCCTCGCATTGTCGCTGTCGAGAAGTAGAACGAGACAGAGAGACACGCGAAGAAGAATGATGGAGGCCACCACCGCTGCTATTGTCGTTGCTGGGCTCGCCGGAAGCTGCCGTGACCACCACTAAGCTCCGCGCTGTCTATGGAGTCATTGATGGAGGTGTCTTTGCTGTCTCTTCGGTTTAGGTCCTTCGCTTCTTTAACATTCTTTGCCATTTTTTTTCATACTAAATTACTCCTATGCATTGAATAGTTCAAGTGAATTTTCAAATTGATCACGAACTCGAAATTCTTTTAAAAGAAGAGCCTCTTTTGCATGCTCTCACAAGGTTGAAGATTTCTTTTTACCTATGTGCCTAATTTGATTTATTTTATTCATGCCTAACTTACCTTAAGTCACATAGGGCATGAATTTTTCAAGTCTTGTCTCAACCTTGTGACTTTTATGCTTCATTGGAATTTGATGTTTGAATTTTTTTTGGCTTACATATTTCTTTATGTTTCTAACTTAGTCAACACCAAATTGCTTTAATTTATGCCACTTACTTGTGATTGATATTTACTTGATTATGTGCTCTGTACATACATGTGTATCACTTGTTTTGGCATTTTGAATTATTGAGAAGTGCATACAAACTTGCTTGTTTTGAAAATTTAGAAATTTTTTGAACTTAAGAAACTTTTGACTATGCACCTAACTTTTTGTTTTGGTTTTTCTTATTTACAGGAGTGCTGAAATGGTGACCACATGCTACGTTGAGGGCTCAAGAATATTTTGATTCATAGAGACACTAATCTATGTTAAAACTTTTAACTTTTGGTTCAATGTACTCACTAATGTTATTTTGTTTTAAAACAATTTTAGCTAAATGAGGCATGTTTGAATTATGTATGTTTACATATTATATAAATGTAGACTTGCTTAGTAAAATAGTTAAATATTAGTTAATTAAAAAAAATAATTTAGTAAATTATGCATGCAATTTGTATTAAAAAAAATTGTTACAAAATAATTATTTTACTTTTGTAACTAAAGAAAAAAATGTTACAAAATCAAGTTACATTTTGTAATAAAATTTTATGATAGAAAAAAATAGATTGTCACCAAAAATACCTTAAAGATCAAAATTTGTTACCACTTTTGTATCGACTTCTGGTTTTTTGTATCAGAAAAGTTTGTTACAAAATATCACTTTGAATTGTAACAGTTCTGTTTTTTGTTACAAAAATTTTTTGTAATGGGACATACTGCAATGGCTCTTTTTTTGTTACAAAATTTTGATTTTTTGTAACAATTTTTTTTTGTTACAAATATTATTTTTTCTTGTAGTGTTGATATTGTTTGCACCAATATGGTTCTTTCAATTTTTGGCACTCATGGTGAGCACATGAAAATGATTTTCTGGCTTAAGAAGACGAGAAGCTCAAGCATCTCATTCTCAATCAGAACCTACAATTCTGTATCAAACTCTTGCCCAAAAATCACGAGAATGATGGCGCAACTAAATGAGTTTCCACTGTCGATTGAGAAGTTCAATGTTAGATTGGAAGGAGGGGAGCCTATGATAGGTAAGGAATTACTGGATTCTTGTGTGATTCATCGGAGGCTAAATTGGATTTGCATGGATGTCATTTGAGTTCATCCTATTTGATTATGCTGCTTTGGTTGGAGGAGATGCGGTGGAGAAGAAGACGGAGAGCAGAGAAGAAGAAAGAAGGTAACTTCTAATGGTGGAACACAACTATCTGGAACTCAAATTAGAACTCAAATTGGGCATTAAGGTTATAAACCACTTTAGGGACTAAATTGAGTTAAATAGCGATAACAGTCACGTCATATAGTTGTTACCTATCCACCGTGGCATCTCTCCGCCCGCCATCATGCCATTAAAGAATATTTTTCGAAAAATATTTAAGGGACGACTGTGAGTCACTTTTGTTAAATTCAGAGACAACATTGGGGCCAATATAAGTTTAGGGATGACTTTAAAACTCGATTGCCAATATAAGTTCATGAACCACTTTAAGTATTAACTCTACAAAAATGTATAAACGTGTTACGACATGTGACATTTATTTATTGAATGGAAAAACTCAACATGTGTTTGAATTCGTTGCATGAGTTTCCTTAAACAAGATTATAGTTTTTTCCAATATTATTTATTTTAAGAAGTAAAGAAAATTATGCTAAAAAAGAATGTGTTAAATGAAAATTGCAACTTTTCAAACAATAAAAATGGTGATTTTACTTTGATTATTAATCTTTTTCCTCAAATATGCTAAAAAAAATTATAAGATAAATCTATTTTAACAAATTAATTTGTGCCCAAATGAAACTCTATTTATGCTACATCTACAGTACATAATTAATTCCAAACCCGAATAAAAGAGGAGGGTTGTCAGACTTTTGACGGTCAACATAAAAACTTATTAGTCAAATCTTTATGACATGGATTAAAAATGTTATTGCACTAAAGCTAGGTTGTTGCCTGGAAGCAACGCGCTGTATGGCTCGCGTACAGTGTCAAATGAGCAAGAGCTGTTGTATCAGTGTCCGGGTGTAGTGTTAAATGAGTACGGATTCCCACGTTTTCGTGAACGGACGAGGGTAAATAAGCTAGTTTAAAAAGAAAAAGGTAAAGGTAAAGGTCAGAACGACAGAATGTTGAGATTTGGGATATGCCCTAACGGAAAAATTCATGGGGGTGGTAGATACCATGAGAAGGAGAAAAATTAACATCATGTGCCTACAAAAAAACAAAATGGGTCGGCACGAAGGCTAGCAGTTGGATACCTTCGGATTCAAATTTTGGTATACAGGAAAGGTGAATAATAGGAATGGGGTAGGTATTTTCGTGGATAAGCAGTGAAAGAAGAACGTAGTGGATGTCAAGAGGGTGGGTGATCGAATCATCTCTATCAAACTTATGGTGGAAAGAGATACTTTTCATGTGATTAGCACCTATGCAGCGCAAGTGGTTTGGACGAGCAACACAAGATAAGGTTTTGGGAGGATCTAGAGAGTTTAGTCCAAGACATACCTTCAGAAAATAAGATTTTCTTAGGAGGAGATTTAAATGGCCATGTTAGAAGAGAAGTGACTAGAAATGGAAGTATTCACGGAATCCATGGTTTCGGGATAGTCAATATTGAGGGTAAAATTATTTAAGACTTTTCCTCAACCTTTGACCTTCTCATCGCAAATATATGTTTTAAAAAGAGAGACGGACATCTTATAACCTATAGGAGTGGCATGACAAGCTCTCAAATGGACTTCTTCTTGTTGAGGAGAGTCGACCGAAAATTTTGCATTAATTGTAAAATTATTCTTGGAGAGAGTTTAACAACACAACGTAGGATGCTCGTCATGGATTTTTGTGTTCAGAAAAAGTTGAGGAAAATACATCATACAAAAAGCCCAATGATGGGGTGGTGGCGAATAAAAGGTGAGGAACAAAGAAGCTTCCTAAGACGGGTAGGAGAAGAGGCAAAGTGGAAAGGGAATGAAAGCACGGAGGAGATGTAAAGGAAGATGGCAGAAGTTATTAGAAGAACAGCAAAAAAAGTTTTGGTGAATCTAGAGGGATAGGACTAAGAGAGAAGAAGTCCTGGTGGTGGAATACGAGTGTAGAAAAAAAGATAAAGGCTAAAAGAAAGTGCTTTAAAGAGTGATTTTTGTGCCACAATGCAGTTAATTAGAAAAAATATAAGGCGACTAAGAAGGAGACAAAAGTGGTTGTAAGCGAAGCAAGAATAAGAGCATATGATGGTCTCTACCAGTCTTTAGAACGAAGGAAGGAAAAAAATATATATATAGAATTGCAAAAAGCCGTGAAAGAAGAACAAGATACTTGGATCAGGTTAACTGCATAAAGGATAAAGATGGAGAGGTTTTGGCTCAAGATGAGAAGATCAATGAAAGGTGGAAGACCTACTTCTACGAATTATTTAATGAAGGACAGAAGACTCTTTCGAGTCTTGGTCGGTTATGCATGAGGAAATAAGATCAAAACTTCAACTACTATCCAAGGATTCGAGACTTCGAAGTAAAAAAAAAAAGGCTCTAAAGCAGATGAAAAATGGCAGGGCAGTAGGACCCGATAATATTTCAATCAAAGTTTGGAAGGGCCTTGGAGAGAAAGGCATCAGTTGGTCAATCAAGTTTTTTAATGAGATTTTAAGGTCAAAGAAAATGTCAGATGAGTGGAAAAAGAGCACCTTTGTACCTATCTACAAGAATAAGAAAAATATACAGAATTTCGAAAACTATAGAAGGATCAAGCTCATGAACCATACCATGAAGTTTGGAAAATGGTGATAGAATGGATGCTGAGCAAGAGACACAAGTAACAGAGAACTAATTTGATTTTATGCTAGACGGATCTACTATTGAAGCTATATACCTATTAGGAAGGATGATGGAGAGGTATCGTAGTAATAAAAGAGATCTACGTATGGTGTTTATTGATTTAGAAAAAAGCGTATGATAGGGTGCCAAGGGAGGTCTTATGGAAGGTTTTGGAAAGGAAGAGAGTAAAGATTGCATATGTTTGTGCAATTGAAGACATGTATGGTGGAGTTACAACTAGTGTGAAGACTCAAGGTGGTATAATGGAGAAATTTCCTATTGGTATAAGATTACACCAGGGATCATCCTTAAGTTTATACCTTTTTATATTAGTTTTGGAAGTACTCACAAAACATATCCAAGAGTCTATGATATGGTGCATGCTTTTTGCCGATGATATCATCCTTATGGAAGAGTCAAGAGAAGACCTAAATAAGAAGTTGGATTTATAGAGAAAAGCTCTAGAAGTGTATAGCCTGTGCATAAGCCATAGAAATACGGAATATATGGAATGTAAGTTCGGCTGGCAAAGGAAAAACCCTAATGTAAAGCTGAAGATTGGAGAAATCATCCTACGAAAAGTTAAAAGTTTTAAGTATCTTGGGTGCATCATACAGGATAATGGAGAGATTGAATAAGATGTAAATTATAGGATCTAAGCGGGTTGGTCAAAATGATAGAGTACGTCTAGTTTTATATGTGACAAAACAGTGCATTTAAAACTTAAAGATAAATTCTATCGCACTGCTATCAGACCGGCTATGCTTTATGGTACAGAGTGTTGGGCGGCCAAAAGAGAGCACGAACATAAGTTAAGTGTGGTAGAGATGAAGATGTTGAGATGGATGAGTGGTCATACGCGATTGGATAGAATAAGGAATGCAGATATAAGAGAGAGAGAGTTGGAGTAGACCTATTATAGAAAAGATGGTAGAATCGCGTCTCAGGTGGTTTAGACATGTGAGAAGAAGACCGACAAAGCACTCAGTCAGGAGGGTGGATAAAATGGAAGATAGACAAGGGGTGAAAGACAGAGGAAGACCTAGAAAAACTATTTATGAGGTGGTCAAACGAGA
Organism: Arachis hypogaea; assembly: GCF_003086295.3. NCBI lineage: Eukaryota > Viridiplantae > Streptophyta > Magnoliopsida > Fabales > Fabaceae > Arachis > Arachis hypogaea. The sequence goes on from NC_092036.1 coordinate 94,486,803, forward strand.
TCTACATATAAACTGTCTCTCTGACCCCATCTAGTGGGACAAGATTTTGTTTTTTTTTTTTGGTAATTTGTGCCCAAATGAACATTGAAAAAAGGTTCTAATGTGATAATGCCACATAACAAGCAACCAAAATTATTTATCAAGTGACTAACTAATAAACTAACCCAAAAAACTAGTTATGAAGGTTAGTAAAGAATTCGAGGATCCCATAACTTTTGGACTATTAAATGGTCTTAGTAATAAAATATATTTTTTAAGTTTTTTAATAATTACTAAATAGTCCTTATTTAATTTTAATTACAAATTAATCCTTTATATATATATTATTTAATTATAAAATCTATCCTCTATTTTATCAATTATTATTTTATTATTCATCTATCATGTTTATTAACACTTAGAAATAAAAATAACAACAAAATATATATTCCATTAATTGTGACCTCCAAAAATATTTTGACAATGCGAATCAATGAGTTTTTTATCCTTTGATCCGTTATATGACAATATGTGTTTTTTCAAAATTCAATCGATTGGAAGTGTAACCATAGAACCGGACCGAACCGGCCGGCTCGACTGAAAAATTAGCGAATTAAACTTTCAACCAGTCCGGTCCAATCTTCGAACCACTTAAGGATAAGAATCGGTCAAAGCCGATAAAACCGGTCAAAACCGGTGAAATCCACCCAAAATTGGTAAAAACCGGTACAACCGTTCGAGAGAAAATTCTAAAATTGATGAAGTTGTGATTTGAATCTGGGTCTTCTTTATGCCTACATGCTCTCCTTGCCACTAAATTATATTGTTCCTTGTTATTTCAAATGCTAATTATTAATTATATAGTAAAAAGTAAAAACGTACAATAATTTTTTTAGACATTATATCAATTTTATCACTTATATTTAAATTAATTATATTTTTTATTATTCATAATTATTAATATAGATGTAATTAAATATGTATAAATAAAAAATATCAAATATTTTTATTAATTAAAATATAATTATTTTTTTATGATTATATGATATTTGTTAATATTATTTCTCAATAAATACATATAGTATATAACAATATAATAAATATAAACTAATTAGTTAATTATTAAAATAAAAAACATTTACTTTAATATAAAAATAAAACTAAAAAAATTTTATTATAGAAAAATACTAGAATTTTATATACTTATTTAATATAACCTGATATTAGTGAAGATATATTTATTTTAAATTTTAATTTTAGATTTTTAACTATTTTATATTTTTTATTTACGTAAGATCGGTTCAATCAGTAACTCATCGGTTGAACTAATGAACCAATGAACCAGTAACCTGACCAGTTCAATTATCGGTTCGATTTTGACAATTATAAATGTAACACAATCGATTGAAACATTTGATAATTCTTAATTAATTAATATATTTGGTCTTTTGTTGTGTTTCAGTACCATCCAGATGTATGCAGAGGGAGTAAATGTGGGGTGCAGTTTCACCAAATCAACCAGGCTTATGATGTGAGTTTTCTTGCTGAGCTTATTGCTTTTGTAATGCATGAATTTAATATTGATAATGCTTATGACGGTGATGCTAAGTCAAAATATGACCTCTTTGGTATGATTGATTTGAATAAAAATGCTGAGATTCGAATTGCTAATTGCCATAACTTTCGTGGGCCACATAGGTTGTAGCAGAATTTCGGATCTAATTGGGGTTTTCATGTGACTTATGTGGAATGCAGGTTGTAATGTCCAATTTGAGAGGAGAATCCAATGAAATGGAAATGGAAATGTACGAAGCATGCGATGATGATGCAGGCATCGACGAAGCAATGAGGGGAATGAATGATCCAGATTGGGACCTGTGGGAAGAGTGGATGGGATGGCAAGGAGCAGGAATTCGTGATTATTCATCTCACATTAATCCTTATATTTGAAATCGCTTTGTAATTTCTCTCTTTTTTTTTGAAAGTTTAATTTCAATTATGTATTTAGTTAAATGCTAAGGCCCTTCTTTCGCCTTCAAAAGTGGTTGGGGTTTGTGTAGATAGAGAGTGTAGAGCTCAAGTAGGTTAAAGGTAGTCTTGACCTCTGCATAATTTAAGCCTATGTTAACAAAACCAATCAAACTTGAAAAAGAATAAAATCTTAAAAAGCTTCAACACCCAATTGCAGTTTGATCATACTGCGTGTGATCTATATTATTATCTTTTTGTAAATAAATTCAAAAACGTCAAAAAATAATAAAAAATTAACCTATAAAGGACTCATAATATTATGATCTTCCTCATTCATTTGTAGAGCAAACAAGAAGCAGACATCATATATTTTTCTCCTCATTGGATAGCTTGTCGTAGGTGCTTTCTATATTTCCTCGCTAAGGAGTTCCCTCAATTGTGACAAAGGAGGATTCTAATTTTTTTAATCTTGGTGATTGTGTTTGATACAGAGCATTTTGAAGAAAGAATGGAGTTTACATCACCCTTTGGTCTATCAAATTGCATGAGATATTTTTCATCACCACAAAATGATTCATGTTACTATCTTGATTGTGGCTGGGAATATCAAGAACAAAGAATGATAGAATGCTTTCCAAGGCCACAAAATGGTACATATCTTGACTTGTTATGAGATAAAAAGCAAAAATATCTCCTAAAGCTAGTTTAAAAGGCAGAAAGTTACACACAGCAAAAAGGGGCTAAGATTCAACCCCCTTTCTCTTAGCCACTGATTACCATCAACATTAAAAGAGCACTTGTTGGGAAGCAACCCAACCATTGTTTCCTTTGATTTTTAGTTGATTCTTAGTTTTCATTAGTTTTCTATTTTAATTACTAAAATGATGCATATGTTTTGTTTCGAATTGAAAGCTTCTTGGCCTAAGCAGGGGATGATGGGTGAGCATCTTTTCCTTATTTTCTTGTTATTTTAGATATGAAATTAGTGAGTTTTATTGAGATTCAAGTGTTTGAAACCTGTTTAGGTACTATTTTGAGTCGTTCTATTGTTTTGATTATTTCAGGTGAAGTTAAATCGGTTTAGCAGAATTCGTTTACAAGAAAAGAGAAGAATTTAGAATCTGCTAAGCTAGCGCTAAATGCCGTATCTGGCGTTTAGCGCCCAAGGGTTTTGGGACATGTGCAACCATTCTGCCAAGCTGGCACTAAACGCGGACCTAGGCGTTTAGCGCCATGTGCCTCGAGATTCGTGCCAAGCCTATGTCTTGTGGGACGCTAAACGCCAAGCCTAATGTTTAGCGCCAGAAAGTTATATACGAAGAGGAACTCACTGCCACCAGGGGCGCTAAATGCTAAACCCGGTGTTTAGTGCCAGAAAGACAGAATTGAAATGGAAGTTACTGCCATCTGGGGCGCTAAACGCCGAATCTGGCATTTAATGCCAGTAACGCGGATCAACTTCACTTAAAGGATGCATCTTTAGTTGGATTTGGCTTTTAATTTGTTGAATTTTATTTTGTTTTAGTTAATTTTATTTACAAACAAAATCAATTAGGTTTATAATTTATTATTTTATTTTATTTTCAAATCAAATTAGGTTAGATATAATAATCTCACATGTCGGTTAAAATGTCTGAACCTGACACATCCAGTGGCTAACCCGGATATTGTCTCTCTGTCGTGCATCTCTGTGAGGAATATAATAATCTCGAATTTATCAAAAGCCGGTCTAAGAGGGTAGTGCCCTTACACCTCTTGCTGGAGGTAGCGCTATCCAGGATACATGTCCCCCCCCCTTTACAACCACAGCAAAAGACAAAATAAGTAGGATTAATCACCATACTTGTTTTGGCATAATTCAGCTCAATGTGCAAGCGGGATTCACCACCGTCCTTCTTGCCACGTCTTTGCCAAGAGTAATCATCAGTATAGTACGCAAGCGAGAATAACCCGGGCCCTTGCCAGCACAAGTATGCAAGCATGAATAACCTTGGCCTTTGCTAGCACAAATATGATCAGACCACCACCAATCTTATCAGTATCCTTGACATTCCAACCCACAATCTTATTCAAACTTATCAATTCCATCCCTTAATTGTGCTCAAACTCATTTGCAAGCCTAAATACTAGTTAACGAACCTTAAACAGGAGTTAAAAAGGTGAAAAAGTGAACTGGATAGGCAAAAACAGCTAAAATATCATTTTCTTAAGAAACATGACAGTCGTGCGTACGCACGAGTTCCCCTTTTGCGCGTACGCGTAGAACGCACACGAAAAATATTCAATTCTGTAATGCAAGTTATGTGTACACATGGGTCATGCTACGTATAACTTGGCTTTTATGCGTACGCATGGTATGCACACGAAACTCTTTCAATTCTGTAACACCCCTCATGCGTACGCCCCTCAATTTTCTGCAACTTCTGCAGAATTTATTTTTTAACCATAAACTTCAAACGTGCATAAATTTTTCGTTAAAAATAATTTTCCGTCTGTTTTTCGAACGTCATAAACTACACAAATCCAATTTTCATTTAAGATAAGTTTCACAAAATTTAAAGATCTAAAGACCAAGTTATGGCCCATCAAAATTAGTTAAGAATTGATTTTTACCAAAATTTCATAATTATGCATTTCTACCAATTCCTCTTTTAAATTCAGATTTCAAACCATCTTAAACCATTACTGCTCGGGCTTAATACTCATTCACCATATCCTAATCATTCAACACTTAATTATACCACTTTCCAATCAATCACTTATTTTCAAAGATTTTTATCAATAATCAATATCAATGAAGGATAATAAAAGGATTATTTAGCCATTTAACAAAAATAATTAAAAGGATATATTTATCTTTTTATAACTATTAATGAAGATATTTTTTTATATATAGTAATATAATATTTTTAAAAAATAAACAAGAAATAAATACTAATATGGATAAATATAATCTACATGACATTTTTATTTATTCACTTTTTATATCATGTACCGAAACGCAGTGGCGGATCCAAGGGGGGCCTAAGGTGGCCATGGTCCCCCCAATTTTTTTTTTTAAAAAGTTAGCACTATTAATTTATTATTATTATATATATAGATTAAATATATTTTTATATGTTACATACTAAAAAAAATTTACAAGTTAGTAACTTAATATGTATAAATTATATTGTGTATTATAAAAAAATAAAAGCGTATAAATATATAAATAATTAAAAAGTTATTGAAAAATATAAGTTTGGATTAATGTAAAAAGTAATAATTATAAAAAAATTATTTTGACTTTTTCTATGACAACAGGAATAATTGAATAAATTTTTTAAACAATAAAAATTATTAAAATAATATTTTAAAACAAGATGAAAGACGAATTTTTAATATATTACATGATTGTATAGGTTAAAAAAGAGAGTGTTTCAAAATTTACTTTCAGATGATAAATTGATAATTTTAGTTATATAAAATATCACAGACCAAATTTAAAAATACCAAAATCTTAAAATATGTATAGTTGAATGTTAATTCTTATATAATATAATTATTAATTTTGACCTATATACTATAATTTATATTTTGTTGATTTTTTATTATGTTATATTTTAATTTATTTTATATTTAATTTTCCCCCTCTTATAAAATTTCTGGACGTATAAATTAGTAGTAATGGTAGCAAAGCAAACACCCAAAATTAAACTTTCATAAGAGTAAAAGATTATTTTTTTCCATAAAACACTTCCACATGTATTCACTACTTGTTAGCAAAACTCTTTCACAGAACCAATCCACACATTCAAAAATCGTGTTTCAAAATCTAAGGTCGACCTCCTCCTTCTTCATTATCGTTATCGTCATCATCTTCTCATTTCATCGCACATCACCAATCCAACCCAACCTATTGTAATTATTGCTAGAGATCAGAAGCCATGGCCATGGAGGTGGAGCTTGAACCCATGGCCGCTTCCATCGGTGTCACAGTCCCCGTGCTCCGTTTTCTCCTCTGCTTCGCGGCCACCGTTCCTCTCAGCTTCCTGTGGCGCATCGTCCCCGGCCTCCTCCCTAAGCATCTATACTCCACCGGCATCGGCGTCTCCCTCTCTTACATTTTCTTCGGTTTGTCTTCCAACATGCACTTCTTGGTCCTGATCATGGTTGGTTACTCCTTCCTGCTCCTCCTTCGCCCCCGATGTGGCATCCTCACCTTCTTCCTCGGATTCGGTTATCTCATTGGCTGGTACGCTACATATGTATCCAAAAATGTTTCTGCATCCATTCTATTATTATACGTACTTCCATAGTTATTAAAGTACCAAAATTTTCACGTGACATATATTTCAGAACAGAAGGAGTGTACGACAAAGGTTGCGTTCATGCATTTCATTCCAATTTTTGGCTTTTAAAGTAAGAGGCAAAAAGGAAAAAAAAAGATTTGACTGTTTGTTTGTTTGTTTGTTTGTGTAGCCATGTGTATTACATGAGTGGCGATGACACTGGTGAGGACTCGTTCATCGTTCATTTCTTCTTTTCTTTTCTTTTTTTAATTTTGTTAGTTTACGATTTTCTTACTGTGATTGAAGGCCATGTATAACTGAATGTATTTAATTTGTTTGTACAGTAAAAATATTTTACAAATATATCCAGTAAAGTATGATAGACTACATTATTACAAATAGAAAAATGTTAGATGATTAACATTTTTTTCTTGTATTTGCCTTGCATTTGAGTAATCATAACCAACTTTCTATTTTTTTTATAATGCTTACTGCGAACTTATTTGCTTGTTTCATTTACAAGGAAATCAAATAGTTTAATTAAATAAAATTAATTTTCTTAGGATTAATTTATATTATACTACTTAAGTAACAACTACCAATTAGTTCTCAACAATGACCAATACAGTAGCTGATGTACTATATGGTAGCTTTGCAGGTGTACCATGTTTCTGATATTGAAGGTGGTAACTCCGTTGTTTTGCTTACCTATATATACATATGGTTATGGTATTTATGTTGGTTGGTTGATTAGTTTATTGACTATTGTGTGTTACTACTAATTAGGGGCCTTAATGGTGTTGACCCTGAAGATCATCTCTTGTTAGTTTAATTACAATGATAGATTGTTGAAAGAGGAAGAAGGTTTACGCGAAGCCCAACGGAAATACAGGTTGACGAAGTTACCTTTTCTGGTTGAGTACATTGGTTACTGCCTCTGCTGTATGACTCACTTTGCTGGTTCTGTCTTTGAAATGAAGGACAATCTTGATTGGACTGAAGGAAAGGGGGTAATTATGTTGGAATTCAAGTTATTGATTAACCAGAACTAACAAATTTAGTTACAATTTAGGACATTATCTTTAAATTATTTACACTTACATATACATAAGTATCAATTAACTACCTAAACTTGGGGAAAAGAAATGAAATTGCGGAAATTAGTTAACTTTCTTAAGTTAAAATTTGAATTTGAACTCTATAGAGTTAATTAAACAAATTACTTATGAGGATAGTAGTGGAAGGAAGAATAGTACAAGAAATAAAACCGATGGCCTTGATTACTAGTAATAGAAATTAGTAACAGATAGTGATGATTTTAGTCCTAATCTTTTTTCCATTATTGTGCAGATTTGGAGCAAAGAAGCGAAAAGGCCATCACCATTACCATATGGAGCAACCATTCGGGCCCTTATCCAAGCTGATTTCTGCATGGCCTTGTATTTGTACCTAGTCCCTTATTTTCCTCTATCCAGGTTTACAGAGCCTATATACCAAGAATGGGCATTCTGGAAAAAGTTTGGTTACCAATATATGTCCGGCTTCACGGCATGTTGGAAGTATTATTTCATTTGGTTAATTTTAGAAGCTTCTATTATCATCTCTGGTCTTGGTTGGTGAATTCGTCTCCACCAAAGCCAAGATGGGATCGAGCGAAGAATGTGGATATTTTAGGTGTTGAGTTTGCAAAGAGTTCTGTTGTGATTCCAACTGTGTGGAATATTCAAGTCAGCACATGGCTTCGTCGTTGTGAGTTTCTTATTATTGAGTTTTGCATTCTTTTTCTTGAAGTAGAACAAAGCCAATCTTTCAAAAGTTTGGCATGAAACTTGATTTAGGTAGGTCTTAGGCTTAGATCGCATAGTTACAACTCGCAAATTCTGAACATCATTAATTTTTTTTCTTCTCTTAGCCTGTAAGTCAAGCTAGATTCAGAATATGAAATTGTGAAAATCTTATTATGCTATCGTTTGTATTTCGCGCTAGATGTTTATGAGCGGCTTGTTCAGAGTGGTAAGAAACCCGGATTCTTTCAGTTACTTGCTACACAGACCATCAGTGCTATTTGGCATGTGAGTAAAACTTACACTGCATCTTGATTGATTTTTTTCCCAGTTACTTGCATTGCAAGTTAAGTCCTTGTATTACAAAAAAGTGTTACCCTTAAAATTTGAAGGAATTTTTTTAATTTCTTGACAGAACTGCTTTGTTGTGCTGGTAAGTTGTATTGTTGAATCTGCGCTTTATAACATTCTGGCTTTATTATTGCAGGGGGTGTATCCTGGATACATCATCTTCTTTGTTCAGTCGGCGTTAATGATTGCTGGTTCAAGAGGTAATACATTAGAATAAGCTAGTATGCTTTTCTCTTGTTTTTTAACATGTCATGCTGTGTTTCTTTTGAAACATCCATTTACAGATGGCAGCAAGCGACAGCCCCATCAATGGCAAACGCATTCGTGTTTTTGAATTTTGCTTATACACTTGTCGTTATAAATTACTCTAGCGTCGGTTTCTTGGTTAGTTTCTCCCTCCCTCGCCAACCCTTCAGTTTAGTCGCTTATACTTCACAGTTTTAACTCATTCAAATTTGGTGTTTTAATAGTGTTCTATTGTTTCTCTGAATTTTGAATAGGTGCTAAACCTGCACGAAACTCTTGCCGCATTCGGACGTGTGTATTATATTGGAACTATTCTTCCCATTTTAATGATTCTTCTTGGTAAAGTAATCAAACCCAGGAGGCCTGTAAGATCCAAAGCTCAAAAAGAGCAATAGGGTAGACATTGCAATTCAATCTTCATGAAGTTTTTGATATGGGATTAGAATAGTCTGAGAGTCTTAGAGAATGCATTTTAATCTTCCATGGGTTCCTACCCTGGTTGGCATTCAATGTTTTGTAACATCTGCTTTTTATTCTTGACAATTTGGTATTTAATTGTATTTTTAAAAGCTGTTATTGAAGAAAATAATGATTCAAACATCTTGAATTTCTGTAATCTCTATGCTTTGTTAACTCCTGACTCCTTAGAAGTTAGAATTACTTCAAGGTGTTCTATTTTTCAAATCTCAGCTGCAGATAAAAACTTGAACTCTCGTATAACTTTTTGTAGTGCGAGGAACGCCGATCCATTGTAACATACCATAATTATGTCTACATCTATATGCTTATGTAAACCTCACTTGAAAATTGTATTTAATGTAAAATGTAATGCATCATTACACAAGTAATAAGAGTACACCTATTCTCATTGTTGTTCATTAAACAATCATAATTATACACTTAATTTCTATTCCGTTAATTTTCCAATTGAGTACACTACTGAGGCGAACAAAAACAACACTGAAAGATGCCAAAGACAAAAGAATCTCTAAAAATAAAAGATTAATTAAGTTTAATTTGACAAAAACCATCAAACATCAACGAATTATGTTTCTAATAGAAAACAGTAAGTTACTTGATAGAAGAGTTTAGACTTTAGAGTTTATATGACAAACTTAATCCGTTAAAAATTATGTGACGTTATTAATTAAAATAATATTTGACATGTTAAAAATTAAAAAATTAGTCTATAGTATTTAATGTTGTAAATCACGTAAAAAAAATAAAATTACACAAAAAGTGTAAAGAGATTGAAACTTTAATTAGTTATAAATAAATATAAAAATCACTATTAACTTATAAATTTTTTAATGTGTCCTAAGAATATATTTTAAAAATATTATAAAAGATTTTAACTAAAAGTTATTAAAATATAATTGTTTTTATGAATTTTCAATGCATTAAATACATAAAAAACTTAAATAAATTTTATTATTATACAATTAAAATATATCCTTAATATAGTTAAATCCTTAAGGTAGCGTTTGTTTTTTGGGGCAGGACATGGAGACATGGACAACACTTGTTTAAAAAGTGTTTGGAAGCAGAGAAATAGACAGTGGACATATTGTCTTCGAGACAGTTTTTTATATTTTTGTGTCCACTCTTTTACGAAGGACAATGATGGACACGGGATTTGAAAGAGTGGACACGGACAATTTTATAAATTTTGTTTTCCTTTTTTTCCACTATTACCCCTTCTTATTTTTCCTATTGCGTTGTTCAGAGATACATTTTTCTTCCTGTTCTTTCTCTATCTCTTTCTTTTTCAGGTACTCTCTCCTTTCTGTAGAATTTTTTATTGGGGGTAGATAATTCTTTTCTTTTTATCGTTTTACTTCTTATTTTTATTGGGAGTGTTCTTCACGGCGTCGGTTATCCGTCATATGCAGAAGCTCCAGCCTCGAGCTTATGGTTGGGAGTGGCAGTGGCAGTGGAGTGTTCTTCGAAGATTTTGGAAGATTAGGGAGATTAGGGATTTAGGGTAAACTCAACTGGTAAAGTGGCTAGTTGCAAGTCACGGCGAGGAGCAGCGAAGCAGCGACAGAGAGACAAAAGAGCGCGAGAGAGAGAAGGGAGAGAAGGGTTTAGCGATGACAAACGATGCGGGGCTCTGGAGACTGCGATGGCTACGGGTTGGGTGACTGTGGGTGGCTAGAGTTTTTCCGCTTCTTTCAATCTCAAGCTTTCTTCAGTTTGACTGTTGAGAGAGGAGACGCCGAGAGGGGTGAGAGTGGGAGTGGGTTGGGGGTCTTGGGGGACGGGTAGCCATTTAGTTTTTTTTTTTCTAAATAAAGTATAAAACGGCATCGTTTTGATGGAGTATTCTAACCAAAAACCCGCTAAAAAACTGGACGGTTCTACCGGTTCACCGGTTAACTGTCGGTTCGACTGGTTTTTTACCGGTTATTTGTCAAACAGTTTCTGGCTTTACCCGGATCGGCTAGGTGACCGGTTTCCGATTAATCCGGTTGAATTGACCGGTCCGGTTCGGTTTTTATAACCATAATAATAAAGATGCAATGATTAAGATGGTGAGTCTTGAACACTTCATTTAATTATATATATATGTGTGTGTAGAAAACCAAATAAAATAAAAATAGTCTTTTTAAAGAACAGAATGTACCGAATTAGGCTTGAGTTAAATTATATAAAAACAATTAGTTAAGTAACTAATAAATCTAAAACCAAATAAGTATAGTAACCAGTACTATTTCTAATAATTTATTTCCACTATGTTACGTGTATACTAAAATTAGTTATCAAAGTCAATTACTAATATAAAATACATGTTGGAATAATACACATTGAAATAAATTAAAGCTACATATGTATTTATACATAAATACATTGGTAGCTGATTTTAATAGCTGATTTTAGTGTACGAATAGTATTTTTGGATTTATTTATATACTTTGTTGTTAGTGAAGTATCAGCTGAGAGGTGGATGCCGTGTATCCAAGAATCACGATGCTCAATGATGGAATACAACAACTAACTTGAACTTTTAAAGTGAGTATGAGAGAATGAGTAACATGCATATGTAAACAAAGATGTGAAGATGAATTGAATTCGTATATAATGAATATGATTCTGCATAATTACATTAGTGATAGAATTTGTTACGGCCTGGCCCAAATGGAATATGGGCCGACCCGACCCACGAACCACCCGACCCGAACGGTCGGGTGCAAGACGTCCAAATTTCGACCCGAACACGCGTCTTGGACAGCTCTCTACTACAGCCGTATAAGGAAGTTTCGAGGAAGGTGGGTTCTGTCCTTGTGGGACCCACTTTTGACACGGTATATGTGGGGAGGGTCCTACCTCTCCCCCCAAAGTACGTCACATACCATTCTCACGCCTTTCGCCTACACACCTGGCTGACTAGAGCGTCGGAGTGTCTTTGCAGGTGACACCCCTCTTCTCCACACGAAGTGCTCGGGATGTCGTCTACTCCAACCCAGTAACCCGGAACCAGGCGAGAGCCCCCTCTCATCAATCGAAATACTAACCCAAACCGTCCGGTACCCGACCTACCGTACATTGGCGCCGTCTGTGGGGACTCGCCCAAATGGACGTCATACTGGGTTCCACAGAACCAGGCCACGGGGCCGAGCGGAGAGGGGAAGCCTCGGTAGCTTCCTCCCGGGAGCGAACGAAGTCCCCTCCATGACGAACCGAGCCGTCTTCACGATCACAAGAAAGGCGCCCCTTCGGGGGAACTGGCGACAACAGCGCCTACTTCATTGTATTATACATTTGTGACATTTTATTTCATTCAGAGCATTTATTTTTTAATAAAAATAATTTCTTAATTTCTGGCAATGTTAAATTTCTACTAACAATTTTGTTAACAAGAGTCTCCTAATTATGGCTTAATTGTGCCAAAAAAATTTAGGGTTTATAAAATTAACATTACTCTGGATAAATCTGACGGTAACCATTAACATAATCTCGCCAAATCCATTGAAAAAACCGATGAAAAATTCGTAGCTAATTAGTGTCGGACAAAATAAATCCGACAGTAAGCAGTTTTCGGCAATATTTGTACCATAAACCCAAGGATGACGATAAATCCGACGGTACTCAGCGTTTTTTTTTATAGTAAAATTTTTATCTTAATTTTATTACACAATGTAATTCTTTTTTAATCTTACTTTTTTTAATTTAAATTTAAATTTATTTATTTTATACATTTACATATTAAATAACTTAAGACATTTTATTTTTTCATAATTTATTTTTTAATTATTGATATTAGATTTATAATTTTTAAAAATAAAAATATAAAAATAATTTTTTAAACTCAATAGAAAACGACTGAACAATTACAGTAGTGTCTATTAAACCGTTAGTATAAATTTATTATATTTCGTCACATGTTTTTCTTGAATTTAAGTGATTCCTTTTCAGGTTATACTCTACCATTTATTATTTACATTGTTTAGTGTGTTTAATTTCATTAAACGTCACTATCAATGACTAGGATCAAGCATCAAAATTAAAAATTTTCAACTGACAAATTTTCGAACGACCAATAACGTTATACTAATTTTTTTAAAATAAATTAAAAAATTAATTATATAAAATAAATTAGATAATTTATTGATGATGAAGACGTTAATAATAAGCACTAATTGGCGTTAAAGTGGTGCGAAACTTTACCAACAATTATCTATGATATAGCCGTTGATAAAATTAATGTCCGAAAAATATCGTTAAAATTTTAATTGTAACGACGAAATACCCTAATTGCTGACGTTAGGTTGTTGGTAATTCGACCGTATGACACGCTGTCATAATGGCCGTCGTCGGTAACATGCACCTTTGTAATCGTGAAAAATATAATTTCATTCTGTCCTCTATTTAATACAACATTTGAAAGGAAAAAATCAAGACTCTCATGCTAATTTTTATATTAATTGAGTTTAGAGATTTTATTTCTACTTTCTTGCATTTACTTGTATTGTATAATTCATATTAGTGGTTAGTGACATCACCATATAAATATATGACTTTACTATTTGTGCAAAATTTTAGAAATAGTTTTTAAAAGTTATAATTTATTATTTTTATCTGCATATTCAACTTTTGATAGTAATTTTTATTTATTTATGAATAATTATTTTTTATTTTAATATACATATATATACAATAAAAATTGTTACATATTTTTAGAATGGCTTAATTATGTTTATATGTTCATTGTTTTTAATGAATTGTCATCGAAAAAATTAATGTTTATGATAGTCTAAATATAAGAAAGTAAAAATATAAGATATTAGTACTATGAGTTCTTCGAAGTACGAATCTTGAAGTAAATATGATTATGATTATTGGACCTAGTTATATCTTGAATTAATATTTTAAGTCATTGCTAAATAAATACAATATTATTCAATATTATAATCATTTAGTATATATAAAAGTTGGATACAGTTACGAGAAATTTTTTTAATTCAAATTAGAAAACTTTTGTAATTATCTCTTTCTTGTTTTTTAGGTTTAATTATTATTTATTAATGTAATAAAAAATAATAATAAGTTACATTCACATAATTAAAATAGATCATATTAATACATACATGACATTATATATATATATATATATATATATATATATATATATATATATATATATATATATATATATATATATATGACTATTATGCATGATAAATAATTTTTTAGTATTTTGTAATAATCATATAGTTAATTTATGTACAAATTATCTAATTTTATAACATATGATGTATTGCATAATTTTTTTCTTTTTGTATGGGTATATTAAGAAATTTAAGAAATAAGATGTTATTTATATTAGAGAAATACTAGAGGGCCATTAGAATTTATTATTTTTAACCATCAATTGGACATCAATATTTAAAAGTGTAACCTAAGTGTGGGATAAAATATATTATTAGATTACTAAATTAAAAGAATTAGGTTGATGGCTAAAAGTGATGACACAAAATAATAAATTCTGATGATCTTCTAGCATTTTTCTTAATATTATTTTTGCATACGAAATAAATAACTTAAGTTATTATCTAGGATAATAAACATAATAATACCAATAATAAACTGATATTTTTTTTATAAAAGAACAATAATAAAAATTATTAACTAAATTAATTACATAATAAAAAATATAAATAATTTTGTAACTAATAAAAAAATTACTATTTTCACATACTATTCATTTTACAAAAAAATTTAATAAATTAATTATTAATAAATTACAAATCAAATATTATTATTTACATATAAAAAAATATATTATCAATTATTTTAAAATAAATTAATTTATATTCATACTAAATAATATTTATTTAAAATTATAATTTAAATTCATGTGCGAGGCATCGAGAACAAAACTAGTTTTCCCGCCTAAAGAGGGGTTGTTCCAGCCGGGGATGCTTAATGTTTTAAGGGTAAAGTATATTTTTTGTCCCTGGAGTTTATTAAAAGTTTCAAAAATACCCCTAAGTTTTAATTGGTTTCAATTTTATCCTTAATGTTTTCGATTTGTATCAATTTTATCCTTATCTTCAAATTTTTTGGTCAAACTATGGTCAACAAAATTTTTTTCCAATAACACCCCCAAACCCTATTATCTTTCATCATCATCAAGAACAACAGCTACCCAACACTTCCGCCGCCATTTGCGCCCCAATTCCGGCCACCGCAAGTGATGTATATCAAATCCTCATACTCTCTTCCATGAAGAAGACTCCATTACAAGACCCATCATTCCACCACCGATCCCTAACCATGGCTCCAACCAACAAGAATAATGAAGCACTTGAAATCAAATCCATCAACATTTAAGAAGAAGAAGAAGCAAAATAAAAAATGGGCAACAACAACATCAACAACAACAAAACACAACAACAGCTCCATGCAACAACAGATCAAAACTCCATAACAAACAAGAGGTACATGTCCTTTCTGATTCTCAATTATTTTCTCCTCTTTGTGGGTACCGTATCTTCAAACATGCTCTCAAAGATTTCAACAAAAAGATTTTACCTTTATCGATCTTTGTTGGAATCATATTGGAAATCAACAACCTTTTCTTCTCATAGGGGGTTTATATCTTTCAGTTTTTAAGTGTTGAAGGTAAGGTCCCATGGAAATTGTTGGAGTCAAGTCAGAGATGTTCGAGCTTCTTTAGAGCTCCGATGGTGATCGAAATCCCACTGAAAAAGTCACTATAGGACAAGTTGATGAGATGGTGTTGAGATTTGGAGAAGTTCATTGAAATGTCGCCAGAAAATGTCGCTGGAGAGGAGGTTGTGAGCGAGGTTGAGTAGCTGGAGGTTGGCGAGGTTGAGTCCCTAGAGGTTGGTGAGGTTGAGGAGCGGCGTAGAAAGGTGGCTAGAGAGGGAGGGAGTTGTTCTGGAGGTAGACTACACGACGGAGGAGACCGTCGGAGAGGAAGTGAGGGATGGGGCTATTCCTGAGTGAGTTTGGGGATAATGATGAAAGAGAAGAGGGTTTGGAGGGTGTTATTGGAAAAAAATAATGTTGACCATAGTTTGACCAAAAAATTTGAAGATAAGGATAAAATTGATGCAAATCGAAAACATTAAGGATAAAATTGAAACAAATTAAAACTTAAGGATACTTTTGAAACTTTTAATAAACTTCAGGGACAAAAAATATACTTTACCCTTGTTTTAAAAAAGGGGATAAACGACGTCGTTTAATGCCAAAACTCAAAACCCTAATTTTACTCCTCACTCGTCCCTCTCACACCCAACATCTCTCTCAGTCTCTGAAACACTCTCGTCTTCACTCGCACCACCCACAGGCCAATACTCACACGAAGCAGCCAGCAACTCGGCTCAGTTATTCCGTCGCCGGGTCTCGTCATGGTTCGTGTGTCGCCACCTTCTTGGCCTCGTTATCACCGGCTCAGTCAAGCAGAAGTAGAAGCAGCCAGTAACTCGCCCCTGGTTCAGACGTCATCGTCTTCTTGCTTTTTGGCCTCGCCGTCGCCACCTTTTCGCCGGTCTCGTAGCCGAGTCGCCGTCGTTAGTTGCCTTTCCCTGTTCCCTCTTTTTCAATTTTCCCTTGTCCCTGTCAACCCTAGTTCATAGCTTCTTGCCTTCTTCTTTAACTAATTAATTAATTTGCCATTTTGCTGTAAATCATCACTGAATTTAAATCATGTTTCTAATACAATTATACAGTACTGTTAGTCTGTTAATATCATAATTAGAAAAATAGATGGAGTCCTGTAGAATGAAATAAATAATCATTGTCGTCTTAGTTAGTTTGTATGTCAAAAATTTCTGTGAAAATATATTAGTTAGTCTTGTAGAAAAAAGTTAGGCAACATGCCTCTTGGAGTTCAACACTTGAATTTCTGTGAAAATATAGAATTTGGAATTTAAACCAGGAGAGGTAAATGAGGATACCTCTAGTTCTGGTATGACTTGAAATTTGATAATTTTGAAATAAGCATTGCTTTGTTGGAAATCCAGTGAGTTAGTGAGTTTGTTTTATGTAGTGACTTTGAGATTTGTTTCCTGATGTCTTTGGTAAGACTTTGTTTTGATGCTCTTTATTTTTTCTCTACCCATGCTTGGGTGTTCTAGGAGCGTACAACTATGGAGAAAAATATTAGTTTTTAAGTTGGACTTGGTTTATGGATTGTGTTATCTCATGAAGAAACAGACACTAACTTTGTGATCACCCATTAGACTTGATTTTTGGATTGTGTTATCTTTTACTCTCTTGTTTATTTAAGTTGAGAAAGTATTTTGTAATAGTAACTAATTTATTATTTATTTTTGCATTATTAATTATGTTTAGAATTGATACTTGATTGTTATTAATGTGTTTGTGAATTTTAGATATAGCATTAACTATTATCTTGTGTATTTTGGCGCAGATATAGAATATGCACACAAACTGTTTACTTGTTTTCCTCAGTGAAAGGAGAAGGAACTTAACTTTTTTTTCATGGACTTTTAATAAATGGTTGTGTGATCCTTCCTCTTTTAGAGTTTCAATTCAATTGTTCTATTTTACTTCAACATTAGCGTATGTTGAATGGTACTATTGATGGTGTGATTATTATTTTATCAAAAGATTGATTAGTTATTTTTCTTTTGTTTGGGATGATTAAGCATTAGCTTTAATTGTGTTAGCTTCTACCAAGTAGTTAAGTGTTGTATCTCTTTGGTTGTTATTTCTTTTTTTTTTGAGATAAATTTTTTTATTCAATGGACTAGGGTTGACAATGAATTCTTTATGGACAATATATACACCATTTAGCTAAACTATAGAATTTTGATCAATGTGTCTCTCTCAAGCTGCTTGCCTTTTTTATTGATTAACATTGTGCTTATTTGTTGGGTGATGTTGGCTATGTTATGTGGACATTCTTTTCTATTTTTTTTTGTAATTTAAGTATTGTTCTATTTTTTCTGGAAATTTCTACAATTTGATAATAATGTAGAAATTATGGCAAAATGGCAAATTAATTAATTAGTTAAAGAAGAAGGCAACAAGCTGTGAACTAGAGTTGACAGGGACAAGGGAAAATTGAAAAAGAGGGAATAGGGAAAGGCGACTAACCACGGCGACTCGGCTACGAGACCGGCGAGAAGGCAGCGACGGCGAGGCCAAAAAGCAAGAAGACGATGACATCTGAACCAGGGGCGAGTTGCTGGCTGCTTCTGTTTCTGCTTGACTGAGCCGACAATAACGAGGCCAAGAAGGTGGCGACACACGAACCACGACGAGACCCGGCGACGGAATGATTGAGCCGAGTTGCTGGCTGCTTCGCGTGGGTATTGGCCTGTGGGTGGTGCGAGTGAAGACGAGAGTGTTTTAGAGGCTAAGAGGGATGTTGAGTGTGAGAGGGACGAGTGAGGAGTAAAATTAGGGTTTGGAGTTTTAGCATTAAACAATGTTGTTTATCCCCTTTTTCAAAACAATTAAGCATCCCCGGCTGGAACAACCCCTCTTTAGACGGGAAAACTAGTTTTATTCTCGATGCCTCGCAATGTTCTGAAAATCAGACTGGACCGGCCGGTTCAACCGGGTTAATTGGGAACCGATCATCTAGCTGCTCCGGTCCATCTCCAAAATTGTCCTGAAAAAAAAATGGTGAAAAATCGGTCAAACCGATAGTTAACTGTTGAACCGACTGAACCAGTTGGGTTTTTGCAAGGACCGGTTTTTTTAAATCCACCAAACAGCGTCGTTTTGACACTGAGGGAAAAAAAGAAAAGAAAAATCGAAGCTGATCTGAAAACCGAATCAGACCGGCCTGTTCGATTAGTCTAACTGTGAATCGGCAGCAATCACGGTCCAATTTGCCCCCTAAAACCGTTTCTCTAAAAATCGGAGGAGAACCGTCGAACCAGTCGGTTTCCAGCCGGTTGAACCGAACAGGGAACCGATCTGTTTAAAAGAAACGGCGTCGTTTTTGCCAAATTTGCTTACTTTCGCTCTTGGTTCTGCAGCTCCGTTTCTTTCTCCCTTTCTCCCTCCCTTTCTTTCATTCACATAAACTCAGCCAAAAAACCCTAGCACTGTAAGCCTACACCATCACCGCCGCAAGGAGTGGCATACTGCCGCCGTCCGTCCGTCCGTCCGTCTATCTAGCTTCCCTCGTTCTCCAAGTCTTCAACCCCCGTTTGCTGTCACCGATCGCAGCTGCTTCCTCGAGCTCAGCGTCCGTCGTTGATGAATGGATGTTTGACGGTTTAGAATTTCACTATTGAAATCTCATTGTAAAGTATAGTTTCTAAACCAAGCAATAATCCTTTCATACAAAAAGTTGTTTGTCACAAGTACAAACCCCTAAAATTTATAAACCGAAGTATTGGACCTCGGGTCGTTCTCCCTAGGAATTACAATAAAGTGTCTTGTTATTGGTTGTGAGTTATTTTGGGATTTTGGATAAGAAGCATGAAAAGTAAACGGCAATGAAAATAAACTAACAACTATAAAAGGCTCTTGGCAAGGTATGAAAATTAGAAGTCCTATCCTAGTTATCCTCCTCAATTGTGATGAGAATTGTTCATTGCTCCCACTTAGTTAACCTCTAACCATGGAGGAAAGTCAAGTGGATGAATCAATTTGATTCCTCAAGTCCTAATCAACTCCTAAAGAAATGACTAGCTTTAGAGGCATTCAAATCAATTGGCAACCTCTAATTATCAATCAACAAAGGAATTAGATAACTCAAGAGTCACTAATTACTCTACCTAGGCCAAGAGGAACAAAACCTACACTAAAATCCAACCAAGCATTTCATCAAACACTTGGAAGGCATAAAAGAAAAGCATAGTAAATTGAGAACAAGAATAGAATCTAACAACAATTATGGCAAAGAATTAACAACAACAATCAAGGAAATCACAATTATCATGAATTACCTCAAATTGTATTATTGGAAGAGGAAATAAAAGAACAACAATCTATCCAAAACAAAATGAAGAATTACAATTATTAAAGCACATAACTAGAAAGAGGAGGATGAGAAGATTAAGAATTGGTAAAAGAAAAGTGAATCAAAGCATGAATTAAACCTAGATCTAAGAAGAGAGATTAACCTAAACCTAATCCTAATTCTAGAGAGAAGTGAGAGCTTCTCTCTCTAGAAACTAACTCTAAACTAATCCTAATTATGCTATATGATTCCTAGATTCAATAATTGATTAATTGATGCCTTCCCCTCAATCCTTCATCCTTTTATTCCTTTCTCCTAGCAATTGGCGCCAAAAATGGGTTCAGAAACCCTCTCAAATCGCCAGGCACATGTTGCATTAATGAAGTCATGTGCGGTCATCGACGCGTGCGTGCACGGTACGCGTGCGCGTCCCTGGCCGATTCTGCAATGTGCGTGCGAGCGCCTTGTGCGCGTGCACGTGCATGGCTGACTTTGCTTCTTTGAATTTTTATGCTTCTCTCCACTTGCATGCTTCCTTCCTTGCTTCCTTTGATCCATGCCTAGCCTATTTCAATCATGGAATTACTAGCAAACACATCAAGGCATCTTATGGAATCAAGAATGAATTAGAATTCATCAAAATAAGGCTTAAAAAGCATGTTTTTACACTTAAGCACAAATATGGGAGAGATAACAAAACCATGCTAATTCATAGGCTAAATGTGACAAAAGGTTATCAAAATACTCTAAATTCAATACAAGATAAACCCTAAAAATGGGGTTTATCAACCTCCCCACACTTAGACCTTAGCATGTCCTCATGTTAAAATAAGAAGGAACTAAGGGGTGTGACATTTGTTGAATGCAACTAACTATATGAGTCCTATCTAAATGCAACTACCTAAAGTAAATGCAAATGCTTAGTTCAAACAAATAAATTCCCAAGAGACATGTGTAAGCACAATAGTTAGGACAATAGGAGTTAAGTCCAAACCACAATTGTATTGAATTATCAAAAGGAGTTCAAACTTGCAAGAATATAGATAATATGGTGAATACATGTAATTGAACTTTTGAACCCTCACCGGATGTGTATCCGCTCTTTTCACTCAAGTGTTTAAGGGTTAATTCACTCAATTCTCTTCTAATCATGCTTTCCAAAATTTGATTTTCTTCTAACAATCTACACTTATTCAATGCATGCATACATTCATCATGAGGTCTTTCATTTTGGTTGTAATGGGGTTAGGGTCAAGGTAGGTTCATTTATGGTTAAGTGGACTAGAGTTTGGATCTTGGATTAGTATAGACTTTTCCACCTAACCTACATAATGACCTATACAAATTCAAACTACTCTAACTACCCATTCTTCACTTTTTCTTACATACTCATGCATTCTTATTTGATTCATAACACCTATGCATTGATTCCTTTTTTTATTGACTTCACTTTGGGGCATTTTGTTCCCTTTTTATTATTTTTCTTCCTTTTTCTTTCTTTCTTTTCTTTTCTTTTGTTTTTTCTCTTTTATTTCTTTTTTTTTCTTTTCATTTCTCTTTTTTTTTTCTTTCAAACTATACACAATAGCATCAATGCATAAGGTCTATACATTTAATCAATACATGAATATGTTCCCATCTCCTAATTATGAAAGTGCACTACCCTTTTTATCCCATCCAATGTTCCCAAGCCTCACCAACTTCGAATAATAAACACTCTTACTAGCCTAGACTAATCAAAGATCCAAACAAGGACTTTCATTGGTTTTCCGCCTTGGGCTTGTAATGTGCTAAAATGAGAATAAGTTGGTTAATCATAGGCTCAAAATTGGCTAACAATGGGGAGTAAAAGGTAGGCTAATTGGGTAAGTAGGCTAATGAAATAATGGCCTCAATCATACAAATGCATGAATACAAGAAATAAATGGACATATAGAATCACGCAAATCAAAGATCACAATCATAGATAGAGAACAATTTCACACAAGAATGGAAAATAAGTGGTTATAAAATGTAACCACATCAATAGGCTCAAGTCTCACAAGCTTGTGTTCTTAATTCAATACATGCTTCATAAAGTATGAATTCAAGCAAGTTTCACCAAAAATTTTCTTTCAATCAATTGGGTTAATGCCCTATATTTAAATTTCTTGAAAAATCTCAATATTTGACTAAGCATTGTTGTGATTGAAAAATTCAAAAATTCCCTTAGTTTACCCTTTCCTTTTCCGCTTAAAACCAAATTCTTATGCAAAAAGGGTGACTAAGTTTTTTTTTTTTTTGCAACTCAAAGTATGATTTCTAATCACAACCACAAACTAAAAAGAAAGCACAAATGTATAAAGACAAATCCAACTAAAAGTATGGAATCTATCATCCAAAACATCTAAAAATATCCAAAAGCATCAAAATATCTAAAATCCAAAATAAGCAGTAAAAGTATCCAAAGTAAACTAAAAATGCATCAAAATATATATACAAAAGATATGCAAAATAGGATAACTAGGAAAGTGCTACCGGTGACCTCCCCACACTTAAGATCAAGCATCGTCCTCGATGCTAAACTGGAGGATCAGTGGAAGGTACAACGGTAGGCTCTGGCTCTGTCTGTCGCTGTGGGACTGGCTCCTCATGAGTTTGTGGTGGCTCTGTAGTGTTAGAAGCAACTGGAGGTGCATCCTGCTGAGTCGGCACCTCCACATCCTCCTCCTGATGATCCTGCTCATCGGAGGCCAGAGAGTCGGAAAGCGGAGGTAACTCAGCACCCAGAGAAATGAGCGCCTGGTCCATCCGATCCAGTCGGCGTCTGACATGGCGCGTCTCGCGCTCTAAGAACCGAAATAGACGCTGGACCAGTAGATAAGTCGGCTCAGGTGCTGCAGGAGGAACTGTAGATGAAGATGGAGCTGCTGCTGTGGAAGAGGATGGGGCTGCTGTAGGGGCTGATGGTGAAGCTGTCCCCACCACTGCTCTAGCCCTAGAACGGCGTCTAGCAGGGGGCCTCTCGTGCACCCAACCACCCCAAGGAATAGTGACCTCCCTGTCATCTGTATCAGGGGGTGGTGGTACCACATCATCATCTAGCCATGGGACCTCAGCTAGGGCCGCCATACTCGTGACCAAGGTAGGAAATGGAAGTAGGCCACGAATATGCGCCCGCCACATGCACTGTCGGATAAGTCGAGGAAAAGAGACATCCTTCCCCTCCATAACACACCCAATCAGCAGAAGCATCTCCATAGGGATCTCAGAGAAGTGAGTGGTAGGCAAGACATAGTGGGCAAAGATCATCTGCCAAGTCTTGGCCTCTCTAGTCAAGTGAGCAAACAGCATTCCCTTAAGCTTGGTATTGTTGGCATCCATAACCCATGTAGCATCCGGTAAACCGATCACGCGCCTAAGCGCCTCATAGTCAAAGGTCATGGTATGGATAGCCATCTCTGCCTGCTGATGGGCACACATGTCATGAGGAATGTGTCGACACTGTAATGCCTCCCCAATGGCAGTCTCAGTAATCATGATCTCCCTACCCCTCACCTGAACCGAATCCAAAGTAGGACGGAAGAAGTTGCAATAAAATTCCTTCACCCAAGAGATGTTAATATCCCCCAAATCTCTGTCAACAAAGTCTATACCCAACTCAAGGATCCGACCAGTAATGGACCGTCTCACATCATTGGGTAGGAGCAATTTCTTCTCAGTATTTAGCTTTGTTGTGCGATATTTGGAAAATCGAAGCTCACATTAGAGATTGGGGAACTTTGTTGGGTCAGTAGAAAGTAGCAACGGGTTTTCCTTTTCTTCGTCATTTAAAGGATTCTTAGCATAATGCTTGTAGATGGAGGGGATAGAGGGTGTAGAATGTTTTCTTTTCTTGGAGGCAGTGGCTATAGCCTTTCCTTTATCCGACATCCTGAAAGAGAAATATAAGAAATATAAGTAATAAAGCATATATCACAAAGCAAAGAAAGCATATTCAAGATGAAGAATGGATGACAAGCAAACATGGTGTGAATGGAACTTGAGATATGGCCAACAAATAAGAACAGAGAACACAGTTATATCCCAAGAATTCAATGTGCACTAATGACCACAATTCATAAAGAATAAGCATGGTCATCATCAATACTCAAAGAATGGTTAAAAGAGTTAAAATGCAGGTTGGGAAGGAAAGGGGGCAGTGAGTTAGAGAAGAAAAAAATGGGGTTAAAAATTAGGAGCATGATGAGAGATGAATATTTCAAGAATACAAATCATGGCATAACATATCATGCAAATCCCGGAAGTCGAAAATAACGGAAGGTAGCCCAAATTCGTGATAGAGAGCAAAATGAAATTGAATTTCTCAAAAATTGGGCAGCATTTCGGCTTAAATTTCGACGTTCCCGGGTTGCAAAATGGTACAACAATCATGATTACAATATCAATTAATCACAGTAGCAAAAAGATAGCATACAGGCAACACAGAATGCACACAGAGCAACTCAAATGTGGCACTTATCAAACAAATGAACAAGCAGAAAATAAACACAAACGGAGCACTTATCAGGCCTAGAATCCTCTATCCAGCCCTAGCTACCTAACAGCAGATATTTCTATCTAATCCTAACATGTAACATATGAATTCAAACTAACTAACAGACAATTACAGTAACGAACAGAAATGAACAATTAAAAAGAAAAACAGAAAAATAGAAATTGAGCAGGAACCTGGGAGCTGGGAGGAATGGGAAGGGGAACTAGGATAGGGGCAGGGGCAGCAGGAGTAGGGATTTACGCCGCCGTGGATGGTGGCGGTGATGACAGCCGGCTGCGGTGGTTTGGCCGTTTGGTGGTGTTGCGGAAGGATGAGAGACTGAGTAAAAGAAGCTGGCAGTGGTGATAGAGGGAGAGTGATAGGCGAGTGTGAGATGGAGGGAGAGAGAGTCACCGGCGGTGATGATGGGGTGGCGGCGGAGATGGTGGTTTCGGTGGTTGGGTGCTTAACCGAAGGGAGGAGGAGGGAGTGAGTGGAGAAGAGAGAGAGAGGATTGATGGTCAAGGCGGTTGGTTGTGCGGTGGCGGCGATGGCGGAGCTGCGGCGGAGGTTGAAGGTGGAAGGGAGAAGAAGATGGTGAGGGAGAAGAGAGAAGGTGCGCGACTGCGCAGTGCGCTTCGCGCATTAGGGTTATCCTATTTTTGAATCGACGCGAGCGCGCACCCTGCGCGTCCGCGTACATTGAGAAGACTTGGGACCCACGCGTGAGCGTGCAGTGTGCTCAAGCGTGGATTGGCAGAGTATGCAACGGCGCGTGCGCGTACAGCGCGCGCACGCGTACATGTGGTTGGGCCTGAGGCTTAGGGTGGGCTTGACACACGCCCAACTCTCGGGTCAGAAGCCTAGAGTGGCGGCAGCTTGTAAGGGCGCGCGCGCGTACAGCGCGCGTCCGCGTACGTTGGTAATCTGTGATAAGGCGCGCTAGCGCGATGCGTGCGCTCGCGTCTGTTCCTTCCTGGGCATATGGGCGCGCACGCGGCAAGTGCGCGTCCGCGCAGATCGAGTTGGGCCAGGGGCTTAAAGCTGGCCCAGAGCCGGCTCAACTCTCTGGGGCTTGGCTCAAAAAATTGCAGCAGCAGATCGACGCGGGCGCGGCTTGTGCGCGTCCGCGTACATGTCCTTGTTCTCATAATCTGCGCGCACGCACGTAGTGCGCGTCAGCGTGGGTCAGGTTGGGCTCAGGGCATAATGTTTGCCCAAGAGAGGCCCAACTCTCTGGAATGTGGGTGGTGATGCATCCGCTCAGGGACGCGTGCGCGTACATCGTGCGCGCGCGTCCACCCCCTTTTTTGTTTTTTTTTTGTTTTTTTTTTCAAGAAAAGTATGCTCAGATGCTCCCCATACTGCTCACAATTCTTTATTCAATCAACCATCATACAATGCACAAAAATGCAATTTGATATTATTCATCTACTACTAAACACAACATACATGTGACTAAGCTAACAATTAAGTTGTACAAACAAATTTATGTGAAACATCTCGTTGACGGCGCCATTTTGATGATTAGATTTTTGACGGTTTAGAATTTCACTAATGAAATCTCGTTGTAAAGTATAGTCTCTAAACCAATCAATAATCCTTTCATACAAAAATTTGTTTGTCACAAGTACAAACCCCTAAAATCTATAAACCGAAGTATTTAAACCTCGGGTCGTCTCTCAAAGGACTTGCAGGGTAGTGTTCTTGTTATTGGTTATGGATTTATTTATTTTGGGGTTTTGGATGAGAAATATGAATAGTAAATGGTAAGAAAACTTTATTAACAAAATGGTCTTGGCAATGTTTGGTTGTCAAGGGTCTTCATCATTATCACTAGCCACAAGCATGGTAGTTGCAAGGATTAATCCCACTTAGTCATCCTTAAATCAATTAACAAAGGAAAGTCAAGTGAGTTATATCAATCCTAGTCCATAAATCCTAGCTTTCCACTAATTGGGTTAATGAAGGCTAGAGTCAATGGCTATCAACTATCAATCAATTGGACACTAGTGACTCAAGAAATCCTAAGTCACCTTCTCAAGCCAAGAACATAGAATTCTACTCTAACATCCTCTCAAGCATTTCATCAAACACTTGGAGGGTAATGAAAGAAAGCATTTTTATTTGTAAGAATAAAAGGAATCAACAACTAACAATTACAAAGAATTAACAAAACAACAATCAACAACATCACAATCACATGAATTATCTCAAATTGCATTATTAAAAGAAAACAAAGGAACAAAAATATCTCAATTACAAAACCTAGAAACAAAATAAGAGAAATTACAACAAGAGGATAGGGATAGAAAAAAGAACCAAAGTGTAGCAATCATCAATTGAAGGTAGAGGTAGAAGGAGACTTGAATTAAACCTAGAACTATGAGATCCTAATCTAACCCTAATTCCTAATCCTAATTCTAGAGAGAAGAGAGAGCTTCTCTCTCTAAAAACTACTTCTAACTACTTTTAAAACTAAACTATGACTAATGATGACAAGTATGTTGATTCCTCTTCAATCCTTGGCTTAAATAGCATCAGAAATGAGTTGGATTGGGCCCACAAGGCTTCTAAAATCGCTGGCCACGTGTTGCATTAAGTGGGACATGTGCCACCATCGGCGCGTCCGCGTACCGTGCATGTGCGCGCCCCTATGCGCGATGCAACTATGGCAAATCTTATATCGTTTCGAAGCCCCGGATGTTAGCTTTCCAACCCAACTGGAACCGCATCATTTGGACCTCTGTAGCTCAAGTTATGGTCAATTAAGTGCGAAGAGGTCAGGCTTGACAGCTTTTTGGTTCCATCATTTCTTCATGAGTTCTCCAACTTTACATGCTTTTTCTTCATTCCCTTGATCCAATCTTTGCCTCCTAAATCTGAAATCACTTAACAAACATATCAAGGCATCTAATAAAATCAAGGTGAATTAAATTTAGCTATTTTAGGTCCTAAAAAGCATGTTTTCACTCTTAAGCACAATTAAAGGAGAATATACAAAACCATGCTATTTCATTGCATAAATGTGGGTAAAAGGTTATAAAATCCCCTAAAATCACTACAAGATAAACCCTACAAATGGGGTTTATCAACCTCCCCACACTTAAACCAAGCATGTCCTCATGCTTAAGCCAAGAAAGAAACAAAGGGTATCAACATTTATTCAATGTAAATAAACTTTATGCAACCTAAACTATATGCAATTATCTAAATGGATGCAACTAAATGCAAAATGGTTTTACCTACTTGGTTAAAAATAAATCAATCCTCTAAGTGCATGTATAAACGGGTAGGGCTAAGGTCATATGACGATTCATGAATCCTACCAATTCAAGTATGGAAATGAAGTTCAAATAGACTTGCAAAAAGAACGCTCATGAAAGCTGGGAATCAAGGAGTTGAGCATCGAACCCTCACCGGAAGTGTTTGCACTCTAGTCACTCGGTGTTTGGGGTTGATTCTCTCAATTCTCCCTTAATCATGCTTTCCAAGATTTGTTTATCTTCTAACAATCACCAATTATTCAATGCATGCATACATGTATCATGAGGTCTTTTCTTTAGGTTGTAATGGGGCTAGGGTCAAGGTAGGATCATATATGGCTAGTGGACTTAGGATTTGAATCTTTGATTAACTTAAACTTTCCCACCTAACCTATATAATGACCTATACAATTAAGTACTAATCTAACTACCCATTCCTCACTTTTTCACATACTCATGCATTTTCTATTCATTTCACAACACTTATGCATTGATTCTTATTGAGCTTCACTTTGGGGCATTTTGTCCCCTTTATTGCTTTTCTTTTTCTTTCTTTTTCTATATACATTTTTTTCTTTTCTTTTCTTTTTTTCTTTTTCACTTTTTCTTTTTCACTTTTATTTCTTTTTCTTTTCATTTTTCTTTTTCTTTCAAACTATATACAAGAATATCAATGCATAAGGTTTATACATTTAATCAATACATGAGTATGTACCCAATTCCCCAATATAAAAATACAAAACACAAACACCCTTTTATCCCAACCAATGTCCCAAAGTTTTTTCACTCTTGAATGACACTCACACTCACTAGCCTAAGCCAATCAAAGATCCAAATAAAGGACATTCATTGTTTTTCGCTTTAAGGCTTGTACTGTGCTAAAATAAGAACAAGTGGGTTAATCATAGGCTCAAATTTGGCTAACAAAGGAAGATAAAAGGTAAGGCCATTTGGGTAAGTGAGCTAATGAAATGATGGCTTCAATCATATAAATGCATGAATACAAGGAATAATAGGACATTAGATTCAAACAAATCAAATATTACAATCATAGAAAGAGAATAATGCACACAAGAAGGACGATAAGTGGTTATAAGATGTAACCACACAGTTAGGCTCAAATCTCACAAGCTTGTGTTCTTAGCTCAAAAACCATGTTCCAAAATAAATTCTTTCAAGCAAGTTCTACAAATTTTCTTTTTCAAATTGGTAGAGTGCCCTAAAACAGTTTCTTGGAAAGAAAATCATCACCCTAACTAAGTAGTCCTAATAAGAAAGAAGTGGTAAAAATATGTACAAATTCTAACTAACATGCAACCTATCATGCAATGCAATAGCTAATCTAACAAAGAAAATAAAAAATTTGGTGTTGAAAAGGAAATTTTTACCCATGGAGATCGGTCGACGACCTCCCCACACTTGAAGATTGCACCGTCCTCGGTGCATGCAAAGAAGAGTAAGGTGGATGGGTTGCTACAATTGATGAGCTCCTTCAAAAGGTTGTGCGGATGACTTGTTTGTTGCCCCATTTAAAAGCTTTTCCTTTCTCCTCTCTTGGTGGCCAACCTAAAAGGGAAGGAATGAAGAACGACAATTAGGCCTACAACAAAGATATCAAAACAAGTAGAATGTAGGCCGGGGCTAATGCCAAATAAGAGTAAGGTTCCCACTACATGTTGCTACGCATGTAAGTGAAAAAAAAACAATATAAGCTAATGGCATATTAACTAATACTCGATGTAAGAGTAAAATCGAAGCATGAAAAGCATATGGCACATCAAGTTCAAATAAGAAGAAGTTGGTCATGAAAGACAAGATAAGGTCATATCAATGCACAAAGACATAAGAGTCATACAAGATGAAGCATTGATTTAAAAGTTTCATCACCCAACAATATCAAATAAGTCAAGAAGCACCAAAATAATGTAAGAAAGTCTCAACAATTGAGTAGGAAAGTTCAACACCATTATTAAAATGGAAAACTTAGAAAATAAAATGAGAACAAGGTAGAAAAAAAACAAAATTAAAATGCAATGAATGAAAATAAGCAAATGCAATAAAAGAAAATGGAGGAAAAGAGAATTTTTTTGTTTTTTTTTGTATTTTATTTATTTATTTATTTATTATTATATTATTATTATTATTATTTTTATTAAAAAAAGATTTTTTTTATTTATATTAAAAGAGAAAAAAATTTTCTAAGAGAGGAAGAAGAAAAAAAATTAGAAAGAAAGAAGAAGAGAAGAGGAAAGAAGGAGAAAGGAGGAAGGAGAAAAGCAGGGAGCAAATCCGCGCGCGCACAGCGCGCTTACGCGTGGATGAGGTTGGGACAATCCGCGCGCGTGCACACAGCGCGCTCACGCGTGGATGCAGCATGGACGATCCGCGAGTGTGCACAGCGCGCTTACGCGTGGATGAGCTTGTGCTCCCAGCACAATGCTGGCACAACGCGCGCACAACTCTCTGGTGTTTGTACCAGAAGTTGCGGAAGTGCAATGTGCGCGCGTGCGCGCCGATGGCCTTTTTTTTTTTTTGCCCAAAAAGCAGAAAAGATGCCCAAGAGCTCCCTATAATGTCCAAAACTCTTCTTTATTCAATCAAATATCAAACAATTCACAAAAATACAATTTAATTTTAAGATTTATTCATCTACTACTAATGAATACAACATACTAACAATCCAATCTTTACAAACAAATCAATATGAAATGAAAATCTACCTACAATGGCAACTCAAATCACTTATTAAACAAAGCTAAAAGAGGATGGAAAGAGTTTACCATGGTGTGGTGTCTCCCACCTAGCACTTTTAGTTTAAGTCCTTAAGTTGGACATTTTGAGGAGCTTATTGTCATGGTGGCTTATGTTTGTACTCATCCTTGAATCTCCAAGGATCTTTGCTTCTCAATTGGTTGACAGAATTTCCAACCATCTTCATCAAGCTTGGGCAAAGTTCTACCCAAGATATGAGTCCCCATAGTTGGTCTTCATGTTGTGATCCGGGATCCCATATCTTATCTTCACACCCATCCGTGAGCTGAATTTCATGATTTTTTTTGTACGATTGGTTGACTTAAATGTGGTCGACACACAGAATTCTCTTTACTCCACCAATGCTTCCTTCTAGACCCATACAAAGTGATTCTTGTCCCAACATCATCCCTATACCTTGAAGCTTTGACCTTGATAAGCTTAACATCGACTTTCCAACCACTACACAACTCATTCTTACTTTAAATTCCACAAAGAGTTCTAAGTTGACCATCATTTTCAATCAAACCATATTCAAGTGAGAAAGTAAAGCTTAGGGATAAGAGTTTTACCCACTTGAATGTTGTGATGGATGGTGACTTGGGAAGGGAGACCTCCCCACACTTAGACAATGCAAGGTCTACTTCCTTGTGCTCTTCTTTGTGTATTTCCACCTCTTTGCGAGCTTCCTCGATTTCAACCTTTTCCCTTTTTCCACTTGGTTTGGTGTTGTCTTCAAGAACTTCATCTTGCCCAATGGGAGGTGATTCAATTTTGGATAGGAATTCATTAATGAATGAATTTATCTCTTGATCAACCTCTTCATATTCTTTAATTTCAATATACACCATGCCATTTTCGTTTTCCTTGGGAGGTTGTGCACACTCTTCTATAGTTTCAACTTCATGTCCAATGGGGGAGGATTCCATTGTAGAGAGAAATTCATCCATGATTGAATCCATCTCTTGATAAGCTTCTTCCAAATCTCCAACGATGATATGCCTTGGAGGTTGCGCACCCTCCTCAACATCAATATCAAGCTTCTCGGAAGAGTTCTCCGTGATGCTGCATTCCCATGGACTTTCAACATCTCCTAAATCTTCAACCACTTCTTCCTATTCTTCAATGATCATAGGCTCCTCCAAATGTTCTAACACAAAATTTGACTCCTCCTTTTCCACCGGATTTTCCAATTTCTCCTTCATGCTTTGCTCTTCTTTTGACATCTCACATGTGGTCACGGGAGTACCTTGAGTGTTCAAACATTGGTGGGCTAAAGTGTGCACCACCTTGGTCAAATTGGTCACAAACTCAAGTGTATCCCGCTTCATGGCTTCTTGCCCTTGAAGTAACGAAGTGAGAGAATCGTCTATTGGGGCTTGGGGTGAGTAAGAAGGTTCATTATTTTGGAGGGAGGGCTCATAATAGGAAGGTGGTTCTTCTTGGTAAGGTTGTGGAGATTGTGTGTATTGAGGTGGTTCATGGTAGTAATCTTGATAGGATTGTAGTGGTTCTAAGGGCTCTTGCTCAAAATGGTCATAAAAGTATGGTATGGATGATTGGTCATATGATGGATATGGATTATAGGAAGGTGCTTGGTATGGAAAGGCTTGTGAGAATGGTTGAGGTTCATGTTGAGGATGAGATTCATAGGCATATGATGGTGGTTGTTGAGTATCACAAGAAGAGTCATCATAGCCATTAAATTGACATGCATTAGGATGGGAATTATACCTATAAGTATCCGGAGGTTGTTGCCAATAGGAGTGATCAATTCCTTGAGGCTCCTCCCATCTTTGAGTGTTCCATCCTTGGTACATGTTAGCATTGAAGTCCACATTTCCTACAATACAATTAGAACCAAACTCAAAGCCAAAGTAAGAATTCATAGTGAGAGAACAAAATAAAACTAACAAAAATTAAGAAACAAACAAAAGATAAACCTATTCACAATATTCACATACGTACAATAACCAATAACATAACACCATTGCAATTCCCCGGCAACGGCGCCATTTTGATGATTAGATTTTTGACGGTTTAGAATTTCACTAATGAAATCTCGTTGTAAAGTATAGTCTCTAAACCAATCAATAATCCTTTCATACAAAAATTTATTTGTCACAAGTACAAACCCCTAAAATCTATAAACCGAAGTATTTAAACCTCGGGTCATTCTCCCTAGGAATTACAATAAAGTGTCTTGTTATTGGTTGTGAGTTATTTTGGGATTTTGGATAAGAAGCATGAAAAGTAAACGGCAATGAAAATAAACTAACAACTATAAAAGGCTCTTGGCAAGGTATGAAAATTAGAAGTCCTATCCTAGTTATCCTCCTCAATTGTGATGAGAATTGTTCATTGCTCCCACTTAGTTAACCTCTAACCATGGAGGAAAGTCAAGTGGATGAATCAATTTGATTCCTCAAGTCCTAATCAACTCCTAAAGGAATGACTAGCTTTAGAGGCATTCAAATCAATTGGCAACCTCTAATTATCAATCAACAAAGGAATTAGATAACTCAAGAGTCACTAATTACTCTACCTAGGCCAAGAGGAACAAAACCTACACTAAAATCCAACCAAGCATTTCATCAAACACTTGGAAGGCATAAAAGAAAAGCATAGTAAATTGAGAACAAGAATAGAATCTAACAACAATTATGGTGATGAGCGGATAATTTGTACACTTTTTGGCATTGTTTTTAGTATGTTTTTAGTATGATCTAGTTAGTTTTTAGTATATTTTTATTAGTTTTTAGTTAAAATTCACTTTTCTGGACTTTACTATGAGTTTGTGTGTTTTTCTGTGATTTCAGGTATTTTCTGGCTGAAATTGAGGGACCTAAGCAAAAATCTGATTCAGAGACTAAAAAGAACTGCAGATTCTGTTGGATTCTGACCTCCCTGCACTCGAGGCGGATTTTCTGGAGCTACAAAATCCCAATTGGCGCGCTCTCAACGGCGTTGGAAAGTAGACATCCTGGGCTTTCCAGCAATATATGATAGTCCATACTTTGCCCAAGATTTGATGGCCCAAACCGGCGTTCAAAGTCACCCTCAGAATTCCCAGCGTTAAACGCCGGAACTGGCACAAGAATGGGAGTTAAACGCCCAAACTGGCACCAAAGCTGGCATTTAACTCCAAGAGGAGTCTCTACACGAAAATGCTTCATTGCTCAGCCCAAGCACACACCAAGTGGGCCTGGTAGTGGATTTTTATGTCATTTACTCATCTCTGTAAACCTTAGGCTACTAGTTCTCTATAAGTAGGACCTTTTACTATTGTATTGAGATATATGGGTAGTTATCTTTGTTCTGATGCTATCTTAGATCATTGGGAGGCTGGCCATTCGGCCATGCCTAGACCTTGTTCTTATGTATTTTCAACGGTGGAGTTTCTACACACCATAGATTAAGGTGTGGAGCTCTGCTGTACCTCGAGTATTAATGCAATTACTATTGTTCTTCTATTCAATTCCGCTTGTTCTTGTTCTAAGATATCACTTGTTCTTCAACTTGATGAATGTGATGATCCGTGACACTCATCATCATTCTCACCTATGAACGTGTGACTGACAACCACCTCCGTTCTACCTTCGATTGGGTGAATATCTCTTGGATTCCTGATACACGATGCATGGTTGATCGCCTGACAACCGAGTGCTCGCCTGACAACCGAGCCAGCCATTCCGTGAGATCAGAGTCTTCGTGGTATAGGCTAGAATTGATGGCGGCATTCAAGAGAATCCGGAAGGTCTAACCTTGTCTGTGGTATTCTGAGTAGGATTCAATGACTGAATGACTGTGACGTGCTTCAAACTCCTGAGGGCGGGGCGTTAGTGATAGACGCAAAAGAATCACTGGATTCTATTCCGGCCTGATCGAGAACCGACAGATGGATAGCCGTGCCGTGACAGGGTGCGTTGAACATTTCCACTGAGAGGATGGGAGGTAGCCACTGACAACGGTGAAACCCTTGCTTAAGCTTGCCATGGAAAGGAGTAGGAAGGATTGGATGAAGACAGTAGGAAAGCAGAGAGACGGAAGAGACCAGCATCTTCATACTCTTATCTGAAATTCCTACCAATGAATTGCATAAGTATCTCTATCTTTATCTTTATGTTCTATGCGTTTATCACCATATTCATTCGAGTCTGCCTGACTAAGATTTACAAGGTGACCATAGCTTGCTTCATACCAACAATCTCTGTGGGATCGACCCTTACTCGCGTAAGGTTTATTACTTGGACGACCCAGTACACTTGCTGGTTAGTTGTGCGAAGTTGTAGTGATCACAATTTCGTCCACCAAGTTTTTGGCGCCGTTGCCGGGGATTGTTCGAGTATGGACAACTGACGGTTCATCTTGTTGCTTAGATTAGGTATTTTTTTCTTCAGAGTTCTCAAGAATGAATTCTAGAGTTTCATGATGATCTGTTGAAGTCTGGCTGGCTGTGAAGCCATGTATAATTTCATTGGACCGAGGTTTCAACTTATCATCACAAGAGCTTGTTGATTTCTATCAATCTTGCTGTTGGAGCAGTGATCTGCTAAGGCTTGGCTGGCCATTGGCCATGTCTAGTGTTTTGGACCGAAGCTTTCTTTGAAAGCTTGGCTGGCTGTGAAGCCATGTCTAATTCCTGGACCGGAGTCTTAGACTAAACATTGCATGATTCCTGGAATTCTAATTAAGAATTTTGATATCTTTATTTTCTTTTTCCACTTAATTTTCGAAAAAAGCACAAAAAATTTACAAAATCATAAAATCCAAAAATTTCTTGTTTGAGTCTAGTGTCTCATATTAAGTTTGGTGTCAATTGCATGTTTCTGTTCTTCTTGCATTCATGCATGTGTCTTCATTAATCTTCAAGTTGTTCTTGATGATTTCATTACTCTGATCTTTAATTCCTCTTGACTTGAGTGTTTATGTGTCTCATATGCATTCTCATTAGTGTCAGTAGTATACAAATTGCTAAGTTTGGTGTCTTGCATGCATTATTATTTGATTTTAGTTGCATTTTGATTATTCCTCATTATTAAAAATCCAAAAATATTTTTAATTTGTGTCTTTTCAAGTCAATAATACAGAGAATTGAAGATTCAGAACATTCAGCAGAGGAATTGCACACAAAAAAAAACTGGGCGTTCAAAACGCCTAGTGAAGAAGGACAGACTGGCGTTTAAACGCCAGCCAGGGTGCCTGGCTGGGCGTTTAACGCCCAAAAGGGTAGTAGTTTGGGCGTTAAACGCCAGAATGTGCACCATTCTGAGCGTTTAACGCCAGGATGGCACAAGAGGGAAGATTTTGTTTTCAAATCAAATTTTTTTTAGTTTTCAAAATCTTTTCAAAATCAAATCTTTTTCAAATCATATCTTTTCAATCAAATCTTTTTCAAAATCAATTTCTTTCTATTTTCAAAGATACTTGCTATCAATTAATGATTTGATTCAACATTTCAAGTATGTTGCCTTTTCTGTTGAGAAAGGTTTAATGTTTGAATCATATCTTTTCTTGATAGCCAAGTCATTAATTTTTAAAATCAAATCTTTTTTTTAAAATATTTTTCAAATCATATTTTCTCAATCACATCTTTTTAAAATCAATCATATCTTCTTAACCACATCTTTTTCAAAATAACTTTCAACAAAGAATTAACAACAATCAAGGAAATCACAATTATCATGAATTACCTCAAATTGCATTATTGGAAGAGGAAATAAAAGAACAACAATCTATCCAAAACAAAATGAAGAATTACAATTATTAAAGCACATAACTAGAAAGAGGAGGAGGAGAAGATTAAGAATTGGTAAAAGAAAAGTGAATCAAAGCATGAATTAAACCTAGATCTAAGAAGAGAGATTAACCTAAACCTAATCCTAATTCTAGAGAGAAGTGAGAGCTTCTCTCTCTAGAAACTAACTCTAAACTAATCCTAATTATGCTATATGATTCCTAGATTCAATAATTGATTAATTGATGCCTTCCCCTCAATCCTTCATCCTTTTATTCCTTTCTCCTAGCAATTGGCGCCAAAAATGGGTTCAGAAACCCTCTCAAATCGCCCGGCACGTGTTGCATTAATGAAGTCATGTGCGGTCATCGACGCATGCGTGCACGGTACGCGTGCGCGTCCCTGGCCGATTCTGCAATGTGCGCGCGAGCGCCTTGTGCGCGTGCACGTGCATGGCTGACTTTGCTTCTTTGACTTTTTATGCTTCTCTCCACTTGCATGCTTCCTTCCTTGCTTCCTTTGATCCATGCCTAGCCTATTTCAATCCTGGAATTACTAGCAAACACATCAAGGCATCTTATGGAATCAAGGATGAATTAGAATGCATCAAAATAAGGCTTAAAAAGCATGTTTTTACACTTAAGCACAAATATGGGAGAGATAACAAAACCATGCTAATTCATAGGCTAAATGTGACAAAAGGTTATCAAAATACTCTAAATTCAATACAAGATAAACCCTAAAAATGGGGTTTATCAGTCGTCTTCGTTCGCGTTCTTCGTCGTTCAAGTTTGCTCGGCGTTCACCATTCGCGTTCACTCGCCGTTTACCGTTCGGGTTCGCATTCGTCTGGAAGCCATGTTGCCTTGCTTCAAACTCTGCAACCAACTCGCGCGCTCCACCTAGCCGCCGAACTGCTCTCTTTTGTTGCCGCCGTGAGTTCCCTAAACCCACCACCAGACAATACACTCACACAACACCAATAATCTGCTTCAAACTCTGCAACTTCTTATTTCTATTACAATAAGTAACTATTTGATTTGGCAGTGGTTTGGATTTTTTTCATAGACTGAATTAAAGTATACAATAGTTATGTTCTCTTCTCTATCACATTGATACTAAGCTTTGAATTCTCTTATTTCGTTTCAAGTTTACCGCACTCAACATGTTTGATGAAATGCTTTAACCATATTTCCGGTTGGTTTTATCAATTCTAGCTTTTAGAAACTTAGTAAGTTGATTTCACGTGAAATTAGAATAATTGGATCTTAGTAATTAGGAAATTTTAGCTGCACAAATAGCACCTTTGTAGAAAACATATTAGCATGATGATTCCACTTGCACTAGTGTTCTTCTGGTAAATTTTAACTGTTAGTGTGAACTTATTAATTTGCTAATTGTTCTGGTGTTCTTATTCTGTTGTTCTTCTGTTATTTTTATTTATTTATTTTTGTTGTGATTTTCTGTTCTTGAACTTGTTAAGTTGATAATTTGCTAAATTGTTGGGCTGCTGTTGTTTTAATTTGCTAATTTGTTAGGTTTCTGTGATTTAATTTGTTGGATTTTCTATTTAGGTCTTGTTCTTGTTTATTTGCTAAATTGTTTAGAAACCTAAAATATAAATACGTCCAGCCAAATAAGTAAAGAAAATTGTGTTATGAGGACTAATGAATAAATATGAATGCATAAGTTCGAAGCCAATATGAAAACCATCAACAAGAATACATGGGGAAAGAATGCCAAATATTAGACAAACCTCCATATCAAGCCTAGGATATGTATAGGTGAACACAATCTCTTCAACACACCTACGCACCCCTTGTGCCTATGGAAACGCAAAGGAAAATAACAACAACAATAAAAATATCAGTTGGTATCTAGTTTGTACAATGAAGCATCTAATTACTCAAGAAAGTCATAGCTGCACATATTTGATGCCATTAACCAATTGCTCCCAAAAAATAGCATGCCTCAATACAAATGAGACTTCCATACCTTATGTTTTTGCAGCAACTGTTTAAGCTGCTCCCATCGAACAATATTAAT
The DNA here is from genome assembly GCF_003086295.3 of Arachis hypogaea. Classification (NCBI taxonomy): domain Eukaryota; kingdom Viridiplantae; phylum Streptophyta; class Magnoliopsida; order Fabales; family Fabaceae; genus Arachis; species Arachis hypogaea. The sequence goes on from NC_092036.1 coordinate 94,525,140, forward strand.
GTCTTCTTTTGCACTAGAAGACCGCCTACTTTCTTGCCACTTTCCTCGAAGTTCAGAAGCAATAGCTGCAAATACAATTTACTCATTATATGCCAGATGATAGCAGGAAATCCACAAGCATCATCATACAGTGATAGGATAAAAATACATTGATCAGAAATCATCTCTAGGATCTTTTCATATCTCTCCTCGCTAGAAAGTAAATTTTGACTTGTAAGCAGTTTTGTCTCAAAATATTCCTTGAGAACTTCAGTATATGATCTCCTACAGATATGAAATGTTATTTAGGACATTGAATTATGGATTTAGCTAGGAAGGTCAGTTATTCACTATCGAACTTACGCCAGAAAGGGATGCAGAACTTGACCCATCAAGGAAACCTTCTTATAGTTATTTTAATTTCCCTGGAAAGAATATAAATCAAAGATATACTTAATACATGACTCGTAAACTAGATTATTAGTACAAAACTATCATACCTTGTAGACACGAAAATAGTCTGCAACTGCTGCTCTCTGCTCATTAGTCAACCTGTAAGTGTAATGGTAACATTTGAAAATATGATTATGGCCCTTAGTAGCCAAACCAAACCAAAAACAAGTTTTAACTATATAGTGTCTCATGGCCTCACCGTCTTGCCTTTCTATCACAGACCCAACAATGTACACCACGCCGACCACTATATACCCAGAGAATATGTCTAAACCCAAAGTCATCTGAAAGAATAAATCAACACAATAATTAAGCTAGAGTGCATCAGAAGACATTACTTCCAAATAACTATCTGACAGTAGGGGTGCACATCGGTCAGGCCAGGCCGAGTTTAGTTAGACCTGGAACCGGCCCTAATATAGCATTGGGTAAAAAAAGCAAATCCAACAAAATATGCCTCGGGTCTGGGCCGGGTTTCAGGTGAGCTGGGTCTTGAACACCCCTATCTGACAGCACAAAGAATGGTGCATAGACAATAGAGGGATATACAATAGTAGTATACACAAGTAAATGTTAGTAAAGGCCAAAGAGACAACTTTAGTCTCGCACTTTCATTTCAAACAATGTATAAATCACAAATTCTACGCTAGCTTTCAGTCTTTCACAGTATGTATAAAATGCACAAAATTACCTCTTAAGGAAGTATCTATTACTTTGACAGCTACAGTCATTAATGGCCAGCAATTGAGACAAACATCAGCACCTGAGCAGCAGTATCTAACATCATCATAATCTGACATATCCTACACATGATAATTAACCAACAAATGTTAAGAATCCCACAAAGAAGTAGAAAAACTCACAAGTACATTTTAATTTGAAGAGCTTCTTACTATATCAAAAATTAGCTCCCTCTCAACCGGAGTGAGAACATTATCTCCAGCATAAGCATTCCTACGTGCAGGCTGTAATACATTTAAAATAGACATCAGAATTCTTCCAAAAGTATCCTACATTAAAGATTTTAGGTGGGGTATTTATGAGTTGGTGTGCTATATTTATTACTCCCCTATATGTTGCTTATTTCTCTGGTCACAACACCCAACAATTCAGACAATCAGTAATATCATCTTTCTCTCTTTCGTCTAGTTAGTAGTTACTCTATTATTTCCACTGAATAACCATGAATCTTAACACAGACTATTTAGTGAATTCAAAAATATATGCATCAATATCCTTCAGGATTAAGAGAGAATTAAAAGAAACAAGCTTTCATATCTTACGTTGAGGTTGTAGATGGGTCCAATATCTATCTTTAACGGGCACTTGTCTTTGATGGAGTTTTCAAGTTCGGTGGCACTATTGAAGGTATTGTAGCGCACAAATATATCGTTATCTAGGGTGTACGAGAATTCCCTTCGTCCCAAGTAAGATGAATCACAAGCAGGATGCTTCCCATCTACAAATACAAAAACAAAAATATAAAAAAGATTAAAAGAAAAGATTATGACAGTAGACTGGTAGAATGGAATTTAAGCTTACCGTTGCCGTATGACATCCATCTATATAAATCAGCATGAGGAAACAGCTTACCTGAGGTCCAAAATATCAATGAATAAGCATAATTATATAATTATTATGAAATTTTAGGAATAATGAAATAGGAAGAGAAATTAAGTTACTGTAATATATTTTCAGATAACTGGGGTTGAACTCATTAGGAAGGGCCGCGATTTGGCCTTGCTGAGGCAGTTTTGGTTCATCAATGAGCATGTCATCGCTTTCTTTATAAGCTCCTTGGCGAGTCATTTTGCGGCGGTTGTTGGGGATCTGAAATTGAAGTGTGGAGATGTAGAAGACTAAGCGAAAACAGCTTAGAGAGACAGCGGAAATAGCAGATTGGAGCAGATGGCAGGAACCAGGGGTATTTGTGATGCGAATTGGCTCGGTTTTGATAGGAAAAACCATCTGATCCTATCGTACCGAATTTAATTGGATTGGTTTGGTTCAAATTTTTTGGTTTTTAAAACTAGTTTAAAATCCTAACATGTCCAAATCATGTTTGATGTACTAAAAACCTGTTTTTATGCTATTTTTCGCCAATAAAATGAAAAAAAAAACCAATATATGAGAAGTAATAACGTTAAATTTCATAAACTGCAGTCTACAATCATGGTTCTAAAAATCGAACCGGACCGACCGGTTCAACCAGATTAACCGGGAACCGGTCACCTAGCCGATCCGGATAAAGCCAGAAACCGCTTGACAAAAAACCGATAAAAAATCGGTCGAACCTGCGGTTAACCGGTGAACCGGTAGAACCGTCCGGTTTTTTAGCTGGTTTTTGGTTAGAATACTCCATCAAAACGACGCCGTTTTATACTTTATTTTAAAAAAAAACCTAAATGGCTACCCGTCCCCCAAGACCCCCAACCCACTCCCACTCCCCCTCCCACTCCCACTCTCACCCCTCTCGGCGTCTCCTCTTTCAACAGTCAAACTGAAGAAAGCTTGAGATTGAAAGAAGAGGAAGAACCCTAGCCACCCACAGTCACCCAGCCCGTAGCCACCGCAGCCCCCAGAGCCCCGCATTGTTTGTCGTCGCTGAGCCCTTCTCTCCCTTCTCTCTCTCGCGCTCTTTTGTCTCTCTGTCGCTGCTTCGCTGCTCCTCGCCGTGACTTGCAGCTAGCCACTTTACCAGTTGAGTTTACCCTAAATCCCTAATCTCCCTAATCTCCCAAAATCTTCGAAGAATGCTCCACTGCCACTGCCACTCACAACCATAAGCTCGAGGCTGGAGCATCTGCATATGACGGATAACCGATGCCGTGAAGAACACTCCCACTCCCACTGTCACTCACCGTCACAGGTTTTGGGTATCTGGCTTCTGGGTTTCTGGCTTCTGGGTTTCTGGGTTTAGGTCGTGCTGTTTTCTGGCTTCTAGTAGTTCTTCTCTTCAGTTAAGTTCTGTGTTTCTGACTTCTGTTCGCTGTTTTCATTTTTTGTTCTGGGCTTCTATTCTCCTGTTTTTTAATTTTTTAATTTTGTTTTTTATATGATTAATCAAATGTTGAATAAATTTGTTGTATGTTGAATTTGAGAATAAATTTGATGTATGTTGAATTTGAAAATTCTGCTCTGCTCTGTTCTTCAATTTTTTTATCTTTTTAATTTTTTTATCTTTTCAATTTTTTTTATCTTTTGGTGGTACTTATTAATTTTGTTGATTGTTGATTTAATTGTTTAATTGTAGGGATTATGATTTCTTGAGTTTGTTTTTTGAACTTTTGATGCCTAATGTAATTCAAAATTTTTTGTTTTGAACTTTTTGATGCATGTATTGTTGGCTTCTTGATGTGATTAGAAATTTTCTGTAAATCTGTTCATCAATCAATATTTAATTATTGGTTGTATTTAATTTGTGTAAATTTGTGTTTGTAAATTACTAAATTGTAGTTGTTATTAACTAGAAATTTTTATTTTTGAAGATTGTTAAGAGTAGTTAGTTGGATGGCTTCTAATTGGTACTCTTCTAACTGGTGGATAATAATTTCAATACCCGATGACACCAGGTTCTTCTCATAATTCAAAGTAAGAGTACCAAAAGAGTACTAACTAGAAGCCATCCAACTAACTACACTTAACAAAGATAGAACAACTAGATAGTGATCAAGTATTACATATATTAATTTTTAATAATTTTATTTAATATTTAATTAAACCGGTTGAATCTGGTTAAACTCCGGTGGGACCATAAAACCAGTGAACCAATTGTCTTACCGGTTCATTGACCGGTCCGATTCTCGCAACCTTGCATACACCACAGTAACTAACAAAATTCAAAGTTCAACAAATAAAAAACATAGTTCTTGATTTAAACTCAAGTTCAGCAATGACAAAGCAAAAACAAAGGTTTTCATAGTTTCCATTTGAATTTTCCAACCACATTTTAATTATTCCATTCATTCACTTGAAGGTCTTGAAGTTATAACCAAGGTTGCGAGAATCGGACCGGTCATTGAACCGGTTAAGTAACTGGTTTAATGGTTCAATGGTTCAACCGGGGTTAAACCGTAGTTGAACCGGTTTAATTAAATATATAATAAAATTTATTAAAAAATTAACTCTCCCATATGTAAATTTCTGTAAGTCAATCAAGCACTCTCCAAAACATCCAAAACATGTATCCAACCTAAGAATCACAAGCATAATTCAACTAAATCATATGAAGCCATATAGTAAATTCAATACAGAGTTGTGGCATTGTTTTTATTTTGAATCAATAACAGCAAAACAACAATTCACCAAAACAAATACAACAGATTGAATTTAAAAATCAATCTCAGCCGAATTAATAAATTAAACAATTGAATTTATAACTCAATCTCAGTAGAATTAATTCAATTCGAACGGACTGAATTCAAATAAAAATTCAAAACATTAATATCTCAAAATTCAGCAGAATAATCAATATACATCATATGCATGATCAGAATAAATTTCAAATTTCAGAGGGATAGAGTCAGGGAGATAGAAACAGGGAGAGTTAGAGACTGAGACTTGAGACCTGAGAGGCATGAAGGCTTGAAGCAGAGAAGAAGAGACTTGAGACCTTAGACCTGAGAGGGTTGAAGCAGAGACTAGAGACTTGAGACACGATGAAAGGTAGTCGCTTTGACTGCGAGACTCCACGCGAAGAAGAGAAGCAACGACAGTGAGACACAGTTTGGAGCATAGAAGCAGAAACGACGCCAGCGAGGAGGGGAGAAGCAGAAATGACGAGGGGAGAAGCGGCGACAACCCAGGGCGAGGAGCAGAGAAGCAGTGACGACCCACGGCAAGAGCAGCAAAGTTGCGACGACCCACGACGACAGAGAGAGCTCGGACAGAGAGAGCGACAGAGAGAGAAGGGAGAGAAGGGTCCGGTGATGGGTTTGAGCTTAGAAGTGGGATGGTGGGTGGTGGCTGTTCTTCGAATTCGAAGAGAAGAGAGGATTGGGTGGGATTAGGGTTTTCTACTGGTGTGAGAGAGAGACGGAAAAAGGGGTGGGGTGGGGTGCTATCAATTATCAGCAAGGTTCAGAAAACCGGACCGATCATCGAATCGCTCTAGTTCGATTAGTCTAACCATTGTTGTAAGAACCGGACCGGACCGACCGGTTCGACCGGAAAATCGGTGAACCGGACCCATAACCGGTCCGGTTGAGTGATGTAACTGGATAAGGAAGAGAGCTGTTTCGAACCGGGTTGAACCAGCCGGTTTTGATGAAAACCGGAAATTGGCGGTTTCTGGTTAACCGACCGGTTCGAAAATGTTTTTTTTTTTTATTCCTTTTCCAAAGCGAAGTCGTTTTGGTTTATTTTTTAAAAAAAAAAAAAAAAGAAAAGCCCTACGGGCTACCAAAACCCACCCCCACCCCAGTTTCCACTTTCCCCTTTTCCCCCCAACCCTAACGGCGCCTAACCCTATCAGCCCTCCGCGTCACCTCACTCACCCAGCCGCCAGCCGCCCGCTGCCCGCCGTCATCCTCTTCGTCTCACTGCCGGTCTGAACTCTGAAGGAACCAACTCAACCAAGGAAGTAGGAACAGGACAGAGACAGACCCGCGGCTGTTAATCATCGCCGTCGCCGTTGCCGCGCCGTCGCCCTCGCCCTTGCTGCGCCGTCGAACTCGCCCTTGCTGCGCCGTCGAACTCGCCCTTGCTGCGCCGTCGAACTCGCCGTTGTCGCGCCGTCGCCCTCGCTCTTGCTGCGCCGTCGATCTCGCCCTTGCTGCGCCGTCGAACTCGCCGTTGTCGCGCCGTCGCCCTCGCCCTTGCTGCGCCGTCGATCTCGCCCTTGCTGCGCCGTCGAACTCGCCGTTGCCTCGCCCTTCTGCTCTGTGACTCTGTCAAACAGGTTAGCTCCAGTTCTGTAATCTGCTTCTGCTCTGTTCTGCACTTGAAGTTTAATGATTGTTCTGTGAAATGCATTACACCCGCTCTGTTCTGCATTGGTATGACTGCAGTTTATGAAATTTAACGTTGTTACTTCTCATATATTGGTATTTTTTTTTTCATTTTATTGGCTGAAAATAGCATAAAAACAGGTTTTTAGTACATCAAATATGATTTGGACATGTTAGGATTTTAAACTAGTTTTAAAAACCAAAAAATCCGAACCAAAACCAATCCAATTAAATTCGGTACGATAGGATCAGATGGTTTTTCCTATCAAAACCGAGCCAATTCGCATCACAAATACCCCTGGTTCCTGCCATCTGCTCCAATCTGCTATTTCCGCTGTCTCTCTAAGCTGTTTTCGCTTAGTCTTCTACATCTCCACACTTCAATTTCAGATCCCCAACAACCGCCGCAAAATGACTCGCCAAGGAGCTTATAAAGAAAGCGATGACATGCTCATTGATGAACCAAAACTGCCTCAGCAAGGCCAAATCGCGGCCCTTCCTAATGAGTTCAACCCCAGTTATCTGAAAATATATTACAGTAACTTAATTTCTCTTCCTATTTCATTATTCCTAAAATTTCATAATAATTATATAATTATGCTTATTCATTGATATTTTGGACCTCAGGTAAGCTGTTTCCTCATGCTGATTTATATAGATGGATGTCATACGGCAACGGTAAGCTTAAATTCCATTCTACCAGTCTACTGTCATAATCTTTTCTTTTAATCTTTTTTATATTTTTGTTTTTGTATTTGTAGATGGGAAGCATCCTGCTTGTGATTCATCTTACTTGGGACGAAGGGAATTCTCGTACACCCTAGATAACGATATATTTGTGCGCTACAATACCTTCAATAGTGCCACCGAACTTGAAAACTCCATCAAAGACAAGTGCCCGTTAAAGATAGATATTGGACCCATCTACAACCTCAACGTAAGATATGAAAGCTTGTTTCTTTTAATTCTCTCTTAATCCTGAAGGATATTGATGCATATATTTTTGAATTCACTAAATAGTCTGTGTTAAGATTCATGGTTATTCAGTGGAAATAATAGAGTAACTACTAACTAGACGAAAGAGAGAAAGATGATATTACTGATTGTCTGAATTGTTGGGTGTTGTGACCAGAGAAATAAGCAACATATAGGGGAGTAATAAATATAGCACACCAACTCATAAATACCCCACCTAAAATCTTTAATGTAGGATACTTTTGGAAGAATTCTGATGTCTATTTTAAATGTATTACAGCCTGCACGTAGGAATGCTTATGCTGGAGATAATGTTCTCACTCCGGTTGAGAGGGAGCTGATTTTTGATATAGTAAGAAGCTCTTCAAATTAAAATGTACTTGTGAGTTTTTCTACTTCTTTGTGGGATTCTTAACATTTGTTGGTTAATTATCATGTGTAGGATATGTCAGATTATGATGATGTTAGATACTGCTGCTCAGGTGCTGATGTTTGTCTCAATTGCTGGCCATTAATGACTGTAGCCGTCAAAGTAATAGATACTTCCTTAAGAGGTAATTTTGTGCATTTTATACATACTGTGAAAGACTGAAAGCTAGTGTAGAATTTGTGATTTATACATTGTTTGAAATGAAAGTGCGAGACTAAAGTTGTCTCTTTGGCCTTTACTAACATTTACTTGTGTATACTACTATTGTATATCCCTCTATTGTCTATGCACCATTCTTTGTGCTGTCAGATAGGGGTGTTCAAGACCCAGCTCGACCTGAAACCCGGCCCAGACCCGAGGCATATTTTGTTGGGTTTGCTTTTTTTTACCCAGTGCTATATTAGGGCCGGTTCCAGGTCTAACTAAACTCGGCCTGGCCTGACCGATGTGCACCCCTACTGTCAGATAGTTATTTGGAAGTGATGTCTTCTGATGCACTCAAGCTTAATTATTGTGTTGATTTATTCTTTCAGATGACTTTGGGTTTAGACATATTCTCTGGGTATATAGTGGTCGGCGTGGTGTACATTGTTGGGTCTGTGATAGAAAGGCAAGACGGTGAGGCCATGAGACACTATATAGTTAAAACTTGTTTTTGGTTTGGTTTGGCTACTAAGGGCCATAAACATATTTTCAAATGTTACCATTACACTTACAGGTTGACTAATGAGCAGAGAGCAGCAGTTGCGGACTATTTTCGTGTCTACAAGGTATGATAGTTTTGTACTAATAATCTAGTTTACGAGTCATGTATTAAGTATATCTTTGATTTATATTCTTTCCAGGGAAATGAAAATAACTATAAGAAGGTTTCCTTGATGGGTCAAGTTCTGCATCCCTTTCTGGCGTAAGTTCGATAGTGAATAACTGAGCTTCCTAGCTAAATCCATAATTCAATGTCCTGAATAACATTTCATATCTGTAGGAGATCATATACTGAAGTTCTCAAGGAATATTTTGAGACAAAACTGCTTACAAGTCAAAATTTACTTTCTAGCGAGGAGAGATATGAAAAGATCCTAGAGATGATTCCTGATCAATGTATTTTTCTCCTATCACTGTATGATGATGCTTGTGGATTTCCTGCTATCATCTGGCATATAATGAGTAAATTGTATTTGCAGCTATTGCTTCTGAACTTCGAGGAAAGTGGCAAGAAAGTAGGCGGTCTTCTAGTGCAAAAGAAGACATTAATATTGTTCGATGGGAGCAGCTTAAACAGTTGCTGCAAAAACATAAGGTATGGAAGTCTCATTTGTATTGAGGCATGCTGTTTTTTTGGGAGCAATTGGTTAATGGCATCAAATATGTGCAGCTATGACTTTCTTGAGTAATTAGATGCTTCATTGTACAAACTAGATACTAACTGATATTTTTATTGTTGTTGTTGTTTTCCTTTGCGTTTCCATAGGCACAAGTGGTGCGTAGGTGTGTTGAAGAGATTGTGTTCACCTATACATTTCCTAGGCTTGATATGGAGGTTCGTCTAATATTTGGCATTCTTTCCCCATGTATTCTTGTTGATGGTTTTCATATTGGCTTCGAACTTATGCATTCATATTTATTCCTCAGTCCTCATAACACAATTTTCTTTACTTATTTGGCTGGACGTATTTATATTTTAGGTTTCTAAACATATGAACCATTTGCTCAAAGCACCCTTCTGTGTGCACCCAAAAACAGGTATGTTTTCCATATCAACTTTTTCTTGATAGCAAGTTGTTGATTTAAGTGTCTATTGACTCTTAAGTCATATTTTTGTTGTTAATTTGTAATTGCTATAAGAATATTAAAAGAGAAAATTTATCCTCCTTTGTTTCGGGTTAGATAGTGCATCGTCCCTATGAAAATAGGGATAAGTGTGTTAGTTAGTTAGGGCTTATAACATGCCATGGCTATTTCTTCCTTGTAGGCCGTGTTTGTGTCCCCATCAACCCAAATAATTGTGAAGAATTTGATCCCACAACGGTGCCAACCCTTATCCAGGTACAACTACAATGACTATCTTCTTACTTAACTAAAATATGCACACTATAATGGTTATCTTCATCCTTCTGGAAAGGAGGGTTGGATTTATTTTGCCAACTATTTGCCAAACTTGAAATATGAGGAGTATTCTATAAATAGTTGAATACTTGGGAATTGCTGCACTTTAATGTTGTCTCTTCTGGTCCCACCCTTTACTAATGCAATTTACCATGTGGAAGTGGTTGAACTGAAAAAAATGCTTGAACTTATTCACATTACTGATTACTCCATTTGGATGATGTATGTTTAATATTTGTGAAAATTTTAAAATTGCAGCTTTTGGAAGAGCTGAATAGGGAGGGCTTGAGGTCTGATGTTGAAGGAGGTTTGTTTGATACTCTGACAATACTTAGGTTTCTTTCTGGTAGAATTTTTGCATGTCATGGCAATAATTAGTTTTCCATGCATATAATTATTGTTCTATTTTTACATCTTGTTCAAGAATCAAGATTTTCCCAACTAATGGCTTTCGTCACCTTGACTTATGGCAGAATGGAATAAAACTTCACTTGCAAATGCCATCAAGCTCTTTAGGTCATCCTTCCTTCAGCCATTACTGAAAATTTGCAAGGTTTGAATCAGTTCTTCATTCTCTATTAAGTATTACCTATTTCTAGCTTGACAACAATGTGGCACGTTTTAAAATGCTTTTGGAATGTCTGCAAAAATGAGAGAGGAAACGCAAGTTGCATTTTGTTTCTTGTGCATTGCTAACTGTGAAATAATATTCAGGAGGAAATGGAAAGCTCCTATAATGCGAAACTACAGCAGTCGAAGAATCTCCTTAGTTGGTAGTCTCACTTCCATGATTGGCCATGTTCCTTTTGGAAGCCCATTTGAATTTAAATGGGGGTCAAGTCATTCTTGAGAACATGTAAGCTATAACACAAGCATTGATAAATTATGTATAGTCGTTGAATTTCGATATTATTATTTTAGGCTTCATCGGATAGGAGTTAGTATGGGATTGTATTTGGATGCTTCATCATAAGGACGTATGAAAGGGAAGGGAGATTCTGGGTTTCAGGTCTATGTAATGTAATGCATAACTCAATTACAAGTTATAACATAGATGCGTGCATGAGATACTAGTTCCATTTACAAGTTATAACTTATAACACAGATGCTTACATGAACTACTAGTTTCTTTTTCACCATAGTATATGACCTGTAAATGGGTCCTAGACATGCTTTACTATCATCTTAAACTCGAATGAATAATTTATGATGTAGGATTTTGGAAGAATGCGCCATATGCTATATGGATTATTATTTTTGTATAGACATTTAACCTAATTTATATGTGGGAAGTGTTGGATTAAAGACCACACTAATTGCAACAGAAAATAGCTGTTAAAAAAATTTATAAAAATTTTAGATATTAAAAATTGGGATTTTTTAATTTAAATTAGGAAAAACAACCATTTGTATCCATGAACTTTACGAACGCTGACAAAAGTACCCATTAAAGAAGGAAACTAATCTTGTATCCATCAAAGATGGATTCTGTACAATAAAAGTACCCAAATTCTGAATTTATGTTGATTTTTTAATAAAATTTTAAAATTACCCTCATCCTTTATTTTCAACCCCTTCTCTCTTTTTTTCCAAATCTCAAAACACCTTCATTGTCATTACCTTAACCACCTTTTATTCTCTACTACTCTACTAACCACTACCGTCGCCATTTTTCCATGTTGACAATGACAAAGACAACAAGGCAACCAGGCAATCCATCCGTTTCCACGCAACGCTAGATGGAGAAGCTCCGGAAGTGAGACTGAACTGAGATCCAGCGCGCAAGGTCTTGTGGTGCGATTCAACTCCTCCTAGGTCCACTTCAAGCTCATGGACTCCATGAAAAAAGGTACTATATTTACAACAGTACAAATTACAAATTTATTATATAATTAACAAAGTTGAACTTTCTCATTCTCCCAAATCACCACCATCATGTGCAAGATTCCTGTGTTACTCACATGCGACCCCACCAAAGCAATCTTGCCAAAGTTTTAATTTTTAGCATCCAAAGGTGCTTCTCCTTCTGACATTGTATTGAAAGTGATGGAGAAAGGGTGGTGATGGTAATGGCGGTAATAGAGTGTTGATAGGATTTGAGATTGAAAAAGTGATGATGAAAAGTAAAATTAAATGTTAGAGTGAAGTTGTTGTTTATGGCTGTGACAGTGGAGAAGGAGGAAGATGAGGCTGATGGTTGGTGACGGTGGCGGTGATGATGGTGTTGGTGAAGGTGGTAAAATTGATGAAAAGAATAAAGAGAGGGTTGAAATTTGCTGAAAGGGGTATTGAGATTAGGGTTAGAAAAATAGTAATTTTGGATTTTTAGGTATTGAGATTAGGGTTTTTAGGCAATAAAAGTGTTTGAGGTTTGAGAAAGAAGAGAGGAGGCGTTGAAGATAATGGTGAGGGGTAATTCTGTAATTTTATTAAAAAGTCAATATAAATTTAGGATTTGGGTACTTTTGTCGTACGGAATCCATCTTTGATGGATACAACATTAGTTTCCTTCTTTAATGGGTACTTTTGTCAGCATTCGTAAAGTTCATAGGTACAAATGGTTGTTTTTCCTTTAAATTAAATATAGTATTTACGAAAATAAATAAATGTTGAAGTAATTACAAAAATACATTCTCAGTCACATTTCGAATAGAGGGTCTTTATTGAAAATGACCACATCTTAGATGCACAGACCCTATTTTGTGATAGAGTTTTTACGGGTCATATATCTCAGATACAACTGTACTTGCAATGCTATTTTCACTATAAATTCTTAATCGACAAATTTTCGCCCGTCAGGGTCGGTGCATTCGAGATATGCGCGATTGCGTATATAAGTCACAGCATCAGGGAAGAACGTGGATTATAACAATTTTTTTTCCAGATTTGTGAGCTTTTGGACGTGGGAAATCGAGTTCCTTGACAACATATGACCCCCCGACAATATTTTCGCGAAGGAGACATCAATAGATTGAATAATATTTAGCACGTAGCTGGAGCATTGGACTTTGAGGTTGGTAGTTTAACATTTTTTATTGTTAGTAATAAGGCAAGCAATGCATTCGTGAATCGTACCTGGAAGACACTCCTGCAAAGCTTGTAAGAGCACAGGAATCTTGTTATACGACTCTTCCCAGTTGCCATAGATCTTGGCAATTGCTTTCTGCTTTGCCATCCACACCTTTCGATACGAGGGCTTGAAATGGTAACTCTGATGGACAACACTTTGCAACACTAGGATAGACACCAATAGGTCAGTCTTTATCATAGGTAACATGACCTTGCAAATCAAACCACTATTCAGCTGAGCATGCCCTGAGACATGGTAGATTCCAGACAGGTATGTGATCCACCGAACCGACGTACCTCCCTGCAAATTTCGCTCGGATGTCAACATCATGCATAACAAAAAAAACTAACGTATAGAGTCTAATGCATCCAAAATATAACGTAAAATATACGAGTAATTCAAGTTCTGTCGTAATGCCACACGAAGACTCCATGGACAACCATTGGTAAATTGCTTGCATCAACAATGATATTTAAGCCCATCTGACTCCAGAACTCTGTACTTCGCATTTCGTCGAATACTATAGTTCTTCACCGCCATTAGAACTGCTTCTCGGTTCCTGAACCGATGCCCAACTTGGAATTCCACCCCACCGTCCATGTTGTAATCCTCCCCGTTTCCAGGGTTCAAAAGATTGTCCGCCTGCATTGCATCCAAGTTCAACGTCTGATAATGGCTAGGACCATCTGATAGTCGAGGAATGGCCAAAGGGGGAGGCAGCAGAAACCTACCAACACCACCGCTGGGAGTCTCTGGTACAAACTCATCTTCGGACGCTGTATCGCTTGATGACCTGGACCCGGCAACATAGGTTGAATCGCCCTTACTGTTGTCCTCGTCTGCACTACCACAAGGCTGGGCATAGTGGATCGGTACCGCCTTGAGTGGCACAACTTCAGGAGTCGAAAGAGACAGCCCACCACTAACAACTACGTTACGGATCGCAGCATACAACTCCATCACATGTTGTGGGATCAGCCGTGCATGTACGTTGAACATTACCATCACATGCTGATCCCCATCAATCCAAAATAACCAGTTGGTAAATCCACCGTTCGGAAGCACATTCAGAAATCTATATGCAACCTGCCCAACCTCTTTTGTTCCTACTCCTCCCATATTGCTAAGCAAGATTGTGTTTAGCGCATCCAGGCTATCAACCCAGTAAGTGCGCAACATGACAATCTTGTCAGACTCAAAAATTACTCCTTCATCAGCGTGTCTGACTATCCCATTGGGATAAACCACCACAAAGAAGAATTGGTTATTCTCCATCAGAACAAAACGGAGAGAAGAGAAAGAGAAGAATGGTTTGTGAATTGTGAGGAGAGCTATTGAAATGGTCTCTATAAATAAACTTGGTCTACAACATATCTTGGCTGCAGAGACATCTATACCATAATACACATATCCTGGGTGTTGAGACCCTAATTATAATTTTGACTATATCTCGGATGCTGAGGGTGGCATTAGGAAGCTGGGTTTATCTCGGATGCACTGACCCCAACCACGAAACGAGCATATCTCGGATGCACAATACTTGATATATGCTCATGTTCATATCACGGTTACATATGAGATATGACTCGCAGAAACCCTATCACAAAACAAGGTTTGTGCATCCAAGATGTGGTCATTTTCGACAAGGAACCACAGTATCTGAGATGTGACTGTGGATGTATTTTTATAATTATTTCAACGTTTATTTATTTTCATAAATACTATATTTATTTAATTTAAATAAAAAAATCCTTGTGCCATTAGGTTACCCAAACAGTGTTAGGAGCAAAGTTCTGAAATTCGAATCGGTCAGCGAATTGTTCTAGTTACCAGTTTATTTAGTGGTTCAATCAGTTCAACTGTAATTCAATTAAAATAATTGAATTATAATAAAATAATAAATAAATACAAAAAATACGAATACAAATAATTATGTTAAATTATAATCTTTGACTATGATTTTTATAATAATGTGTATTGTAATTATAATCATTTGGTTAATATCTATCTATTAGCAACTTATAATTTTAAACTTGAACTAAATTTATTAAGAATTTTAAGATTTTAATTATTTTAGTTTTTTCTTTCAAACACAATATATATTTAAATATATATTTATTTTAAATTATATGTATTATAATTTATTTATATTAATATTTTAAATAAATATATAACTTATGAGCTTTTGACAGTTGGTCTTGAAATAACTTGCCTCTTTGCAATGATGACATATGACTTTACTTAGATTCTTCTTTTGCTCATTTGAACTTGATTTCTTACACTTGCCTTTACTCCTCATTAGCCTTATCAATTTTTTAGGAAAAAAAATTTCATCATCCGAAATACTATCATTGGAATCATCATCCAATAATTTAATTTTTGATTTTAGGGCCACTCCTTTTTTTTTGTGTCTTGCTTAGTATGTATGGTTTCATATGCTAGAAATTTGCCTCTCAACTCATCATAGGTTAAAGGATTCAAGTTGTTGCTCTCGGCCACCATAGTAGTTTTGGTTTCCCACTCTTTTTTATAGACTTCTAAGGACTTTTCTCATAAGTCTTTGTTCAGTGTGGGTCATACTCATAACATCCAAGCTATTTATGATGATTGAGAATCTCTTAAACATTTCATCAATGGTTTCTTCATCCTTCATGAAAAATATTTTATACTCTTTTCACAGCATATCAATCCTTATTTCTTTGACTTGTTTGGTACCTTCATTTGTGATTTGGAGTTTATCCCAAATCTCCTTTGCCGTCTTGCATCTAGATACCTTCCAATACTCCTCGAAGTTGATAGCATGGTACATCAAGTTAATGGCTTTTGCATTTAACTCCACCTTCTTCTTGTCATCAATATTCCATTCGTCTTTTTCTTTTGGAATCACTACTCCTTCAACACTTGTCTTGGTAGGAACTTAAGGACCATTTACAATGATATTCCATATGTTCTAGTCAATGGATTGAACAAAGATCCGCATCTTTTCCTTTCAATAGGCATAGTTCTTCCCATTAAAAAAAGAAGCCTGTTGTTTGATTGACACTCTGTTAAAGTGTAGACCACTACATAGCATCCAAGTTGTTAGTCATTAGACCTTTCCTCCAAGTTGTAATGTTTGATTCTTGAGACCTAGTTTTTGATACCAATTGAAGGTTCTTGATGGCCTACAGAAGGGGGGGTTGAATCTATGACTTTCTTTTAAACTTAATTAATTGTGCCCAACACCAGAAATTGAAACTTAACTTCTGTTTTGTCTACGAAATGAATTATGCAGAAGATAATTTTATTTTATCTCATAAATCGTGAAAAATAGAATCAGAACATAGAGAAAGAAGATGACACAGTCATGTATCCTGGTTCAGTTGTCTCGTGCAATACAACCTACATCTAGTCTCCACCACAACAGTGGTAAAAGTTTCACTATCATATCAAATATTACATACACCAATTTCCTAAGATTCAACCGAATCCTATCTGAGATAAATCAAGCTTCAACCTAAACTTGATTTGGCCAGACAACTTCCTAGACTCTCAACACACTAAGTGATTACCCAACTTAATAAGGGATACAACTTAGACATCAGAAACAAAACAGAAATACAATCAAAGGGATCTGAAATAAAGGTATCTCTCGCATTCTTTTCTCTTAATGGCTTTTTTTTAAATGCCTCTCTTTTATGCCATTTACTACTTAATATAAATAAAGAAAGATACAACATTAAAATAGAATACTCAATGATAAACCATGAAAGAGATGATGTTTAATAGCGTTGACGCTATAAGATGAACCGGATTTAGCACTTTCTGATGAAACTCTCTATCTTGTCAAAATATTTTTTTAATGTAAAAACACTATCCAAAATGTTGAACTCTTACAGGGAAGCTCTCAATGAAACTCAAATTCTGGTTCTCTCTCCTTGAACAGAAATAAAGATTATTTTCCTATTTATATGAGCTCTGTTTCCTCAGCTAAAGTTTGCTTCACAAGTCAACTCCTTAAATCTTGAACCAACTGAGATCTTACCTCTTTTTTCTTTAATCAACCCCAAAAATCAAGAATTTGAATTCATAAATAAGTAATGTTATGAAGGATGAGTACCGGTAGTTTTATAAATCTTAGATTCTTCAATGAATTTGCCACATTCAAGTCCTTAATCTTATGTTTTAGCTCGAAGAAATTATTTTAATCATTGATTCACAGCAGAAAAAAATAGTCACCACTTTTTTTATATCATTCGAAATGATGGTGAAAAGAAAAAAAAACAACAAATAATTGACTTATATGTTAATAAAAATAAATTACTTTTTTTTTTAATTGTGCTTAATTTGTTTTTTTTGATATTGATTTGACATAGCTTCCTTGATTAGCTTTTTCTTTTTTCCTCTTTGGTATTAAAATGAAAAAATAAAACTTTTTTTTTCTGTGTATTACTTGAAGACACCAAAGTTCCACCATCATCTATTTGCTTCTTCTCTTCCTGAAGACAATAGACTGGACTAGTGGTTTAGTTCATTGTGCTGTGATTTTGGTTTGGGCTGCATACTGATGTTTTTTACTTGAGCCTACATCACTAAATAACACATCAAAAACACACTTGAATTATCAACTCAAATAATACTATATTT
The DNA here is from genome assembly GCF_003086295.3 of Arachis hypogaea. Classification (NCBI taxonomy): domain Eukaryota; kingdom Viridiplantae; phylum Streptophyta; class Magnoliopsida; order Fabales; family Fabaceae; genus Arachis; species Arachis hypogaea. Next base: position 94,542,727 of record NC_092036.1, read on the forward strand.
ATCATCATCAAAATGTTTTTATTTGTTTGTTAAACTCAACGATAATTTAACTTAAGTACTAATTAGCGTCTCATTCGAAAGTTTCTCTTGAAAGTACCTATGCCAAGTGTCAACCAAACCTTGTTGGTCAATTCTAAACCACCCTTAGCCATGCGTGGATTCCTTAGCCACAAGAGACCCAGCCTAACACTAAAGAGTAAACAATTACAGCCATATAAACAGTAATATATTTTTATAACGTGCTAGTTAATATTAACTCTCTTAATATTTCTCATCGAAGTTTTGTAACTTAGAATGAAACGTGTGTGTAACTTTGTGTTACTAATTATACTTAATAATCTTCATATTATCATTATTTCATATTTCTTAATATAATAAATCGTAGAAACTACTAAATAAAATTAAAGTGTGATAACGTACTTATCACAATAGCTTGCGTAGATGTCAACATTCATATCTTCATATATCCATGGGAGGTTTGAATTTTCAGTCACTTGAAAACGAGTGACAAAACCATTTATAAATCACAAAATAATAAAATCAAGAGAAAAAGAAATACAAATTTAAAACAATAAATAAATATATAAGAAGAAGAATATGTCATGGGATATACCAAAAGACCAAGATTTTGTTGCCATTTTTCTATAGGCTAAACAAGGCATCTCTACCCTAGCCTCCACAGGACTAGAATCCTTTTTCAGTGTTTCTCGGTCAGTGGCAGATCCAAAAATTTTATAAGAGGGGACAAATTAAATATAAAATAAATTAAAATATAACATAATAAAAAATCAACAAAATATAAATTATAGTATATAGGTCAAAATTAATAATTATATTATATAAGAATTAACATTCAACTATACATACTTTAAATTTTGGTATTTTTAAATTTGGTCTGTGATATTTCATATAACTAAAATTATCAATTTATCATCTGAAAGTAAATTTTAAAACATTCTCTTTTTTAACCTATACAATCATGTAATCTGTTAAAAATTCATCTTTCATCTTGTTTTAAAATATTATTTTAATAATTTTTATTGTTTAAAAAATTTATTCAATTATTCCTGTTGTCATAGAAAAAGTCAAAATAACTTTTTTATAATTATTACTTTTTACATTGATCTAAAATTATTTTTTTCAATAACTTTTTAATTATTTATATATTTATACGCTTTTTATTATTTTTTAAACCTATTTATTAATTACTACAAATATATTATAATACACAATATAATTTTGTTACGGCCTGGCCCAGACAGCAGACGGCCCGACCCGACCCGTCGACTACACGACCCAAAGGGTCGGGTCTGGGCCATAGGCCCCGGCCGGACACGGGTCTCTAACAGCTCCTCTACAGCTGTGCGGAGGAAGCTTCTGGGAAGGTAGGTCTGCTCATGAAGGACCCACCTCTGACACGGTATATAAGGGGAGGGTCCTACCCCTTCCCCGAGGTACGTCTGATACCACCTTTTCCCTTTTCACCTGCGCACGATACTGACTTGAGCGTTGGAGTGTCATTGCAGGTGACACCCCCTCTCTCCACAACGAGAGCTCGGCAACTCGGCTAGCACACCCCGGCTCTGCGACACGGATCAAGGCGTTCCCACCACTCAGAACCATCACCCGATCTATCCGGTACCCGAAGAACCGAACATTGGCACCGTCTGTGGGGATACCTGAATGGACATCGTGCAGGGTCCGGGGAACCATGGCCGCGCAGCGGCCCGGAGGGTGTAGCCTCCGTCGTTTCTCCACGAGAGTGACACAGGTCCCCCCAGCGACGTACCGAGCCACAACAAAGAACCCGAGAAAGACGCCCCTTCGGGAGAACTGGTAGTGACAGCGCTAGGATAATGCAGGAACTGCGCCATCGGGTGCAGAACCTGGAGCGACAACTAGCGGATCAGGAGCAATATCAACGAACTTCCGACCCAACATACTCCCCATCTCCCGAAAGTCGAGAAAGAGCCTCCCACCGAAGTCGTTCCCGGCACGCCCCCACCTCTAGAACGGAAGTGGAAAGTAGCCGGGAAAACTCACCTAACCCGAGGAGACGACTTGACACAGTCATCTATGCCCGAGGGAAGCAAACGCGCACCACGAGGCGAGAACGTGAGGACGGCGAAGAGAGATCTGGGAGGACACGACGACCCCTTATAATGGGCGCCACCCCATTTCATCGTTCCATCCTCGAAGTCTGGTTGCCAAAGCACTTTGACAAACCAACGGACGTGAGGTATGACGGAACCCAAGACCCATTGGAGCATCTCACGGCCTTTGAAGCTAGGATGAACCTAGAGGGAGTAGGAGACAAAGTAAGATGCCGCGCCTTCCCGGTCACCCTAGCAGGAGCTGCGATCCGGTGGTTCAACAGCTTCCCGCAGGGTTTGGTGACCGGCTTCTCCAACATTAGCCGTGCCTTCCTAGCACAATTCACCACCAGAATCGCGAAGGCAAAGCACACCATCAATCTCCTCGGCGTGACTCAGAGGACCGGCGAGCCGACCAGGAAGTATCTGGACCGGTTCAACGATGAATGCCTGGAAATAGAGGGGCTAACCGACTCCGTGGCTAGTCTTTGCCTGACAAACGGCCTCCTTAATGAGGATTTCCGAAAACATTTGACCACGAAGCCGGTCTGGACGATGCACGAAATCCAAACCGTAGCCAAGGAATACATAAACGACGAGGAAGTCAGCCATGTTGTGGCTGCCAACAAGCGGCAGCCCTTCTACAATCAACCCAGGCAGCACGGTAGCGGAGAAAGACGGAAGGAACACGCCAGAGACGGCGGACCGAGCAAGACATCCAGGTCATTCCCACGAGTCGGGAAATTCACCAATTACATTCCCTCACCGTCCCCATCATGGATGTCTATCAACAGATAGCCGAGAAGGGGATCCTGTCGAAGCCATGACCTCTGAAGGAACGGACAGGGGGAAACAAGAACTTGTATTGTGATTACCACAAAGGCTACGGCCACAAAACACAGGATTGTTTCGACCTGAAAGACGCACTGGAACAAGCGATCAGGGACGGGAAACTGGCCGAGTTCTCCCACCTCATCCGGGAAACCGAGGAGGCGAGATCGTGACTGCAAAGGAGAGGACAAAACTCGCGCGGCAAAGCGACGCCACGAGTCAGAAGATAATAATCATGGCCTTACCATCGTGAACGTGGTAACGGCAAGAGACGCGGCTCTGAGATCGAAGTCGGCGCAGAAGAAGGATGCCAAGGTCCTCGCGGTCTCGTCCTCTAGCACCCCGCTAAATCCGAAGAGGACCCCGCCCATATTGTTCGGACCAGACGAGAAATGGTTCGAGGAGATCTCGGAAAACCCACCAATGGTCATCACGGCCAGGGTGGGAATGGGCCTGGTCAAAAGGATCCTTGTGGACACCGGTTCCGACTCGAACATCATGTTTCGCAACGTGTTCGACGCTTTGGGCCTCCGGGATGCCGACCTGAGAACCCACCAGCACGGTGTGGTAGGCCTAGGCGACCACTTCATCAAGCCTGACGGAGTAGTGACCCTACCTGTGTCCGTAGGGTCAGGCCAAGAGAGAAGATCGGTAATGGCGGAGTTCGTGGTCCTCCGAGACTTGACGGCCTACAACATCATCATGGGGAGGAAGACCATCAATGACCTCGAGGCAGCGATCAGCACGAGAATGTTGGTGATGAAGTTCATCATGGATAGAGGGGCTGTGGGATCCATTAGAGGGGACCTAGAAACGGCAGTCGCTTGCGACAACGCCAGCCTCTCCCTGAGAAAGAAGTCTAAAGAAGCGTCAGGAGTGTTCCTCGCCGGCCTAGATGTTAGAGTCGACGACAACCCTAGACCCGAGCCAGAAGAAGATCTGGAAAGGTTTAGGGTCAGAGACTTTGAGGAAAAGTTCACGTTCGTAAACAGGAACCTCCCACATGAATTGAAGGAACCCTTGGTGGAAATGATCAGGGCCAATGGTGATCTGTTCGCTTGGATGCCAGCCGATATGCCGGGGATAGACCCCCAATTCATGTCACACTGCTTGGCCGTAAAGGCGGAAGCCCGGCCAGTGGCTCAAAAGAGAAGGAAGATGTCACAGGAAAGAGCGGAGAAGGTGGTCAGGCAGACGGCCAGTCTCCTCGAAGCGGGGTTCATCCGGGAACTGGAATACTCAACGTGGCTGTCGAACGTAGTCCTGGTAAAAAGCACAACGGGAGATGGAGGATGTATGTAGATTATTCCGATATCAACAAAGCATGCCCCAAAGACTGCTACCCCTCCCCAACATTGACGCGCTCGTCGATGCAGCGGCGGGTTACCGATATCTGAGCTTTATGGATGCCTACTCCGACTACAATCAGATACCGATGCACCGGCCCGATGAGGATAAAACAGCATTCATAACACCGGGAGGAATCTATTGCTATAAGGTGATGCCATTTGGCCTGAAAAACGCGGGGGCCACATACCAAAGGCTAATGAACAAAATATTTGACAGTCTCATAGGCAAGATGGTGGAAGTCTACGTGGATGATATCTTGGCAAAGACTACACAGCCTGACGACCTCCTGAGCGACTTGGGAAGTGTCTTCGCATCCCTCCGACAACACGGCATGAGGCTCAACCCGCTCAAGTGCGCCTTTGCCATGGAGGCCGGAAAATTCCTAGGATTTATGATAACCCAAAGGGGAGTGGAACCCAACCCTGAAAAATGTCAAGCGATACTCCAAATGAAGAGCCCGGGATGTGTCAAAAACGTCTAGAGGCTGGCAGGAAGGCTTACCGCGTTGTCCCGCTTCCTTGGAGCGTCGGCATCGAAGACCCTACCATTCTTCAACCTGATGAGAAAAGGAATAGCGTTTGAATGGACTCCTGCATGTGAGGAAGCATTCAACCACTTCAAGGAGATCTTGGCAACACCCTCAGTACTCGGGAAGCCCAAGGCCAGAGAACCCCCTATACCTATACCTGGCCATAACGGGGGAAGCCCTTGCAGCGGTTCTGGTGGGGGAAGAAGGAAAAACTCAACAACCAGTCTACTTCGTGAGCAGAGCGCTGCAAGGAGCGGAGGTCAGGTACAGCAAACTGGAGAAATTAGCACTGGCACTCCTGACCTCTTCCCGTAGACTGAGACAATACTTCCAGGGCCACCAGATTGTCGTGAGAACGGACCAAGGAATCCGACAAGTACTCCAAAAACCCGATTTGGCGGGGAGAATGATGACTTGGTCCATTGAACTCTCCCAATATGATTTACGATACGAACCCCGACATGCGATTAAGGCACAAGCGATGGCAGACTTCCTGGTAGAAGTGACAGGAGACCCAGCCGAAGAAATGGGCATACGGTGGAGGCTCATTGTAGACGGGGCCTCCAACCAAGCGTCCGGAGGTGCCGGGATCATTTTGGAAAGGCCATCCGGGGTCATATACGAACAATCGATCAAGTTCGAGTTCCCCGTATCGAACAACCAAGCAGAGTACGAAGCCCTCTTGGGAGGCTTAGCCCTAGCCAAGGAGGTCGGGGCAATGAGGCTGGAAATATGTAGCGACTCACAGGTCGTTACCTCACAAGTGATTAGAAGCTACCAAGCCAGAGATTCGTTGTTACAAAAATACTTAGAGAAGGTCAGAGAGTTGAGCAAGCTATTCGAGGAGGTCACGATCCAACACGTTCCAAGGGAAAGGAACACACGGGCAGACCTCCTATCCAAGTTGGCAAGCACGAAACCAGGATTCGGCAACCGGTCTCTCATCCAGGGCATGGCGAAGGAGCCAACAGTCGCCCTCCACTTGACAAGGCTAAGCCCCTCCTGGTTGGATCCCATCGCTAACTTCCTGGAAAGCGACAAACTCCCTGATGACGAAAAAGAAGCTAAAGTATTGAGAAGAGAGGTAGCCAAATACGCGATCATTCAGGGACAGCTGTTTAAAAAAGGACTCAGCCAACCCCTATTAAAGTGCCTACATCCCGACCAGACGGACTATGTACTCAGAGAAGTCCATGAAGGGTGTTGCGGCCATCATATCAGGGGCAAAGCCCTAGCGAGGAAGCTTATCCGAGCCGGATACTACTGGCCATCAATGATGGAAGATTCCAGAGAATTCGTGAGAAAGTGCATCAAGTGCAAAGAGAACGCCAACTTTAACAGAGCACCGGCCTCCGAGTTATGCTTGCTAACGTCCTCCCGACCCTTCTCACAGTGGGGAATCGACCTCTTAGGACCTTTTCCGGTTGGTCCGGGGCAAGTCAAATATCTCATCGTTGCCATTGATTACTACACCAAATGGGTAGAAGCCGAACCACTGGCCAGCATAACCTCATCCAATTGCAGAAAGTTCATGTGGAGGCAGGTGATAACCCGATTTGGCATTCCGAAAGTCGTCATCTCAGACAATGGGACGCAGTTCATTGACAAGAAGTTTGCAGAATTCCTCTCCGGTCTGGGCATAAAGCAGAAATTCTCCTCGGTAGAGCATCCTCAGACGAATGGGCAAGTCGAGTCCGTGAATAAGATCATCTTGTTGGGTCTTAAGAAGCGACTGGATAATAAAAAAGCTGCATAGGTCGACGAACTCGCCTCGGTCCTCTGGTCTTACCGAACAACCGAACAGTCATCCATGTGAGAAACACCCTTTCGCTTGACGTACGGGGTGGACGCGATGATACCCGTGGAGATCGGCGAACCGAGCCCACGGGTACTTCTGAAGGGAGTGGAAGAAGCAGTAGAGAAGGACCTAGCGGATGAAGCCAGGTAGAAGGCCCACCTGTCCGAAATAGCGCTGAAGCAGAGAATGGCCCTGCGCTACAACGCCAAAGTATTAAGGAGGGAATTTGAAGAGAATGACCTCGTCTGCGACGCAACGACATCGGGCTGTCGGCTCAAGGGGAAGGCAAACTGGCGGCAAACTGGGAAGGTCCCTACAGAGTCAAGGAAGTGATTGGAAGGGGTGCCTACAAACTAGAGAAGCTCGACGGTAAAGAGGTCCCGAGAACTTGGAATGCAGGTAACTTGCGAAGATTCTATTCCTAGCTCAAACACGCCGATCTGGCGACTTAACGAGCTCAGTAATTTATTTATTCATCTTTGACTAATACTCATCATGACAATAGACTTGCTTAGTTACCGGTTAACATTTACTTGTCAAAATTACCTCTTCATTGACCTCTCTTCATTTTGCATAACAAGTTCCACATAGCACATGTTAAATGGAACCACGATTCGGCACCCCGGGACTGATCACCCCGGGAGCCAACCAAACTTAGGCCACGACAAATGGCCACGACAACGCTAAAGGCCACGACCCGGCTTCACCAAATTACCAACACAACGGTTAATCAAATGCAATCGACAACGTAATACCGACAAAGCGATGACAAAATAAAACGAAGATCTACCAGATAATCGAATAAAGTCGACTAAGCGACAAATGTAGCACAACAAACTAGTTCAACAATATTTACAAACAAAAATAAAATCGTACACAAAATCACTTCTTGGGCATGTCAACAATCTTGCCATCCTTGATGGTCTTAAAGACGCCAATTATCGAGGTATCGAAGTCAGGAGCTATGATCTTCACCTGAGCCTTAAGAGCTTTTTCAGTCATCATGATTGCACTCTTTCCCTGCTTTACGACCTCCTTGTACTTCCCCTACCATGCAGCAGCCTCAATCCAAGCAGCCTCGGCCAAAGAAACGGCCTCATCACGTTCCCTTTCCAAGACGACCACCCGACCTTGAGCGGAACTCACCTGGCCCTCTAAGGTCATCTCTCGCTCAATCAGTCGGGAAACGGTGGCGTCGGAAGCCTGTAATTTCTCCTCAACTATCAAGGTCTTTTCCTCGGCATCTTGGAGCTCCTCAGTAACTTGGGAAAGTTGCTCCCGAAGGTTTTGACTTCAACCTTGAACTCATTGTTGGCCTGAACAGCAGTATCGAGCTTCCTCCGCATCGCCTGAATCCCCGACCACTCGAATTCGGCTTTCCGAGCAATCGCCGCACCACGAAGAAGGGGGTCCGATACATCCACCTTGCTTGCCCAGAGAAGTTGGCCCCATGAAAGTAGTCCTCGGTGCCCGGAAGAAGCTGAGAGTCTATGAAATTCCCAGCGTCGAAATTTCTCTCCATCATAGTAAGAGCTCCCTCAGGACTAGAGGACGACCTCTTTCTCTTCGGGTTGCCCACGACTCTCATATCAACCTGAAACTGCAGACTGGGGGTCGAGTCGTCATTAACATCATTGGCCTCATCTCGGAGGGGAGACACATGGGCGCCCTCAAGATTTTGGACCGGCACCTCGGCAATATGAGGATGAGGCGACTTCTCACTTTCGTTTTGCTCACGAGAAGCCTCCTGATCCTCGTGGGTCGCCTCACCCTCGCTATCGTCGGCAAGAAAACTCTTGTAAAGATCTTCAAGGCCAGTCACCTCGGCAGACATCCCCACTACAACACAGAAGGAAATCGGTTAGTCTCAAGCTCGGTAAAGCAAATCGAAGCCAAAGGTCAAAAAGAAAATGCAAGTTATAACTACTCACAGACATAACCCCTGGCGACCTCCCAGTCACCCATCAGTAAATGAGGGTTCACGTGATTCTTCCCAAAAATGGCGAACAACACGTCGGCAATCTTTTTATCCACATCGGACATGTTCTTATGGGTCACCTTGATAAGAGAATTAGACCCCGTCCCGAAACTCCAATACGTCGGGATGAGGCGTTGCCCTTCCAACGACAGCCAGAAGGGATGGTGACCTTTGATAGGATGCACTTTGAAATACTTGTCCTTAAACTCATGATAGGAGTCCTCGAACAAGCCAAAGATCCTCCGGCCCTGGGCAGAACGGAAGGACATGAATCCTTTCTTTGCTTTCCCTTGATTGGAGGGGTTTGTAAGGTTGAAGAGAAAAAGAAAAACATCTACAGAAACCGGCAGCTCTAAGAATTCGCACACCATCTCAAAACAGCAAATGGAAGCCCAGCTATTCGGATGCAGCTGCGACGGTGCCACGGATATCCGACCAAGAAGTGCCATTTGAAAGGGAGAGAAGGGGAGGCGAACCCCCAGCTGGGTGGACATGGCCTTGTAGAACCAGATCCAGTCGGGTATCCGGGGAGAGTTAAGGTTAAGTTCGTACAACCGCTCGTGAGAGGCAGGAACGAAAACATCGTAGTTAACCTCCTCGTCAGTTCCCCCACACAAGTACTCGTCTTGGCAGAATTTGGTCAACTCCTCCTCGCCCATCTGATTCGGAGAGTCCTTTACGTCGGAAGTCACCCAAGCGTAGGGGTCATAATCCACGGTAGAGGCGGAAGCTCGAGAAATGACACGAGGCATACCTACAGTGGGGTACCACTCAGTTAGTCTAGGAGGTCGGGAGTCCGGAAAAAACCCAGGAACTACATTTAGCCTAACCAAATAACTAAGATCAAGCATGGTTAAAGCAGAATTTAAGAAAAAAGTCAAAAACCTAGGAAGACAACACCCTGGAATGGCAACCCCCCTAACGCACCTATTTGACACTACACTCAAACATGCAAATCAAACAAGCAGCATGCATATAGAAGAATTATCAATCGGGACAAAGCAAACAGAAAGCAAAGAAAAAGGAGAAGAGTGCTTACCTGGTAGGAAGCAGAGAATGATGGATGCTCGAAAACGCGAAGATCACAGTAAAAAATTCAAAAAGGAAGAAGTAAAATACAAAGAAATCAAGAAGGAGAATGAATAAGGAAATGGAATGAAAGCGAAACGTCCAAATGGGGGGGATTAAGAAACTGTTTTGGAGCGCGAAAGGCAGGGGCAGAAGAGTCTTTGCTCACAGGGTTCAAAACAACCCATTATGAACATTAAATGCCCAACACGAAGAACGAGGCGACAAAGGGCTATCCCCAACAACGAACTGACACGCGCATAGGAAGCACGTCCCATCTACGAGCGGCCGACTTGGCGACATCGCTTGAGAAAAAACTTAACGCGCCAACAACGGCGTTCACGACCATTGTAAGCGCATGGGGGCACTGTTACGGCCTGGCCTAGACAGCAGACGGCCCGACCCGACCCGTCGACTACACGACCCAAAGGGTCGGGTCTGGGCCATAGCCCCCGCCTGGACACGCGTCTCTAATAGCTCCTCTACAGTTGTGCGGAGGAAGCTTCTGGGAAGGTGGGTCTGCTCATGAGGGACCCACCTCTGACACGGTATATAAAGGGAGGGTCCTACCCCTCTCCCGAGGTACGTCTGATACCACCTTTCCCCTTTTTACCTGCGCACGATACTGACTTGAGCGTTGGAGTGTCATTGCAGGTGACACCCCCTCTCTCTACAACGAGAGCTCGGCAACTTGGCTAGCACACCCCGGCTCCGCAACACAGATCAAGGCGTCCCCACCACTCAGAACCATCACCCGATCTGTTCGGTACCCGAAGAACCGAACAAATTTATACATATTAGGTTACTAACTTGTAAATTTTTTTTAGTATGTAACATAAAAATATATTTAATCTATAATATATATATATATATTAATTATATAGTAATAATAAATTAATAGTGCTAACATTTAAAAAAAAATTGGGGGGATCATGGCCAACTTAGGCCCCCCTTGGATCCGGCACTGTGACCTCAGTGGCCCATCTCCAAAACACAGCTGAGAAACAGTTATATATGCAAAGAGAAAGGTAATTAGAATCTCTAACATTGATTATTGGGGTAAGAATTTGATGAGGTCCTTTCTTTTCATAGAAAGCCTCATTACTATAGAGTTAATTAAACAAATTACTTATGAGGATAGTAGTGGAAGGAAGAATAGTACAAGAAACAAAACCGATGGCCTTGATTACTAGTAATAGAAATTAGTAACAGATAGTGATGATTTTAGTCCTAATCTTTTTTCCATTATTGTGCAGATTTGGAGCAAAGAAGCGAAAAGGCCATCACCATCACCATATGGAGCAACCATTCGGGCCCTTATCCAAGCTGATTTCTGCATGGCCTTGTATTTGTACCTAGTCCCTTATTTTCTTCTGTCCAGGTTTACAGAGCCTATATACCAAGAATGGGCATTCTGGAAAAAGTTTGGTTACCAATATATGTCCGGCTTCACGGCACGTTGGAAGTATTATTTCATTTGGTCGGTTTCAGAAGCTTCTATTATCATCTCTGGTCTTGGTTGGTGAATTCGTCTCCACCAAAGCCAAGATGGGATCGAGCAAAGAATGTGGATATTTTAGGTGTTGAGTTTGCAAAAAGTTCTGTTGTGATTCCAACTGTGTGGAATATTCAAGTCAGCACATGGCTTCGTCATTGTGAGTTTCTTATTATTGAGTTTTGCATTCTTTTTCTTCAAGTAGATCAAAGCCAATCTTTCAAAAGTTTGGCATGAAACTTGATTTAGGTAGGTCTTAGGCTTAGATCGCATAGTTACAACTTGCAAATTCTGAACATCATTAATTTTTTTTCTTCTCTTAGCCTGTAAGTCAAGCTAGATTCAGAATATGAAATTGTGAAAATCTTATTATGCTATCGTTTGTATTTCGCGCTAGATGTTTATGAGCGGCTTGTTCAGAGTGGTAAGAAACCCGGATTCTTTCAGTTACTTGCTACACAGACCATCAGTGCTATTTGGCATGTGAGTAAAACTTACACTGCATCTTGATTGATTTTTTTCCCAGTTACTTGCATTGCAAGTTAAGTCCTTTGCTTTGTTGTGCTGGTAAGTTGTATTGTTGAATCTACGCTTTATAACATTCTGGCTTTATTATTGCAGGGGGTGTATCCTGGATACATCATCTTCTTTGTTCAGTCGGCGTTAATGATTGCTGGTTCAAGAGGTAATACATTAGAATAAGCTAGTACGCTTTTCTCTTATTTTTTAACATGTCATGATGTGTTTCTTTTAAAACAGCCATTTACAGATGGCAGCACGCGACGGCCCCATCAATGGCAAACGCATTCGTGTTTTTGAATTTTGCTTATACACTTGTCGTTATAAATTACTCTAGCATCGGTTTCTTGGTTAGTTTCTCCCTCCCTCTCCAACCCTTCAGTTTAGTCGCTTATACTTCACAGTTTTAACTCATTCAAATTTGGTGTTTTAATAGTGTTCTATTGTTTCTCTGAATTTTGAATAGGTGCTAAACCTGCACGAAACTCTTGCCGCATTCGGACGTGTGTATTATATTGGAACTATTCTTCCCATTTTAATGATTCTTCTTGGTAAAGTAATCAAACTCAAGAGGCCTGCAAGATCCAAAGCTCAAAAAGAGCAATGGGGTAGACATTGCAATTCAATCTTCATGAAGTTTTTGATATGGGATTAGAATAGTGTGAGAGTCTGAGAGAATGCATTTCAATCTTCCATGGGTTCCTACCCTAGTTGGCATTCAATGTTTTGTAACATCTGCTTTTTATTCTTCACAATTTGGTATTTAATTGTATTTTTAAAAGCTGTTATTGAAGAAAATAATGATTCAAACATCTTGAATTTCTGTAATCTCTATGCTTGTTAACTCCTGACTCCTTAGAAGTTAGAATTACTTCAAGGTGTTCTATTTTTCAAATCTCAGCTGCAGATAAAAACTTGAACTCTCGTATAACTTTTTGTAGTGCGAGGAACTCCGATCCATTGTAACATACCATAATTATGTCTACATCTATATGCATATGTAAACCTCACTTGAAAATTGTATTTAATGTAAAATGTAATGCATCATTACACAAGTAATAAGAGTACACCTATTCTCATTGTTGTTCATTAAACAATCATAATTATACACTTAATTTCTATTCCGTTAATTTTCCAATTGAGTACACCACTGAGGCGAACAAAAACAATGCTGAAAGATGCCAAAGACAAAAGAATCTCTGAAAATAAAAGATTAATTAAGTTTAATTTGACAAAAACCATCAAACATCAACGGATTATGTTTCTAATAGAAAACATGTGAGTTACTTGATAGAAGAGTTTAGACTTTAGAGTTTATATGACAAACTTAATCCATTAAAAATTATGTGACGTTATTAATTAAAATAATATTTGACATGTTAAAAATTAAAAAATTAGTCTATAGTATTTAATGTTGTAAATCACGTAAAAAAATAAAATTACACAAAAAGTGTAAAGAGATTGAAACTTAAATTAGTTATAAAAAAAATATAAAAATCACTATTAACTTATAAATTTTTTAATGTGTCCTAAGAATATATTTTAAAAATATTATAAAAGATTTTTACTAAAAGTTATTAAAATATAATTGTTTTTATGAATTTTCAATGCATTAAATACATAAAAAACTTAAATAAATTTTATTATTATACAATTAAAATATATCCTTAATATAGTTAAATCCTTAATCATTCTCTAGAACTTGTAGGATAAAAAATATACGTGATTATATCCAACCGACATCGTGTATAATAAACAAGGTTGCGAGAACTGGACCGGTTAATGAACCGGTAAAACAATTGGTTTACTGGTTTAATGGTCTGACCGGAGTTTAACCGGGGTTCAACTAGTTTAATTAAATATTAAATAAAATTATTAAAAATTAATATATGTAATACTTGATCACTATCTAGTTGTTCTATCTTTGTTAAGAGTAGTTAGTTGGATGGCTTCTAATTAGTACTCTTTTGGTACTCTTACTTTGAATTATGAGAAGAACCTTACTTTGAATTATGAGAAGAACCTGGTGTCATCGGGTATTGGAATTATTATCCACCAGTTAGAAGAGTACCAATTAGAAGCCATCCAACTAACTACTCTTAACAATCTTCAAAAATAAAAATTTCTAGTTAGTAACAACTACAATTTAGTAATTTACAAACACAAATTTACACAAATTAAATACAACCAATAATTAAATATTGATTGTTGAACAGATTTACAGAAAATTTCTAATCACATCAAGAAGCTAACAGTACATGCATCAAAAAGTTCAAAACAAAAAATTTCGAATTACATTAGGCATCAAAAGTTCAAAAAACAAACTCAAGAAATCATAATCCCTACAATTAAACAATTAAATCAACAATCAACAAAATTAGTAAGTACCACCAAAAGATAAAAAAAAATTGAAAAGATAAAAAAAATTGAAGAACAGAGCAGAGCAGAATTTTCAAATTCAACATACATCAAATTTATTCTCAAATTCAACATATAACAAATTTATTCAACATTTGATTAATCATATTAAAAACAAAATTAAAAAATTAAAAAATAGAAGAACAGAAGCCCATAACAAAAAATAAAAACAGCGAACAGAAGTCAGAAACCCAGAAATTAACTGAAGAGAAGAACTACCAGAAGCCAAAAAATAGCACGACCTAAACCCAGAAACCCAGAAGCCAGATACCCAAAACCCGCGACGGTGAGTGACAGTGGGAGTGTTCTTCACGGCGTCGGTTATCCGTCATATGCAGAAGCTCCAGCCTCGAGCTTATGGTTGGGAGTGGCAGTGGCAGTGGAGTGTTCTTCGAAGATTTTGGAAGATTAGGGAGATTAGGGATTTAGGGTAAACTCAACTGGAAAAGTGGCTAGCTGCAAGTCACGGCGAGGAGCAGCGAAACAGCGACAGAGAGACAAAAGAGCGCGAGAGAGAAGGGAGAGAAGGATTCAGCGATGACAAACGATGCGGGGCTCTGGGGTCTGCGGTGGCTACGGGCTGGGTGACTGTGGGTGGCTAGGGTTCTTCCTCTTCTTTCAATCTCAAGCTTTCTTCAGTTTGACTGTTGAGAGAGGAGACGCCGAGAGGGGTGAGAGTGGGAGTGGGTTGGGGGTCTTGGGGGACGGGTAGCCATTTAGGTTTTTTTTTTAAATAAAGTATAAAACGGCGTCGTTTTGATGGAGTATTCTAACCAAAAACCAGCTAAAAAACTGGACGGTTCTACTAGTTCACCGGTTAACCGCCAGTTCGACTGGTTTTTTACTGGTTTTTTGTCAAACAGTTCCTAGCTTTACCCGGATCAGCTAGTGACTGGTTTCCGTTTAATCTGGTTGAACCGACCGATCCGGTTCGGTTTTTAGAACCATAATAATAAAGATGCAATGATTCAGATGGTGAGTCTTGAACACTTTATTTAATTATATATATATATATATATATATATATGTGTGTGTGTAAAAACCAAATAAAATAAAAATAGTCTTTTTAAAGAACAGAATGTACCCAATTAGGCTTGAGTTAAATTATATAAAAACAATTAGTTAAGTAACTAATAAATCTAAAACCAAATAAGTATAGTAACCAGTACTATTTCTAATAATTCATTTCCACTATGTTACGTGTATACTAAAATTAGTTATCAAAGTCAATTACTAATATAAAATACATGTTGGAATAATACACATTGAAATAAATTAAAGCTACATATGTATTTATATATAGATACATTGGTAGCTGATTTTAATAGCTGATTTTAGTGTACGAATAGTATTTTTGGATTTATTTATATACTTTGTTGTTAGTGAAGTATCAGCTGAGAGGTGGATGCCGTGTATCCAAGAATCACGATGCTCAATGATGGAATACAACAACTAACTTGAACTTTTAAAGTGAGTATGAGAGAATGAGTAAGATGCATATGTAAACAAAGATGTGAAGATGAATTGAATTCGTATAGAATGAATATGATTCTGCATAATTACATTAGTGATAGAATTTGTTACGGCCTGGCCCAAATGGAATATGGGCTGACCCGACCCATGAACCACCCGACCCGAACGGTTGGGTGCGAGACGTCCAAATACCGACTCGGACACGCGTCTTGGACAGCTCTCTACTACAGCTGTATAAGGAAGTTTCGAGGAAGGTGGGTTCTATCCTTGTGGGACCCACTTCTGACACGGTATATGTGGGGAGGGTCCTACCCCTCCCCCCAAAGTACGTCACATACCATTCTCACGCCTTTCGTCTACACACTTGACTGACTAGAGCGTCGGAGCATCTTTGCAGGTGACACCCGCTTCTCCACACGAAGTGCTCGGGACGTCGTCTACTCCAACCCAGTAACCCGGAACCAGGCGAGAGCCCCCTCTCATCAATCGGAATACTAACCCAAACTGTCCGATACCCGACCTACCATACATTGGTGTCGTTTGTGGGGACTCGCCCAGATGGACGTCATACTGGGTTCCACAAAACCAGGCCACGGGGCCGAGCGGAGAGGGGAAGCCTCGGTAGCTTCCTCCCGGGAGCGAACGAAATCCCCTCCATGATGAACCGAGCCGTCTTCACGATCACAAGAGAGGCGCCCCTTCGGGGGAACTGGCGACAACAGCGCCTACTTCATTATATTATACATTTGTGACATTTTATTTCATTCAGAGCATTTATTTTTTAATAAAAATAATTTCTTAATTTCTGGCGATGTTAAATTTCTGCTAACAATTTTGTTAACAAGAGTCTCCTAATTATGGCTTAATTGTGCCAAAAAAAATTTAGGGTTTATAAAATTAACATTACTCTGGATACATCTGACGGTAACCATTAACATAATCTCGCCAAATCCATTGAAAAAACCGATGAAAAATTCGTAGCTAATTAGTGTCGGACAAAATAAATCCGACAGTAAGCAGTTTTCGGCAATGTTTGTACCATAAACCCAAGGATGACGATAAATTCGACGGTACTTAACGTTTTTTTTATAGTAAAATTTTTATCTTAATTTTATTACACAATGTAATTCTTTTTTAATCTTACTTTTTTTAATTTAAATTTAAATTTATTTATTTTATACATTTACATATTAAATAACTTAAGACATTTTATTTTTTCATAATTTATTTTTTAATTATTGATATTAGATTTATAATTTTTAAAAATAAAAATATAAAAATAATTTTTTAAACTCAATAAAAAATGACTGAACAATTACAGTAGTGTCTATTAAACCGTTAGTATAAATTTATTATATTTCGTCACATGTTTTTCTTGGATTTAAGTGATTCCTTTTTAGGTTATACTTTACAATTTATTATTACATTGTTTAGTGTGTTTAATTTCATTAAACGTCATTATTGATGACTAGGATCAAGCGTCAAAATTAAAAATTTTCAACTGACAAATTTTCGAACAACCATTAACGTTATACTAAATTTTTTTTAAATAAATTAAAAAATTAATTATATAAAATAAATTAGATAATTTATTGATGACCAAGACGTTAATAATGAGCACTAATTGGCGTTAAAGTGGTGCGAAACTTTACCAACAATTATCTATGATATAGCCGTTGATAAAATTAATGTCCGAAAAATATCATTAAAATTTTAATTGTAACGACGAAATACCCTAATTGTTGACGTTAGGTTGTTGGTAACTCGATCGCGTGATACGCTGTCATAACGGCCGTCGTCGATAACATGCACCTTTGTAATAGTGAAAAATATGATTTCATTCTGTCCTCTATTTAATACAACATTTGAAAGGAAAAAATCAAGACTCTCGTTCTAATTTTTATATTGATTGAGTTTAGAGATTTTTTTTCTACTTTCTTGCATTTACTTGTATTGTATAATTCATATTGGTAGTTAGTGACATCACCATATAAATATATGACTTTACTATTTGTGTAAAATTTTAGAAATAATTTTTAAAGATTATAATTTATTATTTTTATCTGCATATTCAACTTTTGATAGTAATTTTTATTTATTTATGAATAATTATTTTTCATTTTAATATACATATATATACAATAAAAATTATTACATATTTTTAGGATGGCTTAATTATATTTATATGTTCATTGTTTTTAATGAATTGTCATCGAAAAAATTAATGTTTATGATAGTCTAAATATAAGAAAGTAAAAAATATAAGATATTAGTACTTTGAGTTCTTCGAAGTACGAATCTTGAAGTAAATATGATTATGATTATTGGACCTAGTTATATCTTGAATTAATATTTTGAGTCATTGCTAAATAAATACAATATTATTTAATATTATAATCATTTAGTATATATAAAAGTTGGATACAGTTACGAGAAATTTTTTTAATTCAAATTAGAAAACTTTTGTAATTATCTCTTTCTTATTTTTTAGGTTTAATTATTATTTATTAATGTAATAAAAAATAATAATAAGTTACATTCACATAATTAAAATAGATCATATTAATACATACATGACATTATATATATAGGACTATTATGCATGATAAATAATTTTTTAGTATTTTGTAATAATCATATAGTTAATTTATGTATAAATTATCTAATTTTTATAACATATGATCTATTGTATAATTTTTTTCTTTTTGTATGGGTATATTAAGAAATTTAAGAAATAAGATGTTATTTATATTAGAGAAATACTAGAGGGCCATTAGAATTTATTATTTTTAACCATCAATTGGACATCAATATTTAAAAGTGTAACCTAAGTGTGGGATAAAATATATTATTAGATTACTAAATTAAAAGCATTAGGTTGATGGCTAAAAGTGATGACACAAAATAATAAATTCTGATGATCTTCTAGTATTTTTCTTAATATTATTTTTGCATACGAAATAAATAACTTAAGTTATTATCTAGGATAATAAACATAATAATACCAATAATAAACTGATATTTTTTTATAAAAGAACAATAATAAAAATTATTAACTAAATTAATTACATAATAAAAAATATAAATAATTTTGTAACTAATAAAAAAATTACTATTTTCACATACTATTCATTTTACAAAAAAATTTAATAAATTAATTATTAATAAATTACAAATCAAATATTATTATTTACATATAAAAAAATATATTATCAATTATTTTAAAATAAATTAATTTATATTCATACTAAATAATATTTATTTAAAATTATAATTTAAATTCATGTGCGAGGCATCGAGAACAAAACTAGTTTTCCCGCCTAAAGAGGGGTTGTTTCAGCCGGGAATGCTTAATTGTTTTAAGGGTAAAGTATATTTTTTGTCCTTGGAGTTTATTAAAAGTTTCAAAATTACCCCTAAGTTTTAATTGGTTTCAATTTTATCCTTAATGTTTTCGATTTGCATCAATTTTATCCTTATCTTCAAATTTTTTGGTCAAACTATGGTCAGCAATATTTTTTTTCAATAACACCCCCCAAACCCTATTATCTTTCATCATCATCAAGAACAATAGCTACCCAACACTTCCGCCGCCATTTGCACCCCAATTCCGGCCACCGCAAGTGATGTATATCAAATTCTCTTACTCTCTTCCATGAAGAAGACTCCATTACAAGACCCATCATTCCACCACCGATCCCTAACCATGGCTCCAACCAACAAGAATAATGAAGCATTTGAAATCAAATCCATCAACATTTAAGAAGAAGAAGAAGCAAAATAAAAAATGGGCAACAGCAACATCAACAACAACAAAACACAACAACAGCTCCATGCAACAACAGATCAAAACTCCATAACAAACAAGAGGTACATGTCCTTTCTGATTCTCAATTATTTTCTCCTCTTTGTGGGTACCGTATCTTCAAACATGCTCTCAAAGATTTTAACAAAAAGATTTTACCTTTATCGATCTTTGTTGGAATCATATTGGAAATCAACAACCTTCTCTTCTCATGGGGGGGTTTGTATCTTTCAGTTTCTAAGTGTTGAAGGTAAGGTCTCATGGAAGTTGTTGGAGTCAAGTCAGAGATGTTTGAGCTTCTTTAGAGCTCCGATGGTGATCGAAATCTCACTGATAAAGTCACTATAGGACAAATTGATGAGATGGTGTTGAGATTTGGAGAAGTTCATTGAAATGTCGCCAGAAAATGTCGCTGGAGAGGAGGTTGTGAGCGAGGTTGAGTAGCTGGAGGTTGGCGAGGTTGAGTCCCTAGAGGTTGGTGAGGTTGAGGAGCGGCGTAGAAAGGTGGCTAGAGAGGGAGGGAGTTGTTCTGGAGGTAGACTACACGACGGAGGAGACCGTCGGAGAGGAAGTGAGGGATGGGGCTATTCCTGAGTGAGTTTGGGGATAATGATGAAAGAGAAGAGGGTTTGGAGGGTGTTATTGGAAAAAAATAATGTTGACCATAGTTTGACTAAAAAATTTGAAGATAAGGATAAAATTGATGCAAATCGAAAACATTAAGGATAAAATTGAAATAAATTAAAATTTAAGGGTATTTTTGAAACTTTTAATAAACTTCAGGGACAAAAAATATACTTTACCCTTGTTTTAAAAAAGGGGATAAACGTCGTCGTTTAATGCCAAAACTCAAAACCCTAATTTTACTCCTCACTCGTCCCTCTCACACCCAACATCTCTCTCAGTCTCTGAAACACTCTCATCTTCACTCGCACCACCCACAGGCCAATACTCACACGAAGCAGCCAGCAACTCGGCTCAGTCATTCCGTCGCCGGGTCTCGTCATGGTTCGTGTGTCGCCACCTTCTTGGCCTCGTTATCACCGGCTCAGTCAAGCAGAAGTAGAAGCAGCCAGCAACTCGCCCCTGGTTCAGACGTCATCGTCTTCTTGCTTCTTGGCCTCGCCGTCGCTGCCTTTTCGCCGGTCTCGTAGCCGAGTCGCCGTCGTTAGTTGCCTTTCCCTGTTCCCTCTTTTTCAATTTTCCCTTGTCCTTGTCAACCCTAGTTCATAGCTTCTTGCCTTCTTCTTTAACTAATTAATTAATTTGCCATTTTGCTGTAAATCATCACTGAATTTAAATCATGTTTCTAATAAAATTATACAGTACTGTTAGTCTGTTAATATCATAATTAGAAAAACAGATGGAGTCCTGTAGAATGAAATAAATAATCATTGTCGTCTTAGTTAGTTTGTATGTCAAAAATTTCTGTGAAAATATATTAGTTAGTCTTGTAGAAGAAAGTTAGGCAACATGCCTCTTGGAGTTCAACACTTGAATTTCTGTGAAAATATAGAATTTGGAATTTAAACCAGGAGAGGTAAATGAGGATACCTCTAGTTTTGGTATGACTTGAAATTTGATAATTTTGAAATAAGCATTGCTTTGTTAGAAATCCAGTGAGTTAGTGAATTTGTTTTATGCAGTGACTTTGAGATTTGTTTCCTGATGTCTTTGGTAAGACTTTGTTTTGATGCTCTTTATTTTTTCTCTACCCATGCTTGGGTGTTCTAGGAGCGTACAACTATGGAGAAAAATATTAGTTTTTAAGTTGGACTTGGTTTATGGATTGTGTTATCTCATGAAGAAACAGACACCAACTTTGTGATCACCCATTAGACTTGATTTTTGGATTGTGTTATCTTTTACTCTCTTGTTTATTTAAGTTGAGAAAGTATTTTGTAATAGTGACTAGTTTATTATTTATTTTTGCATTATTAATTATGTTTAGAATTGATACTTGATTGTTATTAATGTGTTTGTGAATTTTAGATATAGCATTAACTATTATCTTGTGTATTTTGGTGCAGATATAGAATATGCACACAAACTGTTTACTTGTTTTCCTCTGTGAAAGGAGAAGGAACTTAACTTTTTTTTCATGGATTTTTAATAAATGGTTTTGTGATTCTTCCTCTTTTAGAGTTTCAATTCAATTGTTCTATTTTACTTTAACATTAGCATATGTTGAATGGTACTATTGATGGTGTGATTATTATTTTATCAAAAGATTGATTAGTTGTTTTTCTTTTGTTTGGGATGATTAAGCATTAGCTTTAATTGTGTTAGCTTCTACCAAGTAGTTAAGTGTTGATATCTCTTTGGCTGTTATTTCTTTTTTTTTTGAGATAAATTTTTTTATTCAATGGACTAGGGTTGACAATGAATTCTTTATGGACAATATATACACCATTTAGCTAAACTATAGAATTTTGATCAATGTGTCTCTCTCAAGCTGCTTGCCTTTTTTATTGATTAATATTGTGCTTATTTGTTGTGTGATGTTGGCTATGTTATGTGTACATTCCTTTCTTTTTTTTGTAATTTAAGTATTGTTCTATTTTTTTGGAAATTTCTACAATTTGATAATAATGTAGAAATTATAGCAAAATGGCAAATTAATTAATTAGTTAAAGAAGAAGGCAAGAAGTTGTGAACTAGAGTTGACAGGGACAAGGGAAAATTGAAAAAGAGGGAATAGGGAAAGGCGACTAACCACGGCGACTCGGCTACGAGACGGCGAGAAGGCAGTGACGGCGAGGCCAAGAAGCAAGAAGACGATGACGTCTGAACCAGGGGCGAGTTGCTGGCTGCTTCTGCTTCTGCTTGATTGAGCCGGCAATAACGAGGCCAAGAAGGTGGCGACACACGAACCACGACGAGACCCGACGACGGAATGATTGAGCCGAGTTGCTGGCTGCTTCGCGTGGGTATTGGCTTGTGGGTGGTGCGAGTGAAGACGAGAGTGTTTTAGAGGCTAAGAGGGATGTTGAGTGTGAGAGGGACGAGTGAGGAGTAAAATTAGGGTTTGGAGTTTTGGCATTAAACGATGTCGTTTATCCCCTTTTTCAAAACAATTAAGCATCCCCGGCTGGAACAACCCCTCTTTAGACGGGAAAACTAGTTTTATTCTCGATGCCTCGCAATGTTCTGAAAACCGGACCGGACCGACCGGTTCAACTGGGTTAATTGGGAACCGATCATCTAGCTGGTCCGGTCCATCTCCAAAATTGTCCTTAAAAAAAACGGTAAAAAATCGGTCAAACCGATAGTTAACTGTTGAACCGACTGAACCAGTTGGGTTTTTGCTATGGTCATCTTGTAAATCTCAGTCAGGAAGACTCAAATGGTTATGGAGGATAACATAGAATATAAAATAAGGATAGAGATACTTATGTAATTCATTGGTGAGAATTTCAGATAAGCGTATGGAGATGCTTTGTCCCTTCCGTCTCTCTACTTTCCTACTGTCTTCATCCAATCCTTCTTACTCTTTTCCATGGCAAGCTGTATGTTGGGCATCACCGTTGTCAGTGGCTACAGTCCCATCATCTCAGTGAAAATGTTCAACGCGCTCTGTCACAGCACGGCTATTCAGCTGTCGGTTCTCGATCATGTCGAAATAGAATCCATTGATTCTTTTGCATCTGTCACTAACGCCCCACAATCGCGAGTTTGAAGCTCGTCACAGTCATTCAATCATTGAATCCTACTCAGAATACCACAGACAAGGTTTAGACCTTCCGGATTCTCTTGAATGCCGCCATCAATTCTAGCTTATACCACGAAGATTCCGATTAAGGGATCTAAGAGATATCCACTCAATCTAAGGTAGAACGGAGGTGGTTATCAGGCACACGTTCATAGGTGAGAATGATGATGAGTGTCACGGATCATCACATTCATCAAGTTGAGGAACAAGTGATATCTTAGAACAAGAATAAGCTAAATTGAATAGAAGAACAATAGTAATTGCATTAATACTCGAGGTACAGCAGAGCTCCACACCTTAATCTATGGTGTGTAGAAACTCCACCGTTGAAAATACATAAGCACAAGGTCTAGGCATGGCCGAATGGCCAGCCTCCCATAATTTAAGAACTAGGCTTCCAAAGATCTGATCTAAGATCTAAAGTGATCAAAAGATGAAAATACAATAGCAAAAGGTCCTATTTGTAGAGAACTAGTAACTTAGGGTTTACAAAGATGAGTAAATGACATAAAAATCCACTTCCGGGCCCACTTGGTGTGTGCTTGGGCTGAGCATTGAAGCTTTCATGTGTAGAGACTTTTCTTGGAGTTAAACGCCAGCTTTTGTGCCAGTTTGGGCGTTTAACTCCCATTCTTGTGCCAGTTCCGGCGTTTTACGCCAGAATTCTTGAGCTGACTTGAAACACCTGTTTGGGCCATCAAATCTCGGGCAAAGTATGGACTATTGTACATTGCTGGAAATCCCATGATGTCTACTTTCCAACGCAATTGAGAGCGCGCCAATTCGGCTTCTGTAGCTCCAGAAAATCCACTTCGAGTGCAGGGAGGTCAGAATCCAACAGCATCTGTAGTCTTTTTTAGCCTCTGAATCAGATTTTTGCTCAGGTCCCTCAATTTCAGCCAGAAAATACCTGAAATCACAGAAAAACACACAAACTCATAGTAAAGTCCAGAAAAGTGAATTTTAGCTAAAAACTAATAAAAAAATAATAAAAACTAACTAAAACATACTAAAAACATACTAAAAACAATGCCAAAAATCGTATAAATTATCCGCTCATCACAACACCAAACTTAAATTGTTGCTTGTCCCCAAGCAACTGAAAATCAAATAAGATAAAAAGAAGAGAATATGCAATGAATTCCAAAAATATCCATGAAGATCAGTAAAATTAAATGAGCGGGGCTTTTAGCTTTTTGCCTCTGAACAATTTTGGCATCTCACTCTATCCTTTGAAATTCAGAATGATTGGCTTCTATAGGAGCTCAGAATCCAGATAGTGTTATTGATTCTCCTAGTTAAGTATGATGATTCTTGAACACAGCTACTTTATGAGTCTTGGCCGTGGCCCAAAGCACTCTGTCTTCCAGTATTACTACCGGACACATACATGCCACAGACACATAACTGGGTGAACCTTTTCAGATTGTGACTCAGCTTTGCTAGAGTCCCCAATTAGAGGTGTCCAGGGTTCTTAAGCACACTCTTTTTGCCTTGGATCATGACTTTATTTTTTTCTTTTTCTTCTTTTTTTTTTCTTTCTCTTTTTTTTTTCGTTTTTCTCCTTTTTTCTCTTTTTTTTGTATTCACTGCTTTTTCTTGCTTCAAGAATCATTTTTATGATTTTTCAGATCCTCAGTAACATGTCTCCTTTTTCATCATTCTTTCAAGAGCCAACATTCATGAACAACAAATTCAAAAGACATATGCACTGTTCAAGCATACATTCAGAAGTCAAAGTATTGCCACCACATCAAAATAATTAATCTGTTATAAAATTCAAAATTCATGCAATTCTTCTCTTTTTCAATTAAGAACATTTTTCATTCAAGAAAGGTGATGGATTCATAGGACATTCATAACTTTAAGGCATAGACACTAAGACACTAATGATCATAAGACACAAACATAAATAAAACATAAAGCATAAAATTCGAAAAAGACAGAAAAATAAAGAACAAGGAGATTAAAGAACGGGTCCACCTTAGTGATGGCGGCTTGTTCTTCCTCTTGAAGATCTTATGGAGTGCTTGAGCTCCTCAATGTCTCTTTCTTGTCTTTGTTGCTCCTCTCTCATGATTCTTTGATATTCTCTAATTTCATGGAGGAGGATGGAATGTTCTTGGTGCTCCACCCTTAGTTGTCCCATGTTGGAACTTAATTCTCCTAGGGAGGTGTTGATTTGCTCCCAATAATTTTGTGGAGGAAAGTGCATCCCTTGAGGTATCTCAGGGATTTCATGATGAGTGGGATCTCTTGTTTGCTCCATCCTTCTCTTAGTGATGGGCTTGTCCTCATCAATGAGGATGTCTCCCTCTATGTCAATTCCAACTGAATAACAGAGGTGACAAATGAGATGAGGAAATGCTAACCTTGCTAAGGTAGAGGACTTGTCCGCCACCTTATAAAGTTCTTGGGATATAACCTCATGAACTTCTACTTCCTCTCCAATCATGATGCTATGAATCATGATAGCCCGGTCTATAGTAACTTCGGACCGGTTGCTAGTGGGAATGATTGAGCGTTGGATAAACTCCAACCATCCCCTAGCCACGGGCTTGAGGTCATGCCTTCTCAGTTGAACCGGCTTCCCTCTTGAATCTCTCTTCCATTGAGCGCCCTCTTCACAAATGTCTATGAGGACTTGGTCCAATCTTTGATCAAAGTTGACCCTTCTAGTGTAAGGGTGTTCATCTCCTTGCATCATGGGCAAGTTGAATGGCAACCTTACATTTTCTGGACTAAAATCTAAGCATTTCCCCCGAGCCATTGTAAGCCAATTCTTTGGGTTCGGGTTCATACTTTGATCATGGTTCTTGGTGATCCATGCATTAGCATAGAACTCTTGAACCATTAAGATTCTGACTTGTTGAATGGGGTTGGTAAGAACTTCCCAACCTCTTCTTTGGATCTCCGGATATTCACTTTTTTTGAGTTTGAAAGGGACCTCGGGGATCTCCTTCTTCATGGCCACAACTTCATAGAAGTGGTCTTGATGCACCCTTGAGATGAATCTCTCCATCTCCCATGACTCGAAGGTGGAAGCTTTTGCCTTCCCTTTCCTCTTTCTAGAGGTTTCTCCGGCCTTAGATGCCATAAATGGTTATGGAAAAACAAAAAGCAATGCTTTTACCACACCAAACTTAGAAGGTTTGCTCGTCCTCGAGCAAAAGAAGAAAGAAGAGAGTAGAAGAAGAAGAAATAGAGGAGATGGATGTGGCTTTGTGTTTCGGCCAAAGGGGAGAAGTAGTGTTTAGGTTGTGTGGAAATGAAGGAGTGAAGGAGGTTTTATATAGGGGTGGAGAGAGGGTGTATTGTTCGGCCATGTATGGGTGGGTTTGGTAGGGAAAGTGGTTTGAATTTGAATGGTGAGGTAGGTGGGGTTTTATGAAGGATGGATGTGAGTGGTGAAGAGAATGGTAGGATTTGATAGGTGAGGGGTTTTTGGGGAAGAGGTGTTGAGGTGATTGGTGAATGAGTGAAGAAGAGAGAGAGTGGTGGTGTAGGTGGGGATCCTGTGGGGTCCACAGATCCTGAGGTGTCAAGGAAGATTCATCCCTGTACCAAGTGACGAGCAAAATTGCTCTTTCTGCCAATCCTGGCATTAAACGCCGGGCTGGTGCCCATTTCTGGCATTTAACGCCAACTTCTTGCCCCTTCCTGGCGTTTAACGCCAGTCTGGTGCCCCTTTCTGGCGTTAAACGCCCAGAATAGTGCCAGACTGGGCATTAAACGCCCATTTGCTGCCCTTACTGGTGTTTAAACGCCAACAAGGTTTTCCTCCAGGGTGTGCTATTTTTCTTTCTGTTTTTCATTCTGTTTTTGCTTTTTCAATTGATTTTGTGACTTCCCATGATCATCAACCTATAGAAAACATAAAATAACAAAAGAAAATAGGTAAATATAACATTGGGTTGCCTTCCAACAAGCGCTTCTTTAATGTCAGTAGCTTGACAGTGGGCCCTTATGGAGCCTCACAGATACTCAGAGCAATGTTGGAACCTCCCAACACCAAACTTAGAGTTTGAATGTGGGGGTTCAACACCAAATTTAGAAGTTGGTTGTGGCCTCCCAACACCAAACTTAGAGTTTGACTGTGGGGGCTCTGTTTGACTCTGTTTTGAGAGAAGCTCTTCATGCTTCCTCTCCATGGTAACAGAGGGATATCCTTGAGCCTTAAACATAAGGGATTCTTCATTCACTTGAATGATCAATTCTCCTCTGTCAACATCAATCACAACCTTTGCTGTGGCTAGGAAGGGTCTGCCAAGGATGATGGATTCATCCATGCACTTCCCAGTCTCTAGGACTATGAAATCAGCAGGGATGTAATGGTTTTCAATCTTTACCAGAACATCCTTTACAAGTCCATAAGCTTGTTTCTTGAATTGTCTGCCATCTCTAGTGAGATTCTTGCAGCTTGTACCTCAAAGATCCCTAGCTTCTCCATTACAGAGAGAGGCATGAGGTTTATGCTTGACCCTAGGTCACACAGGGCCTTCTCAAAGGTCATGGTGCCTATGGCACAAGGTATTGAGAACTTCCCAGGGTCCTGTCTCTTTTGAGGTAATCTCTGCCTAGTCAAGTCATCCAGTTCTTTGGTAAGCAAAGGGGGTTCATCCTCCCAAGTCTCATTACCAAATAACTTGTCATTTAGCTTCATGATTGCTCCAAGGTATTTATCAACGTGCTCTTCAGTGACATATTCGTCCTCTTCAGAGGAAGAATACTCATCAGAGCTCATGAATGGCAGAAGTAAATCCAATGGAATCTCTATGGTCTCAGTGTGAGCCTCAGATTCCCATGGTTCCTCATCATGGAACTCATTGGAGGTCAGTGGACGTCCATTGAGGTCTTCCTCAGTGGCGCTCACTGCCTCTTCTTCCTCTCTAATTTCGGCCATGTTGATGGCCTTGCACTCTCCTTTTGGATTCTTTTCTGTATTGCTTGGAAGAGTACTAGGAGGGAGTTCAGTAACTTTCTTACTCAGCTGACCCACTTGTGCCTCCAAGTTTCTAATGGAGGACCTTGTTTCAGTCATGAAACTTTGAGTGGTTTTGATTAGATCAGAGACCATGGTTGCTAAGTCAGAGTGGCTCTGCTTAGAATTCTCTGTCTGTTGCTGAGAAGATGATGGAAAAGGCTTGCCATTGCTAAACCTATTTCTTCCACCATTATTGTTGTTGAAACCTTGTTGAGGTCTCTGTTGATCCTTCCATGAGAGATTTGGATGATTTCTCCATGAAGGATTATAGGTGTTTCCATAGGGTTCTCCCATGTAATTCACCTCTTCCATTGAAGGGTTCTCAGGATCATAAGCTTCTTCTTCAGATGAAGCGTCCTTAGTACTGTCTGGTGCAGCTTGCATTCCAGACAGATTTTGAGAAATCATATTGACTTGCCGAGTCAATATTTTGTTCTGAGCTAATATGGCATTCAGAGTATCAATCTCAAGAACTCCTTTCTTCTGATTCGTCCCATTGTTCACAGGATTCCTTTCAGAAGTGTACATAAATTGGTTATTTGCAACCATTTCAATGAGTTCTTGAGCTTCTGCAGGCGTCTTCTTCAGATGAAGAGATCCTCCAGCAGATCTGTCCAATGACATCTTGGACAGTTCAGACATACCATCATAGAAAATACCTATGATGCTCCATTCAGAAAGCATGTTAGAGGGACACTTTCTGATCAATTGTTTGTATCTTTCCCAAGCTTCATAGAGGGATTCACCTTCCTTCTGTCTGAAGGTTTGGACTTCCACTCTAAGCTTACTCAATTTTTGAGGTGGAAAGAACTTTGCCAAGAAGGCATTGACTAGCTTTTCCCAAGAGTTCAGGCTTTCTTTGGGTTGTGAGTCCAACCATATCCTAGCTCTGTCTCTTACAGCAAAAGGGAATAACATAAGTCTGTAGACCTCAGGGTCAACCCCATTAGTTTTGACAGTGTCACAGATTTGCAAGAATTCAGCTAAAAACTGATGAGGATCTTCCAATGGAAGTCCATGGAACTTGCAATTCTGTTGCATTACAGAAACTAATTGAGGCTTAAGCTCAAAGTTGTTTGCTCCAATGGGAGGGATAGAGATGCTTCTCCCATAGAAGTCAGGAGTAGGTGCAGTAAAGTCACCCAGCACCTTCCTTGCATTGTTGGCATTGTTGTTGTTTTCGGCTGCCATGGGTTCTTCTTCTTTGAAGATTTCTATTAGGTCCTCTATAGAGAGTTGTGCTTTAGCTTCTCTTAGCTTTCGCTTCAAGGTCCTTTCAGGTTCAGGGTCAGCCTCAACAAGAATATTTTTGTCTTTGCTCCTGCTCATATGAAAGAGAAGAGAACAAGAAAATATGGAATCCTCTATGTCACAGTATAGAGATTCCTTGAGGTGTCAGAGGAAAAGAAAAATAGAACGAAGAGGTAGAAGAATTCGAACTTATCAAGAAGGATAGAGTTCGAATTGTGCATTGAGGAGTAGTGTTAGTCCATAAATAGAAGGATGTGAGAAGAGGGGAAGAGATTTTCGAAAATTCAAGTGAATTAATTAAAAAAATTTTGAAAAATAGTATTTGATTTTCGAAAACTAAGATTGGGAAAGAAATTAAGTGATTTTTGAAAAAGATTTTGAAATTAGAAATCAAAAAGATATGATTGAAAACTATTTTGAAAAAGATGTGATTAAAAAGATATGATTGAAAAGATATAGTTTTAAAAAGATATGATTGAGAAGATATGATTTGAAAAACAATTTAAAAAGATTTGATTTTGAAAATTAATGACTTGGCTAACAAGAAAGATATGATTCAGATATTAAACCTTTCTCAACAGAAAAGGCAACATACTTGAAATGTTGAATCAAATCATTAATTGTTAGCAAGTATTTTTTTTTTAAATGGAAAGAAATTGATTTTGAAAACATATGATTAAAAAGATATAATTTGAAAAAGATTTGATTTTGAAAATTTTGAAAACATGAAAAAATATTTGAATTAAAAACAAAATCTTCCCTCTTGTGCCATCCTGGCGTTAAAAAAAACCGCCCAGAATGGTATACATTCTGGCTTTTAACGCCCAAAACACTACCCTTTTGGGCGTTAAACACCCAGCCAGGTACCCTGGCTGGCCTTTAAACGCCAGTTTTCCTTCCTCACTGGGCGTTTTGAACGCCCAGCTTTTTCTGTGTAATTCCTCTGCTGTATGTTCTGAATCTTCAATTCTCTGTACTATTGACTTGAAAAGACACAAATTAAAAATTTTTTGAATTTTTTAATGATGAGGAATAATCAAAATGCAACTAAGATCAAATAAACAATACATGCAAGACACCAAACTTAGAAGTTTGTATACTATTGACACTAACAAATTGAGAATGCATATGAGAAACAACAAAATACTCAAGACAAGAGAATTTAAAGATCAAAACAAGGAAGTCATCAAGAACAACTTGAAGATTAATGAAGACACATGCATGAATTCAAAAAATGCAAGAAGAACAGAAACATGCAATTGACACCAAACTTAAAATGAGACATTAGACTCAAACAAGAAATATTTTTGGTTTTTTATGATTTTGTAATTTTTTTGGTTTTTTCGAAAATTATGTGGAAAAAGAAAATGAAGGATTCAAAAATTTAATGAGAATTCCAGGAATCATGCAATGTTAGTCTAAAGCTTTAGTCTAAAGAAATTAGACATGGCTAGCCAAGCTTCAGCAGGACATTACATTCAAGAGCTAAATTGATGAAAATCAATCAGCTTTGGTGATGATGAAAACATCACCTTGAAACTCTAGAATTCATTCTTAAAAATTCTGAAAAAAAATACCTAATCTAAGCAACAAGATGAACCGTTAGTTGTCCAAACTCAAACAATCCCCGGCAACGGCGCCAAAATCTTGGTGTTGTTGCCGGATCAAACCTTGGCACTGTTATTGCAGGGAACAAATGCGAAATTGTAGTTAGGACATTTAATTCCTCGGCAACGGCGCCAAAAACTTGGTGCACGAAATTGTGATCATCAATGGCGCCATCAACATGGTACGCTCAATTGCAATCTCAACTCTTTATCACAACTTCACACAACTAACCAGCAAGTGCACTGGGTCATCCAAGTAATAAACCTTACGCGAGTAAGGGTCGATCCCACGGAGATTGTTGGTATGAAGTAAGCTATGGTCATCTTGTAAATCTCAGTCAGGCAGACTCAAATGGTTATGGAGGATAACATAGAATATAAAATAAGGATAGAGATACTTATGTAATTCATTGGTGAGAATTTCAGATAAGCGTATGGAGATGCTTTGTCCCTTCCGTCTCTCTGCTTTCCTACTGTCTTCATCCAATCCTTCTTACTCTTTTCCATGGCAAGCTGTATGTTGGGCATCACCGTTGTCAGTGGCTACAGTCCCGTCATCTCAGTGAAAATGTTCAACGCGCTCTGTCACAGCACGGCTATTTAGCTATCGGTTCTCGATCATGTCGGAATAGAATCCATTGATTCTTTTGCGTCTGTCACTAACGCCCCACAATCGCGAGTTTGAAGCTCGTCACAGTCATTCAATCATTGAATCCTACTCAGAATACCACAGACAAGGTTTAGACCTTCCGGATTCTCTTGAATGCCGCAATCAATTCTAGCTTATACCACGAAGATTCCGATTAAGGGATCCAAGAGATATCCACTCAATCTAAGGTAGAACGGAGGTGGTTGTCAGGCACACGTTCATAGGTGAGAATGATGATGAGTGTCACGAATCATCACATTCATCAAGTTGAGGAACAAGTGATATCTTAGAACAAGAATAAGCTGAATTGAATAGAAGAACAATAGTAATTGCATTAATACTCGAGGTATAGCAGAGCTCCACACCTTAATCTATGGTGTGTAGAAACTCCACCGTTGAAAATACATAAGAACAAGGTCTAGGAATGGCCAAATGGCCATCCTCCCATAATCTAAGAACTAGACGTCCAAAGATCTGATCTAAGATCTAAAGTGATCAAAAGATGAAAGTACAATAGCAAAAGGTCCTATTTGTAGAGAACTAGTAACTTAGGGTTTACAAAGATGAGTAAATGACATAAAAATCCACTTCCGGGCCCACTTGGTGTGTGCTTGGGCTGAGCATTGAAGCTTTCATGTGTAGAGACTTTTCTTGGAGTTAAACGCTAGCTTTTGTGCCAGTTTGGGCGTTTAACTCCCATTCTTGTGCCAGTTCTGGCGTTTTACGCCACAATTCTTGAGCTGACTTGAAACACCTGTTTGGGCCATCAAATCTCGAGCAAAGTATGGACTATTATACATTGCTGGAAAGCCCAGGATGTCTACTTTCCAACGCAGTTGAGAGCGCGCCAATTGAGCTTCTGTAGCTCCAGAAAATCCACTTCGAGTGCAGAGAGGTCAGAATCCAATAGCATCTGCAGTCCTTTTTAGCCTCTGAATCAGATTTTTGCTCAGGTCCCTCAATTTCAGCCAAAAAATACCTGAAATCACAGAAAAACACACAAACTCATAGTAAAGCCCAGAAAAGTGAATTTTAGCTAAAAACTAATAAAAATATAATAAAAACTAACTAAAACATACTAAAAACATACTAAAAACAATGCCAAAAAGCATATAAATTATCCGCTCATTAGTAACCCCCCTAACGCACCTATTTGACACTACACTCAAACATGAAAATCAAACAAGCAGCATGCATATGGAAGACTTATCAATCGGGACAAAGCAAACAGAAAGCAAAGAAAAAGGAGAAGAGTGATTACCTGGTTAAGTGTGATAAACGGGTAGGAAGCAGAGAATGATGGACGCTCGAAAACGTGAAGATCACAGTAAAAAATTAAAAAAGGAAGAAGTAAAATACAAAGAAATCAAGAAGGAGAATGAATAAGAAAATGGAACGAAAGCGAAACGTCCAAATGGGGGGATTAAGAAACTGTTTTGGAGCGCGAAAGGCAGGGGCAGAAGAGTCTTTGCTCACAGGGTTCAAAACAACCCATTATGAACATTAAATGCCCAACACGAAGAACGAGGCGACAAACGGCTATCCCCAACAACGAACTGACACGCGCATAGGAAGCACGTCCCATCTACGAGCGGCCGACTTGGCGACATCGCTTGAGAAAAAACTTAACGCGCCAACAACGGCATTCACGACCATTGTAAGCGCATGGGGGCACTGTTACGGCCTGGCCCAGACAGCAGACGGCCCGACCCGACCCGACCCGTCGACTACACGACCCAAAGGGTCGGGTCTGGGCCATAGCCCCCGTCCGGACACGCGTCTCTAACAGCTCCTCTACAGTTGTGCAGAGGAAGCTTTTGGGAAGGTGGGTCTGCTCATGAGGGACCCACCTCTGACACGGTATATAAGGGGAGGGTCCTACCCCTCCCCCGAGATACGTCTAATACCACCTTTCCTTTTTTTACCTGCGCACGATACTTACTTGAGCGTTGGAGTGTCATTGCAGGTGACACCCCCTCTCTCCACAACGAGAGTTCGGCAACTCGGCTAGCACACCCCGGCTCCGCGACACGGATCAAGGTGTCCCCACCACTCAGAACCATCACCCGATCTGTTCGGTACTCGAAGAACCGAACAAATTTATACATATTAAGTCACTAACTTGTAAATTTTTTTTAGTATGTAACATATAAAAATATATTTAATCTATAATATATAATATATATATATATATATTAATTATATAATAATAATAAATTAATAGTGCTAACTTTTTAAAAAAAAAATTGGGAGGATCATGGCCAACTTAGGCCCCTCTTGGATCCGCCACTGTGACCTCGGTGGCCCATCTCCAAAACACAGCTGAGAAACAGTTATATATGCAAAGAGAAAGCTAATTAGAATCTCTAACATTGATTATTGGGGTAAAAATTTGATGAGGTCCTTTCTTTTCATAGAAAGCCTCATTATTATAGCTTCCATGGAATGAGTTCAAAGCATATCCTTTAGCATATGCTGCTTCTTTGGTTCATATATAAATGCTTCTTGTAGCTGTGTCACTTGCATCAAGAAGCCGGCTGTGTTTAAAGAACTACTAAGCAAATCGGCTGCGGGGCAACTCTCCTTTGGCAAAATTCATCATTAGACAATGAGTCATGGAGTTTTTGCCAAAGGAGAGTTGCTTTGCAACTGATTATCTCGCTTAATTATTGGAATCTTTGTGACATCCGGATTATAGATGTGAGCAAAGGTTAGCATCGATCCCAATCCAAAGTCCTATAAATGCACATATAGTTTCTGCTTTGTTAATTTCTTAGTTATTGGTGAGTAAGTATATATGGGTGTTTGTGTTCAAATGCGTGTTTATTGCAGTGACATTATATATGTACGAAGCTAATAGTTCTAACTGATGAGATATTTACTGTTACAGAATGTGCCATGAATTATTTATACGTACCAAGAAAATAAGATAGAAGACAACAAAGTATATTAAGATGACGGATGAAATTGGAGTTGGAAAATGCATCAAAGAAGACATTGTTACGTTGTGGATATATTCTATTCCACTTTCATTTGTTTTGTTTTAGTAAAATTTGTTTTGGTTTTAGATGTTCATTTGAATATTAAAAAAAGTTAATTAATGTTAGCTTATAATAGTTAGTTCCTAATTAGACTCAATTATTTAATATACTAGTATCCATGTCTACCTAAATTAAATTTGTTGTATCTAAATAATTCTTGTTTAACGCATTTGAATTTGAAGGCAAGCGAACATCCGATGAGGAGAATGTTGTACTTGCCTCCTCTCTTGACTTTTAAGTTTATCTCTCTACATTCTAGCTAGGATTATTTTGAAACTATAAGATCCAAATCAAACAGTTTTTTTTTAATTCCCAAACACATCCATAATATTTAGCTTTTTACCTATTTTATTGCGAATCACATCCTTATTTTATTACTTCCCTTCAAGGTCCAGCTTGTAATATTTTATGACGAATGAATGATATCAGCCTTTGATAAATAAAATAAAATAAAATAAACATATTTGTTTTTCTGTAAATTATTTGAAATTGATGTAGTTAGGGTTTAAATGTAAGGTCTAAATTCTTTTTGATGAGAATTTTGATGTCTTTTCTAGTAAGACAAAACTATCCAAAGTTTTTGAGTGTGAATATGAAAATGGTATTTACAAGATATTCTGATGTTTAAATTAAAAAAAATTTTTGAACAGATTTTTGTTTGAATTAAAGTTAAAAAATATACGTGTATAATGGAGTATTTTTTATAGTTGGAGTGATGGTCTAATTATCACTTTGTAACTCTACACCTATAAGGATGGATAATTATTTCTCTTATGTTTATAGTTTGTTGTGTTTCCATATTTTAAATAGTAGGCAAGAATTTAGACACGCACGTTGGTGCAGTTGGGATCCTTTTCTCATCCCCAAGTCAGGTCGGAAAAGTGATCAAGGGACCATACTTTCACTTAAGTCAAACAATCTGGTCATGTGGATCTTCTAGGCTCTTTTGAATTTTGTAGATTAGACTTTTATTTTGAACCGGACTCTAATATTGAACCACGGTATGAACACTACTTGCATATACTGATATGTATATATCTCAAATCTTTAAGAATTATTTAAAAAACTATTACCGTTGGTTAGTATTACAAATCTCCATGGTTTTAGTTTCTTTGCGTAGCCTTTCTCCAAATATTCTTTTTTATAGAATAAATATGTATAGCAATAACCAACTTGAGTCTTGGTTTGTATATGCAGTAATTCATTAACTAACGACAAACGTTTAAATAGAGATAATAAAAATATTTAACTAAAAAATTTTAGATTCAAATTTTTGAAATATAAAAATATATTTTCTATATATAAATTATATATAATGAAAACTATTTTATTTTAACAAAAATTCGTACACTAAATTTCTTTCATATTTCTTTTATATATATATATATATATATATATATATATATATATATATATATATATATATAATGTTCTTTTTTTTTTCTTTTTTTGGGACGAAACTTTTTAAATTAAAGTGAGATATTAGTTAAAAGTGAGAAAGTAAAGATCTATTAATAATAATTATCATTACATTAAAATAATAAAATTCACATACGATGTAAATTATAAAATCAATAATAATTAAATTTTTATTTTTTTTTACTTTAGAGATTTTTTTATTTATCGGTAAATAATAGTCAAGCAATCAAGTTTGAACATGTCATTTGAGTTAACTTAATTATTTCATGCTTTAGTAACAAACTACTATACTACTACTCAAATCAAGGAGTCGACAAGTTGACTAACAAAATTCAGTTTAACATGATCATCTATGGAAGTTTTGTAGACATTTCTTCTTACAAAATGCTTTTAGCTATTTAGTTAAAAAAAACATGTGAATTATAGGGCATCAAAAGTTGAGATGGCCGAGTTGGTCTAAGGCACCAGATTAAGGTTCTGGTCCGAAAGGGTGTGGGTTTAAATCCCACTCTCAACATTTTCTTTCATTTTTGTTTTCTATGGTTAATGGTTTATAGCAACTTCTTTCGGCTATTCAAGTACATCTCAGTTATTAGTATTACAAGGAATCATATAACAAGCAATAGTAATATGGATAGAAATAATTAAAATTGACACACAAAATTAACAGCCATTAGTTTGCATTAGAACTTATTTGCCCATAAGGGGATTTTTTAAATAAATAAAATAATATTTTATTTATTGAAATAAATAATTTGTAGCATTTTTACCAAAATACATAATATGTCATATTTTTTTTACAATGTAAACAAATTAATGCTATACGTATTTTGCTTATATTATAAATAAAATAAGGCATAAAACGGAGAACGTGTATATTTCGTTTACAGTGTAAACGAAATATGTGTAGTGTTAATTCGTTTACATTGTAAACAAGATATGTGATTAATTATGACGTGTACAGTGTAAACGAGATACTTAACGACAAATTTTCAGCAGTTATAAAAGGATGTGCAACCAATATTCTTCACAAATATTTCACTACTTATCTACCTTTTTCTTCCGAAAATAAACCAAAATGTCCAGTAGTAGTGGATATTTGGTTGTAAGCGTGTATTCCAATTGCCATATGAGAAACAGTGATAATGGAGTGATATTTGAGTGTGAGAATCCCATTCTGTTACATACCCGACGAGTAAGTTCTTTGTCACAGTTGAAGAGTCTGATATTGAGTAGCGTCGGTGGTGGCGGGAGAAAAGAGATTGGAAGGGTGGGGTATAGGATGCTAGCACCAATGGAAAATGGAGTTTTTCGGTTTTATCTGTTTTGGTTCTATGGCGATGAGCATGTGCGCCTGATGTTTGACATTCGTGGGAGAATCATGGCGGAACAAGTGATAGAACTTTATGTGGAGGTTGGTGATGTCGGTGGTGGTGGATATGGGCAGTCAGACTTTGTGCAGGATGACCCACATCTCGCACCACCACCGATACACGTGGCTAGTCAGTGGAAGGCATGGACGTTGACGGTGAGGACTCAGCCGAGGAGTATGTTGCGGATAGCAATGAGAGCAGTTCTTCTAAAGATGATGACGAGGAGGAGTTTGTACCGGAGGCCCCGCACCCAATTTCGGCTTTGTCATCCGTCCCTAGTCACTATCATACATTGGATCTAGACGTGATGCAAGACAAAAATCCATTTTCCAACACGGGTGAAGACGATTATAACTTAGATGGTGGTGTGGAGTTTTGGGTTGGCCAAAGATTCAAAAAAAGAGATGTAGTGCTGCAGGGTGTCAAGAATTACAGCATTCACAAAAGTGCTGAGTACCGAGTTCTAGAGTTGGATCGATTGAAGTACCATGTGCATTGCCAACAATATGAATTAAGCTGCCCTTGGCGTCTGCGTGTTTCTCTCCGACAGAATCTCAGATATTGGTACGTTCAAGTTTAATTGTGTTCTGTATTCTCAATTATCATTATTATGCTTGTTGTACATGTCAATCATGGTTGTTCTATTATGTTAAGGAGTGCATAGGATGGGGGGGGGGAGCAACATGTATTTAGCCCCCACCATGTCTCAGTATCACTGCCAGTTGGATAGTAGTCTCATCTGCCGTGTCATCCTGTCGTTGATACAATCCAGCCCATCCATCGGCATCTCTGTCCTACAAGGCGCAGTTAGGCAAAGTTATCACTTCAAACCGTCGTACAGAAAGGTATGGATGGTGAAGTAAAAGGCAATTGCGTAGATATATAGTGATTGGGAGGAGTCATACAATAAGGTGCCTAGGTTGCTACAAGCACTCCAAAGTTGTTGTCCCGAAACGATATGTGACATTTGTTGTACCGTACTATGATGGGCACCTCATTGTGTGTGATTGCAGCATGTTTGATAAGGTATTTTGGGCATTCTCTGCCTGTGTGGAGGTTTTTGTTCA
Source organism: Arachis hypogaea (assembly GCF_003086295.3). Lineage (NCBI taxonomy): Eukaryota > Viridiplantae > Streptophyta > Magnoliopsida > Fabales > Fabaceae > Arachis > Arachis hypogaea. The sequence goes on from NC_092036.1 coordinate 94,581,187, forward strand.
TTGCAAGTCGTTCGTCTCCATCGATGGCATGCACTTGTATGGCAAATATGTTGGTGTTTTGCTTATTGCGGTGGCACAAGACGATAACAGTAATATCCTTCTTATAGCCTTTGCAATTGTTGAGTCTGAGATGATGGAGTCGTGGTCTTTCTTCTTTACTAATCTGAAGTAACACGTCACCCTACAGGAAATCCTGTTGATTATTTTTGATAGATTTCAGGCAATCAAGGCTGTACTGAGAGCAGACGATAGTGGTTGGCATCCTCCTAGAGCGTTTTCATGCTTACTGTGTCTGGTACATGGCGATGAACTTCATATCTTGTTTCAAGTCTGCCGAAGGAAAGAGGTATCTAATAAATGCTGCTTACAATCCAAGCAAAGCTGGGCATGAGTGGTACATGGATACATTGAGGGATTTGTCACGGGAGATGACGGATTGGGCTGGTAGGTTCAATAAAGGGATCTGGCTCCAACGATGCAATAGCGGTCGCTGATTTGGGCATATGACGACAAACCTCTTCGAGTGCATGAATGTTGTGCTCAAGGGTACAGCAGCTATCTACCGATTTCAACCATTCTGTGATGCACCTACAAGAGGTTGCAGCAGTTGTTCGTCAAGAAGGGACAGAAGGCACATGGACAATTAAGTTTACAAAAAAATTTTAATAACCATATTTTAATAACTAAAATAATAAAAATATGCTTAATAACCTACATTAAAAAACAATTCTAAATAAATATTTAACTACCAAATTCATGTCAAAGTATGCCTAACATCATACTGTATCATTTAAACCATTCCTAACAATATATTCATATGCCTAACATCTACTGCATACTACTTCTATAAAAGTACCCTAACTATGGAAACACATCTATGTTTTAACTTAAACATAAAACAAAAAACAACACCAACCTCAAAGTCGATTGCCCCCGCAATATACTGTTTCGCGTTCAGTCGGTTAATGTCCACATCGTGATTATCAGCGCGCGCCATAATCTTAAAGTAAGTCGTAAATTTGATTAGAGAAGGGTAAAAGTGGAAGAAAAGTTGAAGAAATGGATGGTTTAAGATATAAACAGCCGCTGTGGACAAATGCATATATATAGGCGTCGTCCAGTCTTATTTCGTTTACAGTAATACTACACGTATTTTGTTTACACTGTAAATGAAATAAGAGCATTACACACCATGTGTACAAACGTGATACGACCACATTATTTTGTGCCTTATTTTGTTTACAGAATAAACGAAATAAGATATAAGATGTATTTTATAAAAATATTATAAATTCTCTATTTCGATAAATAAAATATTTATTTTATTTAAAAAATCCATTAAAAAGGTCATTTGAAAATTTTTTATGGGAAAAAGTCATTTGAAGTGGTTACATGCACTAAAATGTTATGAGCTGCTAGGTGAACTAATCATCCTTGATAGTAGAATAATGGGCCATTATTATGGACAAAAACAACAAATAAAAAATGGATCATATTAATCAATTTGAGCTGATCGAGTAGTCAATTCACTTGTCCGTTTAAGCAAGTGTCGAGAGTTCGAATCTATGACGAATTAGTCATTTGACCTGTTAAATTGAAAAATACTGTGGACAAAAAAAAATTAGATCATATCATTAACAAGTGGTTTTAGAGATTTTTTTTTGGGTGTCCAAATGTCTTTAGAGTTACTTATAATAGAAATGTTTAAAAAAATAAAAAAAAAAGAAATTAGAAAGTTCTTTTTTTATTTTTCAATAAAAAGTTGTTATATCAAAATCTTAACAAGTGTCTTTAAGATTCATTTGGAAAATTCTAAAAAAAAATATGTAAGCGGAAAAGAAAATACATTTACAATTTATCAAATTTTGAAAAATACATTAAGTTAGTTCTTTGAGAATTTGTGCAATATAATAAGTTTTTTTATGGAAAGGCTTTTCTTTTCTTTTTGGATAAACTAATTTCTTATGTAAGTAAACGGAGGTTATAGAGTGTCTCACAAAAGTTAATAGCCATTACTTTGGTTAGAACTTGAATTTGTTTTTCCATATTAAAAATGTCATCCGCTGCTGCTTATTTTTCTTCTGTTTTGATATGAAAAAGTCATCTGAAGTATTTAATTTGCCCTTAAATGTTGTGAGATGTTAGGTGAATGATGAGTGGATAATTTATACGCTTTTTAGTACTATTTTTAGGTAGTTTTTAGTATGTTTTAGTTATTTTTTATTAGTTTTTAATTAAAAATCACATTTCTAGACTTTATTATGAGTTTGTGTGTTTTTCTATGATTTCAGGTATTTTTTGGCTGAAATTGAGGGATTTGAGCAAAAATCTGATTCAGAGGCTGAAAAAGGACTGCAGATGCTGTTGGATTCTGACCCTCCTGCACGCGAAATAGATTTTCTCGAGCTATAGAAGCCCAATTGGTGCACTCTCAATTGCGTTGGAAAGTAGACATCTTGGGCTTTCCAGCAATATATAATAATTCATACTTTGCTCGAGATTTGATGGCCCAAATTGGCGTCAAAAGGCCGGTCAGAGACCCTTTTCTGGCGTTAAACGCCAGAACTGACACAAAAGCTGGAGTTAAACGCCCAAACTGGCACCAGAACTGGCGTGTAACTCCAAGAGAAGCCTATGCACGTGAAAGCTTCAATGCTCAGCCCAAACACACACCAAGTGGGCCCAGAAGTGGATTTCTGCATCATTTACTTATTTCTGTAAACCCTAGGCTACTAGTTCATTATAAATAGGACCTTTTGCTATTGTATTTACATCCTTGGAAATTATCTCTGGACGCTTAGTTCTTAAACCATGGAGGCTGGCCATTCGGCCATGCCTAGACCTTGTTCTTATGTATTTTCAATGGTGGAGTTTCTACACACCATAGATTAAGGTGTGGAGCTCTGCTGTTCCTCGAGTATTAATGCAAAGTACTATTTTTCTTCTATTTAATTCAATCTTATTCTTGTTCTAAGATATTCATTCGCACCCAAGAACATGATGAATGTGATGATTATGTGACACTCATCACCATTCTCACTTATGAACGCGTGCCTGACAAACACTTCCGTTCTACATGAAAACAAGCTTGAATGCATATCTCTTGGATATCTAATACAGGGGACCGAGTCCGATATATTAAAGTCTTCGTGGTATAAGTTAGAATCAATTGGCAGCATTCTTGAGATCCAGAAATTCTAAACCTTGTCTGTGGTATTCCGAGTAGGATCTGGGATGGGATGACTGTGACGAGCTTCAAACTCGCGAGTGTTGGGCGTAATGACAGACGCAAAAGGATCAATGGATCCTATTCCGACATGAGTGAGAACCGACAGATGATTAGCGTGCGGTGACAGTGCATTTTGGACCATTTTTACTGAGAGAACGGACGGTAGCCATTGACAACGGTGATCCCCCAACATATAGCTTGCCATGGAAAGGAGTATGAAAGATTGGATGAAGGCAATAGGAAAGCAAAAGGGTCAGAAGGAACAAAGCATCTCCATACGCTTATCTGAAATCCCTACCAATGAATTGCATAAGTATCTCTATCCTATTTTATTTTTTATTTATCTTTTAATTATCAAATCTTCATAACTATTTGAATCCGCCTGACTGAGATTTACAAGATGACCATAGCTTGCTTCAAGCCGACAATCTCCGTGGGATCGACCCTTACTCACGTAAGGTATTACTTGGACGACCCAGTGCACTTGCTGGTCAGTTGCATGGAGTTGTGTGAAAAGTGTGTGATCACGATTTCGTGTACCAAGTTTTTGGCGCCGTTGCCGGGGATTGTTCGAGTTTGGACAACTGACAGTTCATCGTGTTGCTCAAATTAGGTGATTTTATTTTATTTTTAAAGCTTTTTATTTTCAAAAAATTTTCAAAAAAAATATACATACTTTTCTTCAGAATTTTTAAGAATGAATTCTAGAGTTTCATAATGATCTGCTAAAGCTTGACTGTCCATGTCTAATGTTTTTGACCAAAGCTTTCACCGAAAGCTTGGCTGGCTAGTAAGCCATGTCTAATTCCTGGACCGGAGTTTTAGACTAACCTTGCACGATTCCTGGAATTTCCATTAAGAATTTTGAATTCTTTATTTTCTTTTTCCAAATAATTTTTGAAAAATACAAAAAAAATTTCTAAAATCATAAAAACCAAAAAATTTTATGTTTCTTGTTTGAGTCTAGTGTCACATTTTAAGTTTGGTGTCAATTGCATGCTTCTATTTTTCTTGCATTTTTCAAAAATATATGCATTATGTTCTTCATTGATCTTCAAGTTGTTCTTGATGAATTTCTTGGTTCTGATCTTTAAATTCTCTTGTTTTGTGTCTTTTGTTGTTTTTCATATGCATTCTCAATTTGTAGTGTCTCCATTATGAAAAATTTATAAGTTTAGTGTCTTGCATGCATTGTTTATTTGATCTTAGTTTTTCATGATTAATTTCATTTTGTTGTTCTCTCCCATCATAAAAAAAAATCAAAAAAACTTTCAAAATGATATTTTTTCAAGTCAATAAAACAGGAAAATGAAGGTTTAGAACATCAAAGCAGAAGAATTACAGAGAAAAAGCTGGGCGTTCAAAACGCCCAGTGAGGAAGGAAATCTGGCGTTTAAACACCAACCAGGGTACCTGGCTGGGCGTTAAACACCCAAAAAGGTAGTATTTTGGGCGTTAAACACCAGAATGGATACCATTCTGGGCGTTTAACGCCAGGATGGCACAGGAGGGGAGATTTTGTTTTTAATTCAAATCTTTTTCAAATTTTCATCATTTTTCAAAATTAAATCTTTTTCAAATCATATTTTTTTTTCAATCATATCTTTTTCAAAATCAAATCTTTTTAAATTGTTCAGTCATATTTTTTTTAAATCATATCTTCTCAATCATATCTTCTTAAAGACTAATACTCCTCCTCTATTCGGACTCTCTCTCTCTCTCTCTCTCTCTCTCTCTCTCTCTCTCTCTCTCTCTCTCTCTCTCTCTCTCTCTCTCTAAGTTCGAATTCTCCTTCTCTACCTCCTCCTTCTGTTCTTTCTTTCTTCTGACACCTCAAGGAATCTCTATACTGTGACATAGAGAATTCCATACTTTCTTGTTCTCTTCTCTTTCATATGAGCAGGAGCAAAGACAAAGACATTCTTGTTGAAGCTGATCTTGAACCTGAAAGGACCTTGAAGAAAAAGCTAAGAGAAGCTAAAGCACAACTCTCCGGAGAGGACCTCACATAAATTTTTGAAAAAGAAAAAGACATGGCAGCCGAAAATAACAACAATGCCAACAATGCAAGGAAGATGCTTGGTGACTTCATTGCACCTTCTTCTGACTTCTGTGGGAGAAGCATCTCTATTCCTACCATTGGAGCAAACAACTTTGAGCTTAATCCTCAATTAGTTTCTCTAATGCAGCTGAATTGCAAGTATCATGGACTTCCATTGGAAGATCCTCATTAGTTTTTAGCTGAATTCTTGCAAATTTGTGACACTGTTAAGACCCATGGGGTTGACCCCGAGGTCTACAGACTTCTGCTCTTCCCTTTTGCTATAAGAGACAGAGCTAGGACATGGTTGGACTCACAACCTAAAGAAAGCATGAACTCTTAGAAAAAGCTGGTCAATGCCTTCTTGACAAAGTTCTTTCCACCTCAAAAATTGAGTAAGCTTAGAGTGGAAGTCCAGACCTTTAGACAGAAGGAAGGCGAATCCCTCTATGAAGCTTGGGAAAGATACAAGCAATTGATCAAAAGGTGTCCCTCTGACATGCTTCCAGAATGGAGCATCATATGTATATTCTATGATGGTCTGTCTAAGTTGTCAAAAATGTCATTGGACCATTCTGCAGGAGGATCTCTTCATCTGAAAGCCCCTGCAGAAGCCCAGGAACTCATTGAAATGGTTGCAAATAACTAATTCATGTACACTTCTGAACGGAATCCTGTGAATAATGGGACAACTCAGAAGAAAGGAGTTCTTGAGATTAACACTTTGAATGCCATATTGGCTCAGAACAAAATATTGACTCAGCAAGTCAATATGATTTCTCAGAGTCTGTCTGGCATGCAAGTAGCAACAGGCAATACTAAAGAAGCTTCCTTTGAAGAAGAAGCTTACGATCATGAGAACCCTTCAACGGAAGAGGTGAATTACATGGGAGAACCCTATGGAAACACCTATAATCCTTCATGGAGAAATCATCTAAATCTCTCATGGAAGGTCCAACAGAAGCCTCAACAAGGCTTCAACAATAATAATGGTGGAAGAATTAGGTTTGGCAATAGCAAACCCTTTCCATCATCTTCTCAGCAACAGACAGAGAACTCTGAGCAGAGTCGTTCTGGCTTAGCAATCATAGTCTCTAATCTATCTAAGACCACACTAAGTTTCATGAATGAAACAAGATCTTCCATTATAAATTTGGAGGCACAAGTGGGTCAACTGAGTAAGAGAATTACTGAAACTCCTCCTAGTACTCTCCCAAGCAATACAGAAGAAAACCCAAAAAGAGAGTGCAAGGCCATAACCAAGACCAACATGGCCAAACCTGGAGAGAGTGAGGAGGACGTGAGTCCCAGTGAGAAAAACCTCATGGGACGTCCTCTGGACAGAAGGGAGTTCCCCTTTGAGGAACCATAGGAATCTGAGGCTCGTACAGAGACCATAGAGATTCCATTGAACCTACTTCTGCCATTCATGAGTTCTGATGAGTATTCTTCCTCTGAAGAAGATGAAGAAGTTATTGAAGAGCAAGTTGCTAAATACCTTGGAACAATCATGAAGCTAAATGCCAAGTTATTTGGTAATGAGACTTGGGAGGATGAACCCCCATTGCTCATCAAGGAACTAAATGATATGGCTCAACTGAAATTACCTCAGAAGAGATAGGATCCTGGAAAGTTCTCAATACCTTGTACCATAGGCACCATGACCTTTGAGAAGGCTCTGTTTGACATGGAGTCAAGTATAAACCTCATGCCACTCTCTATAATGGAGAAACTGGGGACCCTTAAGGTGCAAGCTGCAAGAATCTCACTGGAGATGGCAGACAATTCAAGGAAACAGGCTTATGGACTTGTAGAGGATGTTTTGGTGAAGGTTGAAGGCCTTTACATCCCTACTGACTTCATAATCCTGGACACTAGGAAGAATAAGGATGAATCCATCATCCTTGGCAGACCTTTCCTAGCCACAGCAAAAGCTGTGATTGATGTTGACAGAAGAGAGCTGGTCCTTCAAGTGAATGAGGACTACCTTGTGTTTAAGGCTCAATGATCTCCTTCTATATATATGGAGAATAAGCATGAAAGGCTTTTCTCACTACAGAGTCAAACAGAGCCCCCACATTCAAACTCTAAGTTTGGTGTTGGGAGGCCATCATCATGCTCTAAGTATCTGTGAGGCTCCATGAGAGCTCACTATCAAGTTACTGACACTAAAGAAGTGCTTGTTGGGAGGCAATCCAATGTTATTTAATTTTATTTATTTATTTTCCATTGTTATTTTATGTTTTCTTTAGGTTGATGATCATGTGGAGTCACAAAAACAACTGAAAAAGTAAAAAAAAAAAAAAACAGAATGAAAAACAGCATTAAAAACAGCACACCTTGGAGGAGGAGCTTACTGGCATTTAAACGCCAGTAAGGGTAGCAGAACGGGCATTAAACGCCCAGTCTGGCACTATTCTGAGCGTTTAACGCAAGAAAAGGGCACTAGTCTGGCGTTTAACGCCAGAAAGGGGGCACAAAGCTGGCATTTAATGCCAGAAAAGGAAGAAAAGCTAGCGTTTAACGCCAGAAAAGGGGAGAAAAGCTGGCGTTAAATTCCAGAAATGGGCAACAACCTGGCGTTTAACGCCAGGATTGGCACTCAAAGGGGCGTTTACATGCCAACATGGTGCAGGGATGAGAATTCCTTGACACCTCAGGATTTGTGGACCCCACAAGATCCCCACCTACCTCAACTATCTCTCTCTTCTTCACACCTTTCCATAACACTCTTCCCCACCCACCATTGACCAATCACCTCAATACCTCTTCCCCAAAAATCCCTCACCTATCAAATCCTACACTCTTCTCCATAATCTCTTCACTAATCCACATCCATCCATCATGAAACCCCACCTACCTCACCATTCAAATTCAAACCACTTCCCTCCCAAACCCACCCACACATGGCCGAACACCCTCTCCCTCTTACCCTATAAATACACATCCTCACCACCTTCATTTTCACACAATATACACAATACTACCCCCCTTGGCCGAAACCTTCACTACCCTCCATCTCCTCTATTTCTTCCTCTTCTACTCTTTTCTTTCTTCTTTTGCTCGAGGACGAGCAACCATTCTAAGTTTGGTGTGGGAAAAGCTAAAGCTTTTTGTTTTTCCATAACCACTAATGGCACCTAAGGCTGGAGAAACCTCTAGAAAGAGGAAAGGGAAGGCAATTGCTTCCACCTCCGAGTCATGGGAGATGGAGAGATTCATCTCAAAGGTGTATCAAGACCACTTCTATGAAGTTGTAGCCAAGAAGAAGGTGATCCCCGAGATCCCCTTTAAGCTCAAAAAGAGTGAATATCCGGAGATCCGACATGAGATTCGAAGAAGAGGTTGGGAAATTCTCACCAACCCCATTCAACAAGTCGGAATCTTAATGGTTCAAGAGTTCAATGCCAATGCATGGATCACTAAAAACCATGATCAAAGTGTGAACCCGGACCCAAAGAATTGGCTTACAATGGTCCGGGGAAAATACTTAGATTTCAGTCCGAAAAATGTAAGGTTGGCATTCAACTTGCCAATGATGCAAGGAGATGCACGCCCTTACACTAGAAGGGTCAATTTTGATCAAAGGTTGGACCAAGTCCTTATGGACATTTGTGTAGAAGGCGCTCAATGGAAGAGAGATTCAAGAGGGAAGCCAGTTCAACTAAGAAGGCTTGACCTCAAGCCAGTGGCTAGGGGATGGTTGGAGTTCATCCAACGCTCAATCATTCCCACTAGCAACCGGTCTGAAGTTACTATAGACCAGGCTATCATGATTGGAGAGGAAGTAGAAGTTCATGAGGTTATATCCCTAGAACTCTACAAGGTGGTAGACAAGTCCTCTACTTTGGCAAGGTTAGCCTTCCCTCATCTCATTTGTCACCTCTGCAATTCAGCTGGAATTGACATAGAGGAAGACACCCTCATTGATGAGGACAAGCCCATCACTAAGAAAAGGATGGAGCAAACAAGAGAGCCCACTCATGGACCTCAACAAGAGCATGAGGGAATTCCTCATCATGAAATCCCTGAGATGCCTCAAGGGATGCACTTTCCTCCACAAAACTATTGGGAGCAAATTAACACCTCCCTAGGAGAATTAAGTTCCAATATGGGACAACTAAGGGTGGAGCACCAAGAGCATTCCATCCTCCTCCATGAAATTAGAGAAGACCAAAGAGTCATGAGGGAGGAGCAACAAAGGCAAGGAAGAGACATTGAGAGCTCAAGCGCCCCATAAGATCTTCAAGAGGAAGAACAAGCCGCCATCACTAAGGTGGACCCGTTCTTTAATCTCCTTGTTCTTTACTTTCTGTTCTTCGAAAATTATGCTTTATGTTTTATTTATGTTTGTGTCTTATTACATGATCACTAGTGTCAAGTGTCTATGCCTTAAAGCTATGAATGTCCTATGAATCCTTCACCTTTCTTAAATGAAAAATGTTTTCTGAAAAATAAAAAGAATGAATTTCGAATTTTAAAATAGTTTAATTATTTTTGATGTGGTGGTAATACTTTTTTGTTTTCTGAATGAATGCTTGAACAATGCATATTTTTGATATTGTTGTTTATGAATGTTAAAATTGTTGGCTCTTGAAAGAATAATGAAAAAGGAGAAATGTTATTGATGATCTGAAAAATCATACAATTGATTCTTGAAGCAAGAAAAAGCAGTGAATAAAAAAAAAGACAAAGCAAGCAGAAAAAGCCAATAACCCTTTAAACCAAAAGGCAAGGGTAAAAAAAAAGACCCAAGGCTTTGAGCATTAATGGATAGGAGGGCCCACAGAAATAATATCCCGGCCTAAGCGGCTAAACCAAGCTGTCCCTAACCATGTGCTTGTGGCGTGAAGGTGTCAAGTGAAAAGCTTGAGACTGAGCGGTTAAAGTCGTGGTCCAAAGCAAAAAGAGTGTGCTTAAGAGCTCTGGACACCTCTAATTGGGGACTCTAGCAAAGCTGAGTCACAATCTGAAAAGGTTCACCCAGTTATATGTCTGTGGCATTTATGTATCCGGCGGTAATACTGGAAAACAAAATGCTTAGGGCCACGGCCAAGACTCATAAAGTAGCTGTGTTCAAGAATCAACATACTGAACTAAGAGAATCAATAACACTATCTAAATTCTGAGTTCCTATAGATGCCAATCATTCTGAGCTTTAAAGGATAAAGTGAGATGCCAAAACTGTTCAGAAGCAAAAAGCTAAAAGCCCCGCTCATCTAATTAAGACTGATCTTCATAGATGTTTTCGAAATTTATTGTATATTCTCTTCTTTTTATCCTATTTTGTTTTTAGTTGCTTGGGGACAAGCAACAATTTAAGTTTGGTGTTGTGATGAGCGGATAATTTATACGCTTTTTGGCACTATTTTTAGGTAGTTTTTAGTATGTTTTAGTAACTTTTTATTATATTTTTATTAGTTTTTAATTAAAAATCACATTTCTGGACTTTACTATGAGTTTATGTGTTTTTCTGTGATTTCAGGTATTTTCTGGCTGAAATTGAGGGACTTGAGCAAAAATCTGATTCAGATGCTGAAAAAGGACTGCAGATGTTGTTGGATTCTGACCCTCCTGCACTCGAAATAGATTTTATCGAGCTACAAAAGCTCAATTGGCGCTCTTTTAATTGCATTGGAAAGTAGACATCTTGGGCTTTCCAGCAATATATAATAATCCATACTTTGCTCGAGATTTGATGGCCCAAATTAGCGTCAAAACACCGATCAGAGACCATTTTCTGGCGTTAAACGCCATAACTGGCACAAAAGCTGGAGTTAAACGCCCAAACTGGCACCAGAACTGGCGTTTAACTCCAAGAGAAGCCTATGCACGTGAAAGCTTCAATGCTCAGCCCAAGCACACACCAAGTGGGCCCGGAAGTGGATTTCTGCATCATTTACTTATTTCTGTAAATCCTAGGCTACTAGTTCATTATAAATAGGACCTTTTGCTATTGTATTTACATCCTTGAAAATTATCTCTGGACGCTTAGTTCTTAGACCATGGAGGCTGGCCATTCGGCCATGCCTAGACCTTGTTCTTATGTATTTTCAACGGTAGAGTTTCTACACACCATAGATTAAGGGGTGGAGCTCTGCTGTTCCTCGAGTATTAATGCAAAGTACTATTGTTCTTCTATTCAATTCAATCTTATTCTTGTTCTAAGATATTCATTCGCACCCAAGAACATGATGAATGTGATGATTATGTGACACTAATCACCATTCTCACTTATGAACGCGTGCCTGATAAACACTTCCGTTCTACATGAAAACAAGCTTGAATGCATATCTCTTGGATATCTAATACAGGGGACCGAGTCCGAGATATTAGAGTCTTCGTGGTATAAGCTAGAATCAATTGGCAGCATTCTTGAGATCCGAAAAGTCTAAACCTTGTATGTGGTATTCCGAGTAGGATCTGGGATGGGATGACTGTGACGAGCTTCAAACTCGCGAGTGTTGGGTGTAGTGACAGACGCAAAAGGATCAATGGATCCTATTCCGACATGAGTGAGAACCGAAAGATGATTAGCCGTGCAGTGACTGTGCATTTTGGACCATTTTCAGTGAGAGAACAGACGGTAGCCATTGACAATGGTGATCCCCCAACATACAGCTTGCCATGGAAAGGAGTATGAAAGATTGAATGAAGGCAATAGGAAAGCAAATGGTTAGAAGGAACAAAGCATCTCCATACGCTTATCTGAAATCCCTACCAATGAATTGCATAAGTATTTCTATCCTATTTTATGTTTTATTTATCTTTTAATTATCAAATCTTCATAACCATTTGAATTCACCTGACTGAGATTTACAAGATAACCATAGCTTGCTTCAAGCCGACAATCTCCATGGGATCGACCCTTACTCACATAAGGTATTACTTGGACGACCCAGTGCACTTTGTAAAACCCGGTTAATTAACGGCTAATTAACCCATAAATGAGAATTTATTCTAGAAAGCCTAAAATGTGATTTTTATGGCTAAATGTGGTAGAGGAGATTGAGACGAGAATTTTGGTACCAATTTTATAGAATTCGGACCAAGATTGGACCAAACGGGCCAAACCGGGCCAATTAGACCCAAAGTGGGCCCTTGGCCCAACATAACTAAACCAAAACCCTAGTTTTCAGCACTCTCTCTCCTCACACAACACCAAACACGCTGAAAAAGAGAGGAAATGGGGGAAGAACACTCTCTCAAACCTCTATCTCTCACTTGATCTTCAAACCACCATAACTTTTGATCTAGAGCTCCGATTGCCGCTCCGTTTACGGCCACGCGTTCACCGCGGAGAGCTCTACAAAACCCATACAACCAATCTTGAGGTAAGCCACGTGTTGCTATTCGAAATCTCAGCCCTTATTTTCGAGTTTCATGGGTGAAATGTTGAGATTTTGGTTCTTTGATGTTATAGGACCCAACTCTCTTGAAGGAGAAGGTTAATCTTGTCTCCTTGGACCTTGGGTGTGGTAAGATTCTCAACCCTAGTGTGATTTGTGATTTTATGATGTTTGGGTTTTGAGATGTTGTGTATGGGTATGATGATTGTGGCATAGGTTGTGTATGTGTGGATATTGGAGCTTGATTGGTGATTTTGAAAAGCTTGGAAAGGGTTTGGTGGTGAAAAATCTGTTCTTGGAGGTGTTGAGGCCTTGAGAGCTTGTGGATAAGTGATTTGGAAGTGCTCCGGTGGAGCTTGGGAAAATCGGCTAAGGTATGGTTTCGGTTTCCCGTATCTAATATGTAATGTGGTAGGAAATACTTAGGCTAGAGGCCCTAAGATAGGCATTGAATTGTTGATGTTGTTGAATTGTTGATATATATGATGTGGTCATATATGTGATGATGATTAATGATGCCTTGAGGGTATGATGTATGAGAAATATGCATGTTGTGATATATGCTTGATGATTGGTTATAGTTGAATTGTGGGTTGAATCATGTTGATGGTGAGTATGATGTTGATTGTGTACAATAATGATTTATTGGGATTGGTGTTGTTGGAATTGGCATGAGGAAGAGTATATGATATGTCAATATGTTTGAGTTTGAGCCACTTGGGTGTAGTGGGTTAAAATGATGAGATAATGATTTTGTAATTTGTGGTAAAGTATCAATGTGTGAGTTGAGGAGGCTTGATGTTGAAATTGATGTATTTTTAATTGATTTCAAAGGAAAGGGATGAAAATGGCATGTTTTGATTGATTTTGAAAAGAGTTGGAAATGGCTTGTTTTGAAAATGGCACTTTGTGGTTTTTATGAAAAACATGGATTTTTGGGCATACTTTGGCGGGACATAACTTGGACTACGGATCTCTGTTTTGTACCAAATCTTTTTAGAAATGAAATTGGATCCGGAATGTCCGTGCCGTTCGAAGAACGGGTGAAAAACGATTTAAAATGAGAAAGTTATGTCCGTTGGAAGATTGGGGTTCAAATTGGTAAATTCTGCAGCTTTTAACTTAGAAAATTTTTAGCAGAATGACCCCTTGCGCGTGGGCGCACTTGGTGCGTGCGCGCCGTTCTTCCCGAAAATGCCATCCACGCGTGCGCGTGATGTGCGCGGGCGCGCCGATTGTGCTGCACCCAATGCCCAGCCATTTTCCAGAGAGTTATGCCGGAACTGTGCCAGTGTTGTGCCTGGGGCACGAGGACGCCCACGCGTACGCGTGGTTGACGCGTACGCATCGATTGGCAAATGTTTAATCCACGCGTTAGCGTGCATGACGCTTGCGCGTCGATGAAGTTTTTGAGGCCATCCGCGCGTGCGCGTGGAGTGCGCGTACGCGTGGACCTGTTTTCATCCCAAAGTTGATTTTTGAGTTTTAAAAGCCAAATTTTATACCTCTAAGCCTCCGATCTCACCACTTATATCTTAAATCATTATGATATGCCTAGCTATGAGAGAAGGAGCTAGTGGATGTGGTAACTTGCGAGTGAAGCAAGGAGAAAATGAATGATCATTGAGGATCAAGCATGATTATGTGAGATGCGGAGGATGGTGGTGGAAGTGCTGGTTATGCCATTGGCCAAAGGGCCGTAATTGTTTATATATTGGCTGGTTCTGGATTGAACCGTGAGCCAGAATAGCTGTGTATGCTATGAATATTGGTTGGTTCTGGATTGAACCGTGAGCCGGAATAGCTGTGTATGCTATGAATATTGGCTGGTTATGGATTTAACCGTGAGCCGGAATGGCTGATATGGATGTTGATCCATGGATGAGAATTCATGCATGTTTATGCTGAATTATTGATAATTGTGATTTGCACTTCCACTATCGGAGATACGAGTTTCCCTAGGTAGTAGCAGTGGCTAGCCACCACGTGCTCCAGGTAGAGACTTGATACTCTTTTGACCCTATGTCATAAGTGTGGCCGGGCACTGTGAAAGACCCGGATGAGCTCGCCCCCGTAAATATTCACCAGTGAGGGTGATGGATATAGATCATGATTATGATCAAGTTTATAACGAGTATAACTCGAGTTGGGGATGCGTGACAGAGGGACAGTCCAATGGTTAGCGACCAGGACTTGTCGGGTTGGCTCTATAACCGACAAGATGATATCATCAGCCACTAGGGACAGACATTCATCATATGCATATTATGTGAATTGTTTGAGTTTGCCTATTTGACTGCATATTACTTGCTAATTGTCTAAATGCCTTACTTGTTCCTAATTGTATATTTCTTACTTGATATAACTGTGTTTGCTACTTTATACTCCTGCTGGTGGTTGGGAGGTCTGAAGGAATTGGAAAGGGAAGTATTAGTTAGACTGAAGAATCTTTAGTCAGATGCCCTTTATGGTTTAGTTTGTTTATAAGCTTTGATATTATTTGGAGGAAGTTCTAGGATTGCCTTCGGCTTTCCTCCATTATTATGTATTATATATGTGGAAGCTGTTACCATGCTGGGGACCTCTGGTTCTCACCCATGCGGATTTTGTGGTTTTCAGATGCAGGACGTGTGGTTTCCCGTTGAGGCATGCTGGAGACTTCTAGATTTGCGAAGATCCTTTGTTCTCGGGGCTATGTTTTGGTTTATATGTTTTGTTTAGATACTTTTATCTCCATTAAATAATACAAACTGTGATGACTCCTCTTATGGGAGATTTTGGAGAATAGGTTTTATGTATTTGTGTCCCTTTGGGTTTCCTTTGGGGTTTTCCTTATTTTATCATATGTATATATTGCTATGCTCGGACCGGTTATCTTCGCAGCCAGATCTTGAGTCTTGATATTCCTATTTTTGACACTCCTTTGTATATATATAATCTCGCGTTGGTTTATCCTTATTCGTTACGTTGTCGATCGGAGTGTTGCGCTTTAGAGTTGCGATGGTTTTTGTTTATCCATTTTTCTACAAAGGCTCCTAGTTATAATCAATTATTCATACTACTATACGTACTAAATTTTTATTTTAGAGGTCGTAATACCTTGCCATCTCTGAATTATGACTTAAGCATAAGACTATGTATGGTAGGGTGTTACATTATGGTATCAGAGCAGTTCGTTCCTGTAGAGCCTGATGGATGGACTGATTATGCTTCTGTGCATTCTCTGTGTGTGTGTTATGTGCTATTAGTATATCTGCTTGATATAATTGGCATAAACGTTCATGAGCATGCATTTGGGACTTTAAAGCACTAGACTTCCGATATTGAGACTGATCAACTTAATATCGATTGTTTGGTGTGTATAGGAACCAGATGGTGCTTCGTGGACGCGGTAGAGGTAGTGCGAGAGGTTGTACGAATGCTCGTGCACCGGAGAATAACCCTAATGACCCGGTGAACTTTATGACTGCGTTGGAGAACATGGCTGCTGCTATGCAAGCCACTGCTGAGGCTCTTGGTCAACAGATGAACAACCATGGTAATGATGGAGGTGGAGTTCAGGGCCCGATGATACTGGCAAACTTTTTGAAAGTTAATCCGCCTATGTTCAAGGGAACTACTAGTCCGACTGAGGCTGATACATGGTTTCAGGCTATAGAGCGAGCACTGCAAGCACAAGTGGTACCTGAAGGACAGCGTGTCGAGTTTGCTACCTATATGCTCATAGGTGAAGCGTCGCATTGGTGGCAAGGTATCCGACGTCTTCTGCAGCAGGGTGATGATTATATCACCTGGAATGTCTTCCAAGAAGAGTTCTATAAGAAGTACTTTCCGACTTCTGCTAGGACGGCCAAGGAGCTTGAATTGTTACAGCTGAAGCAGGGTACTATGTCCATATCAGAGTATACTGACAAGTTTGAGGAGCTGTTCAGGTTCTCTCGTATGTGCCAAGGGACTCCGGTGGAATATGAGGAATGGAAGTGTGTTAAGTATGAAGGAGGACTCCGGAGTGATATTTTCAGTTCAGTGGGACCAATGGAGATTAGGACTTTCTCCGAGTTGGTAAACAAGTGTAGGGTTGCTGAAGAGTGTGTGAAGAGGGCAACCGCTGAGAAAGGGAGTCAAAGGGGATCATTCCCACAGAACCGAGGGAAGAGCTTTGCACCTAGAGGTCCGTCTTTCAAGAGGGAAAGCTCTTTTAGGAGGCCCAACAACAACAACAACTCCCAAGGAAAAAGGTATGGGAAGCAGCCTCAGAATGATCAAGCTTGTACTAGGTGTGGAAGTCACCATCCGGGAATACCATGCAAGGCCGGATGGGGTTTGTGCTACACTTGTGGAAAGGCGGGGCATAAAGCCGCAAATTGTCCTGAGAAGCAGAAACAAGGTGCTGGGAAAGCACAACAGACTGGTCGGGTGTTCACCACTTCAGCTGTAGGAGCTGAGGGATCCGAGACACTTATTCGAGGTAACTGTGAAATGGCTGGACAATCTTTAAATGCTTTATTTGATTCGGGAGCATCGCATTCATTCATTGCATTTGAGAAAGCCCATGAGTTAGGACTGAAGATTGTAACTTTAGGTTATGATCTAAGAGTGTACAATGCTACCCATGAAGCTACGGTAACTAGGCTAGGATGCCCGGAAGTTTCCTTTAGATTCAAGCAGCATGATTTTGTTCATAATTTAGTCTGCTTACCAATGATTGGTCTTGATCTTATCTTGGGATTGGACTGGTTATCTAAGAACCATGTTCTGCTAGATTGTTCTACAAAGTCGGTGTACTTTATGCCGGAAGATACCGAAGGGCCGGTCGTGGTGAATAATTATTACTTGAATTCGATGATGGTGAACTGTTCCGGAACCGAATGTCAGGGTATCATGTTGTTAGCCGCGGGTGTTTCGGGTGATGATCAAAGGTTGGAGCAGATTCCGGTTGTGTGTGAGTTTTCGAAAGTGTTTCCTGATGATATTGATGAGTTTCCACCTAACCGAGAGGTTGAATTTGCTATTGAATTGGTGCCCGGGGCGGGACCAATCTCAAGTGCTCCTTATAGGATGTCACTGTTAGAGATGAACGAGCTAAAGTCTCAGTTAGAGGATTTGTTGGGAAAGAATTTTATACGACCAAGTGTCTCTCCATGGGGTGCTCTAGTATTATTGGTAAAGAAGAAGGATGGGAGTATGCGGCTTTGTGTGGATTACAGGCAGCTGAACAAGGTTACAATAAAGAATAAGTACCCATTGCCGAGAATTGATGATCTCATGGATCAGTTACAAGGAGCTGGAGTTTTTTCCAAGATCGATTTGCGATCCGGTTATCACCAGATAAGGGTGAGGGATGAGAATATCCCTAAGACCGCTTTCAGGACTCGTTATGGTCATTACGAGTACACTGTAATGTCTTTTGGATTGACGAACGCTCCTGCGGTATTTATGGATTACATGAATAGAGTTTTCCGTCCGTTTTTGGATAAATTCGTTGTTGTCTTCATTGATGACATACTGATTTATTCCAAGACTGAAGAAGAGCATGCGGAACACTTGATGACCGTATTGCAGATTCTAAAGGAGAAGAAACTCTATGCAAAACTATCGAAGTGTGAGTTTTGGAAGAGTAAGGTGAAGTTTTTGGGCCATGTGGTGAGTAAGAAGGGAATAGCCGTAGATCCAACTAAGGTGGAGGCTGTGATGGATTGGAAGCAACCAACCACCGTAACAGAGATAAGGAGTTTTCTGGGTTTAGCTGGCTATTACCGAAGGTTTATCAAGGGCTTTTCACAGATAGCTTTGCCAATGACAAAGTTAACCCGCAAAGACACTCCGTTTGTTTGGACTCCTGAGTGCGAGGAGAGCTTTCAGACATTGAAGAAAAAGTTGACCACTGCACCTGTGTTAGTGTTACCTGAGCCGAATGAGCCATTTGAGGTGTATTGTGATGCCTTATTGAAGGGTTTAGGGTGCGTGCTGATGCAGCATCATAATGTGGTGGCGTATGCCTCACGACAGTTGAGACCTCATGAAGTTAGTTACCCTACGCACGATTTGGAACTCGCTGCGGTTGTGTTTGCCTTGAAGGTGTGGAGGCATTATCTCTATGGGGTTAAGTTCCAAGTTTTCTCTGATCATAAGAGCTTGAAGTACCTCTTTGATCAGAAAGAGCTTAATATGAGGCAGAGAAGGTGGATGGAATTGTTGAAGGACTACGATTTTGAGTTGCATTACCATCCGGGAAAAGCAAATGTAGTGGCGGATGCTTTAAGTCGGAAGTCGCTATATGCGGCTTGGATGATGCTTCAAGAGGAGAAGTTGCTCAAGGGATTTGAGAGTCTGAAAATTGGTGCTCGAGAAGTATCCGGAACTTTGTGTTTGAGCCGATTAGAGATCTCAAGTGATTTTAAGTCCGAACTCCTAAAGGCTCATCAAAATGATGAAGCGTTATGGACGGTGTTACTGGCTATTGAGCAAGGAAAACAATGGAGAGTGTCGGAAGAAAAAGATGGGTTATGGAGATTCAAGGGTAGGATCATTGTGCCGGATGTGGGCACTTTGAGGCAAGATATTTTAAAGGAGGCACACAAAAGCGGATTCTCCATTCACCCGGGAAGTACTAAGATGTACCATGATTTAAAGGCAATGTTCTGGTGGCCGGGTATGAAGAATGATGTGGCGGAATATGTATCAAAGTGCTTAACTTGTCAAAAGGTAAAGATTGAACATCAAAGACCTTCCGGGATGTTGCAACCTTTAGAGATTCCACAATGGAAGTGGGAAAGTATTGCAATGGACTTTGTGTCGGGATTGCCAAGGACTAGGGCTGGTTTTGATGCTATTTGGGTGATTGTGGACCGACTAACGAAGTCAGCTCACCTTTTGCCCATTCAGATGACTTACACCCTTGAGGAGCTAGCACGGTTATACATAAAGGAGATTGTGAGACTTCATGGTGTACCTGCTACTATAATCTCTGATAGAGATCCTCGTTTCACTTCAAGGTTTTGGGGTGCATTTCAGAAGGCTTTTGGAACCCAATTAAGCTTGAGCACGGCTTACCATCCTCAAACAGATGGTCAATCTGAGAGGACAATCCAAACATTAGAGGATATGTTGAGAGCTTGTGTTTTGGACCAACCGGCGAGTTGGGATCGGTATATGCCATTAGTGGAGTTTTCATACAATAATAGTTATCATGTGAGCATCGGAATGGCTCCGTATGAGGCCTTGTATGGGAGGAAATGTCAATCTCCGCTATGTTGGTATGAAGCTGGAGAGAAAAGCTTGTTAGGGCTGGAAATGATAGCTGAGACTACTAAACAAGTCAAGAAAATCCGTGATAGGATGCTTACGGCGCAGAGTCGTCAAAAGAGTTACGCCGATCAGAGGCGAAAGCCCTTAGAATTTGAGGAAGGAGATCATGTTTTCCTTAAGGTTACTCCGACCACGGGAGTAGGTAGGGCGATTAAAGCAAAGAAGTTGAATCCTCGATACATTGGTCCATTTCAAATCCTGGAGAGGGTTGGACCGGTGGCGTATCGGATGGCTCTACCACCTCATCTTTCGAACCTGCACGACGTGTTTCACGTGTCGCAGCTTCGGAAGTACATCCCTGATGCTAGCCATGTGACCTGAGTCGGTTCAGTTAAGAGAAGATTTGACGCTTCCAGTGGCTCCAGTCAGAATTGATGATACTAGTATCAAACGGTTGCGTGGAAAAGAGGTTTCATTAGTCAAAGTAGCTTGGAGTCGAGGCGGTGTTGAGGAACACACCTGGGAACTTGAGTCGGAGATGCGAACGGATTATCCGCATTTATTCTCAGGTATTTGCATTTGAATTTTGTGGGCAAAATTCCCAATTAGGTGGGTAGAATGTAAAACCCGGTTAATTAACGGCTAATTAACCCATAAATGAGAATTTATTCTAGAAAGCCTAAAATGTGATTTTTATGGCTAAATGTGGTAGAGGAGATTGAGACGAGAATTTTGGTACCAATTTTATAGAATTCGGACCAAGATTGGACCAAACGGGCCAAACCGGGCCAATTAGACCCAAAGTGGGCCCTTGGCCCAACATAACTAAACCAAAACCCTAGTTTTCAGCACTCTCTCTCCTCACACAACACCAAACACGCTGAAAAAGAGAGGAAATGGGGGAAGAACACTCTCTCAAACCTCTATCTCTCACTTGATCTTCAAACCACCATAACTTTTGATCTAGAGCTCCGATTGCCGCTCCGTTTACGGCCACGCGTTCACCGCGGAGAGCTCTACAAAACCCATACAACCAATCTTGAGGTAAGCCACGTGTTGCTATTCGAAATCTCAGCCCTTATTTTCGAGTTTCATGGGTGAAATGTTGAGATTTTGGTTCTTTGATGTTATAGGACCCAACTCTCTTGAAGGAGAAGGTTAATCTTGTCTCCTTGGACCTTGGGTGTGGTAAGATTCTCAACCCTAGTGTGATTTGTGATTTTATGATGTTTGGGTTTTGAGATGTTGTGTATGGGTATGATGATTGTGGCATAGGTTGTGTATGTGTGGATATTGGAGCTTGATTGGTGATTTTGAAAAGCTTGGAAAGGGTTTGGTGGTGAAAAATCTGTTCTTGGAGGTGTTGAGGCCTTGAGAGCTTGTGGATAAGTGATTTGGAAGTGCTCCGGTGGAGCTTGGGAAAATCGGCTAAGGTATGGTTTCGGTTTCCCGTATCTAATATGTAATGTGGTAGGAAATACTTAGGCTAGAGGCCCTAAGATAGGCATTGAATTGTTGATGTTGTTGAATTGTTGATATATATGATGTGGTCATATATGTGATGATGATTAATGATGCCTTGAGGGTATGATGTATGAGAAATATGCATGTTGTGATATATGCTTGATGATTGGTTATAGTTGAATTGTGGGTTGAATCATGTTGATGGTGAGTATGATGTTGATTGTGTACAATAATGATTTATTGGGATTGGTGTTGTTGGAATTGGCATGAGGAAGAGTATATGATATGTCAATATGTTTGAGTTTGAGCCACTTGGGTGTAGTGGGTTAAAATGATGAGATAATGATTTTGTAATTTGTGGTAAAGTATCAATGTGTGAGTTGAGGAGGCTTGATGTTGAAATTGATGTATTTTTAATTGATTTCAAAGGAAAGGGATGAAAATGGCATGTTTTGATTGATTTTGAAAAGAGTTGGAAATGGCTTGTTTTGAAAATGGCACTTTGTGGTTTTTATGAAAAACATGGATTTTTGGGCATACTTTGGCGGGACATAACTTGGACTACGGATCTCTGTTTTGTACCAAATCTTTTTAGAAATGAAATTGGATCCGGAATGTCCGTGCCGTTCGAAGAACGGGTGAAAAACGATTTAAAATGAGAAAGTTATGTCCATTGGAAGATTGGGGTTCAAATTGGTAAATTCTGCAGCTTTTAACTTAGAAAATTTTTAACAGAATGACCCCTTGCGCGTGGGCGCACTTGGTGCGTGCGCGCCGTTCTTCCCGAAAATGCCATCCACGCGTGCGCGTGATGTGCGCGGGCGCGCCGATTGTGCTGCACCCAATGCCCAGCCATTTTCCAGAGAGTTATGCCGGAACTGTGCCAGTGTTGTGCCTGGGGCACGAGGACGCCCACGCGTACGCGTGGTTGACGCGTACGCATCGATTGGCAAATGTTTAATCCACGTATTAGCGTGCATGACGCTTGCGCGTCGATGAAGTTTTTGAGGCCATCCGCGCGTGCGCGTGGAGTGCGCGTACGCGTGGACCTGTTTTCATCCCAAAGTTGATTTTTGAGTTTTAAAAGCCAAATTTCATACCTCTAAGCCTCCGATCTCACCACTTATATCTTAAATCATTATGATATGCCTAGCTATGAGAGAAGGAGCTAGTGGATGTGGTAACTTGCGAGTGAAGCAAGGAGAAAATGAATGATCATTGAGGATCAAGCATGATTATGTGAGATGCGGAGGATGGTGGTGGAAGTGCTGGTTATGCCATTGGCCGAAGGGCCGTAATTGTTTATATATTGGCTGGTTCTGGATTGAACCGTGAGCCAGAATAGCTGTGTATGCTATGAATATTGGCTGGTTCTGGATTGAACCGTGAGCCGGAATAGCTGTGTATGCTATGAATATTGGCTGGTTATGGATTTAACCGTGAGCCGGAATGGCTGATATGGATGTTGATCCATGGATGAGAATTCATGCATGTTTATGCTGAATTATTGATAATTGTGATTTGCACTTCCACTATCGGAGATACGAGTTTCCCTGGGTAGTAGCAGTGGCTAGCCACCACGTGCTCCAGGTTGAGACTTTATACTCTTTTGACCCTATGTCATAAGTGTGGCCGGGCACTGTGAAAGACCCGGATGAGCTCGCCCCCTTAAATATTCACCAGTGAGGGTGATGGATATAGATCATGATTATGATCAAGTTTATAACGAGTATAACTCGAGTTGGGGATGCGTGACAGAGGGACAGTCCAATGGTTAGCGACCAGGACTTGTCGGGTTGGCTCTATAACCGACAAGATGATATCATCAGCCACTAGGGACAGGCATTCATCATATGCATATTATGTGAATTGTTTGAGTTTGCCTATTTGACTGCATATTACTTGCTAATTGTCTAAATGCCTTACTTGTTCCTAATTGTATATTTCTTGCTTGATATAACTGTGTTTGCTACTTTATACTCCTGCTGGTGGTTAGGAGGTCTGAAGGAATTGGAAAGGGAAGTATTAGTTAGACTGAAGAATCTTTAGTCAGATGCCCTTTATGGTTTAGTTTGTTTATAAGCTTTGATATTATTTGGAGGAAGTTCTAGGATTGCCTTCGGCTTTCCTCCATTATTATGTATTATATATGTGGAAGCTGTTACCATGCTGGGGACCTCTGGTTCTCACCCATGCGGATTTTGTGGTTTTCAGATGCAGGACGTGTGGTTTCCCGTTGAGGCATGCTGGAGACTTCTAGATTTGCGAAGATCCTTTGTTCTCGGGGCTATGTTTTGGTTTATATGTTTTGTTTAGATACTTTTATCTCCATTAAATAATACAAACTGTGATGATTCCTCTTATGGGAGATTTTGGAGAATAGGTTTTATGTATTTGTGTCCCTTTGAGTTTCCTTTGGGGTTTTCCTTATTTTATCATATGTATATATTGCTATGCTCGGACCGGTTATCTTCGCAGCCGGATCTTGAGTCTTGATATTCCTATTTTTGACACTCCTTTGTATATATATAATCTCGCGTTGGTTTATCCTTATTCGTTACGTTGTCGATCGGAGTGTTGCGCTTTAGAGTTGCGATGGTTTTTGTTTATCCATTTTTCTACAAAGGCTCCTAGTTATAATCAATTATTCATACTACTATACGTACTAAATTTTTATTTTAGAGGTCGTAATACCTTGCCATCTCTGAATTATGACTTAAGTATAAGACTCTGTATGGTAGGGTATTACACACTTGCTGATCAGCTGCACAGAGTTGTGTGAAAAGTGTGCGATCATGATTTCTTGTACTAGTGAACTAATATTTCTTGAGAGTAGACTAATGAGTCATTATGAAAAAAAATATTTTTTCTAATAAATACATTAAAAAAGTATTGAAATTAATAAAAACATTGGCAAGTGTCCGTAAAACAATGTTTTTAGCAAAACTCTAAAAATATTGAGGTGAAGAAATGCATTTTCAGTTTATGGAATTATGAGAAAATCATTTAAATTCATGTTTTGGTACTTTCAAAGTAGCTAAAATCTTGATATATTCATGCTTGCTATGATCAAGTAACGTTTCACGAAGCAATACAACAAGTTATTTTTTTTTTTTAAAAAAGGAAATTATTATTCTCTCTTTCCTTTTTCTTTTCTCCATTAAGTGTACTTCTCATCTTAGTTGGAAAAGAGGCTAATAATGGTAAGTCATCTACTTTAAATTGCTACGAATGGATTAGACCAGCGAATTCTTTGTCTTAGAAAGTTATTTTCAACGATACGATTTCTAATCTCATTATTGCGGATCCATTTGACCTCTCCAATGCTATCTTTGTTTACTCACTTAGAGAGTGATTTTCAACGGTAAGACTACTTCCAACCTCATTAATGCAACGGGACGGATCAATTCGATGTCATTAGTGCATTAATTGAAGCTTAAAAGGATTTAGTTAATAAGTATTATAATTCTAAAAGTTTATCTATTTTGGGTTTAAAGAAGTGTTAGACTAGTATTTTCTGGACATAAATACATATACACAAATACACATTTATATATAATTAAAAAAATACATAATTATATATAGACATAAAAATATACATTATTTTTTATTGTATTTGATAATAATACATAAGACATAATAGTTTAAATAAAATATCAATTTTATCTTTCAAACGATAACCACTGCTTCACCACCATCATCACCAGTTTACTATATATCACTGTCATTTTTTTCTATTATCACCACCATTAATTTTCAGTCTAAAATACCATTATCAACAACTCTAATTCAATCATCAATTTAACAAACAATTTTTGAAAAAAAATTAAAATCAATAATCAATTAATCATTTTTTTATAAAAAGAAAAAGAAATTAAAACAAAAATTGAAGAGATTAAAATGGTGCTGGAAAGGCAGGAAAGCTTCGGCCTGTAGATCTGTAAAACACGATGAAAAAAAATGCGAAAACGAGTCAGATGATACAAATCTGAAGGCAGAAAAGCCAATATAAACAAACGCGAAAACAAGGCAGATGATAACGACAGTGACGATGGTAAAAGGGAGGTGCGAGCAAAGGAAGAAGAGTGACGCGACGAACATAGAGAGAGGTAAGATGTGAAGGAGAAAGAGTGCCTGATGAAGATAGATAAACGTACAGTAGAAGAGAGGATGACGAGGCACATAGAGGAGTAACTCTATGACAGCAATGTCGAAGGTATAGGGACAAGCACCGGCAGAGGAATGGGGTGGGATGGTGAAAAAAAGAGGAACAAGGGAGAAGGAAAGAGGGGTAAAAGGGATTAGGTTTAGGTTAAGGACAAAGTTGAAATTTTGAAAAATTGTTAGGATAAAAGTTAAAAAAATTCATGTATTATAGATTGTGTCTTAGTGTCATAGACACACAAATAAATATGAACATGTGTTATTATGTCTATGTTTCTAATAGATATAATGGACACTATTTAAATATTATCTAAAAGTATATGTTAAAATTATAAATTAAAAAATTTTAATTAAAAATATAAAAAATTAAAATTTTTAATATATTTATTTTATATTTATTAAATAAAAAATTTAAAATTTTTAACTAATAATAAATTTATCATATGTCTTAAAAATACATATTAGCTAAACCCTAATTTTAATTATGAATATTTTTTTCTCCTTTTTATGAGAAAGTGTAAAAAATATAATTTTTAGTTACCTATTGACTTAAAAATTATTAATTACCTAAACTCTCTCATAACAAGTGCCTGTTTTTATTTTAAAAAATTCACTATTTAAAAATTTATGTAATAATAAAAAAATTATATTTTTATGTATTATATTATAATTTGTTAATAAAAATAAAAATAGTAGAAATAGAAGTTATAATGATGCGCATAAGAAAAAAAATAAAACATATTATGTAACTTTGTTTTTTATTAGGTGAGATTGTTATATTTTTTTATTTAAAATAACAGTTACTTTTTGGATTTCAAATTTTTCATTGTCATCACCACCACGGGCAGGTTTATTTTTTCTGGACAGACCTCTTCTGTTTCATTCATGGTTTTGTTGTGGTACACTGTTAGTCTCTTTCTTTTCATTTATTCTTCTTGTGTTGTTTTTATTTATTAATATATATTAATAAAATTTTTTGGGACTCAGCTCTTCTGCTCCATTAAAAAGCTTCACTGATCTTACGGTCATTCTTTAACTTTTTATTTATTATTATTATTGTTGTTGTTCTTGTTGAGATTGGCCAGTATATAACTCGTCCGTTGGTGAATACTTGTAAGCTCTCCATCAAGATAAGGTATACGTTAGCAAGGAAAGAACAAGGGGGTGAGTACTTGCAAAAGATACTCCGACACTCAAGTCAGTAAGTGTTTAAGGTATAAGAATAATATTATGAATATAGAATGTAAGACATGAAATAGAAGTTATCATGTGTTGTATATTATAATAATTCTATGAATATAGAATGTATATAAAATATATCTAAAATGTCTCTAGAATCTATCTACAATGTATGGTGTATATAGAAATTGGTGCCTTTTATAGGCATAGAGTTGATGAATAGAGTTAATGGTATGACCGTTGATCATTAAGTCAGATTGATGGTATACATTCATTCAAAACTCCATAATTAAACTCATTTATCATAATCCTCTTTCCGCATCTCATACCCGGAGCAAGTGGACAACGCCACTGCCTACTACCCAGGGTCACACGTCACATTCAACATTTTCCCTCATTATTCATTTACCACATTCATTCATTAATCCTATATGCATCACCGGCATACTCGCCACATGTTCAAGCCTCCTCAATCAATCATAATTATTTAATCATTAATCATATACATGTACATACTCAGCCATATTTCAATGCTTGTCACAGCCATCTGGCTCATAACATATACAGCATTCTCACCATCATCCTCAGCAACTCATACAATCATCATTACTCATCATTCATCATTGATTCTGACTTTACTTCATCCACAAGTTACCACATGTCCTAGTTTCTTTTCATTACTAGGCATGCTATAAAGATTTAAGACTTAAAGGATGAAAATGGAGGCTTAGAAGTCCGAAATTTGGCTTTAAAAACTCAAAAATCAACTTTTACTGAAAACAGGGCCACGCATGCGCGTCGCCCATGCGCATGCGTGAAAGTCAGAAAAACAAAGCGACACATGTGCGTCACCCATGCGCATGCATGGATGGCAGAAAAGTAAGGTGACACGTACGCATCAGCCACGCGTACGCGTGGGTGTGTTTTGTGCTCCTCACACAAAACCAGCACAATTCTAGTGCAACTCTCTAGATTTTCTACTAGGCATTTGCATCAGTGCATCGACGCGTATGCGTCGACCAGGCGCATGCGTGGGTGAGTAAAAATCGAGACTGAATTACATTTTCAAAACCACGATATTCCAAAATTTTTACTAAGTTAAAAAGCTGCAGAATTACATTTTCAAAACCCAAACTTCCACTACACATAACTTCTTCTACAAAATTCTTTTTTCAACTATTTCTGAACCATTGGAAAGATCGTTGAATAAACTTTCATAAGAATCAAATTTTGAAGAATTCCAAACTCCGTGGACCGAATTACGGACCGCCAAAATTGGTCAAAAATCGGTTTTTGCCCAAAATAAAAATCACCAATTTTACCAATGTTCACAAGCCAAATTCATTTTCACTCATCCAAATGACCACAACCCAACCACATTCACATAATTACACTCAACCAAAACCAAACCTACCTCATCTACACAATTTCATCCAAAATGATCAAATTCCACCCTCTATTCCTCGAACCTTATTGTTCAACAACCAAACCAATTATTTACACATTCAAAATCTAAAATTCATCCAATCTCTTATATCATCACAAAATACACACATCAACTTACCTCCCTTACCTCCTCCAGCCTCCGGCCCAAATTCACAATTTAAATGCATATTCCACAAACCAATATTCATTATCCAATTCATCAAATTCTCAACACACCCAACATACAAATTCACACAATACTCAACCCAATCATTAATTTACATTACATATCAGTTATGTATATTAGTACCAACTATTTGCACAATCCAAACTTATCCTAGGGGCATCTAGCCTAGGAATTCTCATCACACCACACGGTACTTAAATGAAACTTAAACTGTACCTCTTGTAGCCAAATTAATTGAGCTTCTTCTTAGAAGTCTCCACCAACCCTTAGCTCTAAGCCTCACTAACGCTCCACAAGCAACATCAATCTCCCAATTGTGCACCAAAATTACCAAATACACTAACATAACTAATTTCACATATATACATCAACCTAGGGTTCATAAAAATGATAAATCACAAGGTTTGGAGGGTTTCTTACCTTAACTCACTAAAGTTTATGATGAATATCACCCATGGCTCATACTAGAGCATTCCTAAACAACCAAAATCACAAGATTACTCAACACCCATAACCAAACTCGAATTTGAGGGGGAAAACAAAAACTGGGCAGAGAACAATGGATTACTCACCACAAAACTTAGATAGAATTATAGAAGACAAGAAGAGCAACGCGTGGCCGCAAATGACTCGTCAATCGGAGTTCCGGAGAAAAAGTTATGATGATTTGAAGTTTGATGAAGTTAGGATTTTCTCTCTTCTTCCTCTCTTCTCCAAAGCTGCGCCCCTACCCTCTTTTTTTAGGGTAAATGAGCTGAAATTCTCATAACTAATGTTTATATACGTTGGGTCTTAAGCCCACTTGGGCCTGGTTCACTTGGTTTAATCCGTTGGCCTAATTTTGGGCCAAAACCTCTAAGATTAGAGTTTTAAATCGTATTTTAAATATTTCAATCTTTCCAAATTATAAATTCTTATTTCTTAATTATTCACTTCTAATTAATTTTCTCAGCCACAGTACCGGAAAGATCGCAGCTGGTACTTCCGGTCAAATTTTCACTGCGCGTTTTTACGCAGAAAACTATGTTTTCCGACTTAGAAAAATTCACTGAGTCCAAATATCATATTTAAATTATCAAATTCCCATTGCTAAATTTTATAACCATATTCACTGCTATTTAATTTATTACTTAATTAATTACGGTTTGGCCGGGTTTTACAACTATAGTGTTTAGCAAGCCTCACCACTTAGAGAAAACAACTTCTAAGTCTCTCAACAATCAAGAAGAGCTACAGAACTCTCTTTTTACAATATGTGATAGTGAACTTTAAAAATAATGAGCTCTCTTAAAAGTGTATATGATTACAAATGAAGCATTATGAGTAAATGTAAGCTGTCTCTCAAATGTTTATGAAAATCACTTTGAAAACTTATGAAATTTGATCACAATGAAAGCTTATATCATAAAAGAAAGTTGTATCTTGAAACAAAGGACCAAGACCTTTATTTATAGGAATCCATACACCCATGAATGTTAGAAGTGAGTAAAGAGAGCAAATGATTCAAAAACATACGTTTTTGGTAAGGTCTTATGTCCACAAGGACGTATAGGATCAAATTTACATGAAATATAGCACTATAGAACGTGAGGATCGGTCCTCCCATTTAGCATAGGGATCAATCCTCTAGGCTTAAATTTCAACAAATATAACTTGAGTTATAGCGCCTTGTACATGATCGGTTTAGGTCCTACTCTCCATAATCCATTTTAAACAGATTAAGATCATCATAACATGACCCATACTCATCCTTAATGATGGGTTTTTGAAATCATTGAGTAAAAACAATTTTACTTTGATTAAAATATGATTTTAACTTGAGAGATAAACTTGATTTAATTTTGACAAGTAAAAACTAAAGTCCTACAACTAAACCCTGTTTCTTGGACTTCTCTTTGTCATATGATCCTTATTTCATGCATGATTGATTCCTTGATGAGCTTGTATTTAAGTTTGATGCAAGAATCCTCTAGTAAAAATCTTCGTCAAAACTTTTTTTCCTTCAAAATCACTCATCAACCTTGATGTTATATCATGTAATATATGTCATGCAATGATTATTCTATTTACCATATAGTCAATTAAGATGTTAGGTTAAAGTTGAGCAAAAGATTAAGTTTGTTATTTTTTAAAAAATACTAGTTATCTTATTGACGGAAATCACATGTTGTCATTCATCAAAACACATAAGCATTACATACGATGCAAGGTAAAGAATATTAATTCAACTAAGATAGCATATCTAACAAAGTAATGAAGGGAATAGTTCCAGAACTTATGAGCCTACCTATAGAGGACAAGGCAGAGGAAAACCTCATGGAATGAGTTCAGGTAAAGGCCAAGTGCAGTAGTGTACTCACTGTGAAAAACTTGGTCACACACATGTGCTACAAGAAATATGGTCTACCACCTCATCTCAAGGAAAGATATGGTGGTGGTGCGACATTCAATTATGCAATCGCTGAAAAAACTCATGATGAAGACAACACAGATCAAAAGCACTTGGTTGATGATCAAGTTTTAGAGTTCACTCCGGATAAGAAGCTTGCTTTACTCGCCCTCCTTTAGAAATAGTAGTTGTAACACATCCATAGCACAACCAAATAAACACACAACCATAACATCAAAAGGTAAAAGAGTGATTCAGGTTTTTACATTTCAAATCACACATAATGGCCGAGTATATTGTGATGAAACAGAAAAATCAAAATCTTGGGTGGTTGACACTGGTGCAATAGCCCATATGTCACATTCCCTACAAGATTTTGATACTTATATTCACATACCACCTATTATAGTGAAACTCCCCAATGGATCCTACACTACCACTAGTATAATGAGGATAGTTTCATTTTCTAGGGAACTATACCTCACAAATACACTCTATATCCTTACCTTTAACTTTAAGCTTATTTTTGTTTCATCTATCATATTCAATTTAAAATATAAATGAAGAATATCTGATACTGTTTGTGAGATACAGGATTCGTCAAAGAGGATAATTAGTGCAACTAGAGTAGTAGATAGACTTTACATTCTGAATAATTCGATGCATTATGCATTTAACATATCATCTGAAGGGACATTTCTATAGTTGCCATTTCAAATTCTAGTAGCATTTATCGTACTCACTTAGGACAACTACCTTACCGCTTGTAATGAAAGAAAAATTTTCCTTCATAGATTGCAACCCAAATAAGGATCCTTGTGATCCCCGCCACTTTGGCAAACAAAAGAAATTATGATTTCCTTTTAGTTTAAGCTTACATGATTCTTGTTTTGATTATCTACATATGGACATTTGGGAACCTTTAAGTGTAATCTCTCTTAATGGACACAAGTACTTTCTTAGTGTGGTTGATGATTAAAGTCTTTTTACATGGATTTATCTCATGAAACAAAAGTGAGAAGATTCTAATTTGGTTAAGAATTTTGTTCAACTTGTTAAAACACAATTTAGTAAATCTATGAAGACTATTTGTTCTGAAAATGGCTTGAAATTCAAGATGTTACTGATGCCAGGGCATCTAGGCCAGTTTCACTAACATTTTCTTTACTGTTTTAGGGTAGTTTCATGCATTTTCTTAGTGAATAAGGCAAGTTTTGGATGAAATTACACTTACACCTTGATTCAAGCAACTTTTGTGAATTTTGAATGATTTCATGAGAATTTTGCTAGAATTGCATGATAAATTGATGATGCATAATCTCATGACTTTGGCTAGAACTTTGATGCACTTTAATTGCTTGTTTTTAGGGCAAAGGAAGCAAGGAAGAACCATGTTAGTATTCACATTAACCTAGTTAATGTGAACACTAACGTGGAATGGTAAAGCTTGCAACGTTAATAAGAAAAGTGATCACCAATAACGCCTGCGAAGCCACCCAAGCTCACGTTACTTGCCACGTTAACTAAGTTAACGTGGTAGTTAACGTAGAAGAAAAAGGAACTCCAACGTTAATGGTAAAAGTGAACACCACTAATGTTGGAGAACATGGCAATGATCCACATTAAGAGTCACGTTAACTTAGTTAACGTGAACTCTAACGTGGAAGAAGAAACAAAAGCCAACGTTAGTGACACTAACTTTTATCACTAACGTTGGACCAACTAGCATTGCCTACGTTAACTTTCATGTTAAGACTATTAACGTGAAAGTTAACGTGGAGTTGAGATCAAAGAGCCAACGTTAGTGACACTCGCTTTTGTCACTAACGTTGGAAGGTGGCTTCACTACTACGTTAAGAGCCACGTTAACTTAGTTAACGTGAGTTCTAACGTAGAGAATGTGGCATTTGGAGCGTTAGTGACAAAGGTGAGTGTCACTAACGCTGTCGAAGGTGGATCACACCTACATTAAGAGTCACGTTAGCTATGCTAACGTGGACTCTAACGTAGGAACATTGGGGCACTAAGCAACGTTAATGGGAAAAGTGATTCCCACTAACGTTTGCAAAGGGGTATAAGCCAACGTTATTGGGAAAAGTGAGTCCCAATAACGTTAGCCAAGTTTTGAGAAAGCAACGTTAGTGGTCACGTTAAGACCACTAACGTTGGATTTAACATGGATATATAAGGTTGGAACGTTAGTGGAAAAAGTGAATGCCACTAACGTTCTCGAACCCACAATGGAAATCAACGTTAAATCTTACTAAAATACCCAAAGCCTAATTCATATTTCTCTGCAAGTTGGGCCCACTAAAGATGAGAACTGCTTCAACTCAAGATCCAAAGCCCACATCCAAGACTTAAAGAACTCACCAGAAGATCAAGAGGAGTAGTATATATAGGAGTAGTTTTGAACTATAGAAAAGCTTGGCACTTTTGGGAACTACTCTTTATAGATTTACTTTTCTGCACTTTTAGCATGATTTCTTCTTTTCTGCCATTTTCCATTTCTAGAGCTATGAACAACTAAACCCCTTTCATTGGGTTAGGGAGCTCTGTTGTAATTTGATGGATCAATTATAGTTTTCATTCTTCTTCTTCTTTCTTTTCTCTTGATCTTACTAGAAAGCTTTCGATCTTAATTCAATTGGTTAGTTGTCTTGAAAAAGAAACTCTCCATAATTAGATCTCCTTTGAGCCTTGGAAAAGGGATGAGGAGATCATGCTAGAAATGCTTTCTCATGTTGGACCAAATTGGGGTTTGGGCGGATATAGTGACATGTAATCCTCCCAATACTTCGATTTAAAAATACATGTGGTATAATCAGTGACCACACTTCATCTCTTCCCATGAGTAATTAAATCAAGGAATTGGGCAATTGTTCAAGCTTAGAGAGATTGGATTGCCAAGGAATTGGGATGCAATCACTTAAGATTGCCAAGGAGATCAATGAATGCATTGATTGAGAAAGAGATGAGAATGAACTTGATCCGGAGAATGCAACATCTCCTGAACCCAATGATTTCCCCATTTTTGATCTTACCCATTCTCTTTACTTTCTGCCATTTAATTTCATGCTCACTACCCCAATCGCCATTTAAGATTCTGCACTTTAATTTCTGTTATTTACTTTCCAGTCATTTAAAATTTCTGCATCTCAATCTAAATTCTGTTTAACTCAACTAGCATATTCTTCTAACTAAAATTGCTTGACCAATCAATCCTTGTGGGATTCGACCTCACTCTATTGTGAGTTTTACTTGACGACAATTCGTTATACTTGTCGAAGGGAAATTTGTTGAGAGACAAGTTTTCATGCATCAAGTTTATGGCGCCGTTGCCGGGGATTGATTTTGAATCAACAATGATTAAGTTTGAAGATCACTAGATTGAGCATTTTTCTTTTTGTTTAGTTTATTCAGTTAATTTCTTTTAGTTTATTTTAATTTCTTCCTCATCCTTTGCACCCTCTTTTATCGTTCTTTCTTTTTTTGATTACAATTCTACTCACTAACCCACTAACTGTTTGATAAATTACATCACTCACACTAACAATTACTCTAACAAGAATAGTTTCTTCATTTTATCTCCTGTTGTGCAATCTGTTTGTTGTATGACAGGGAGAAGAGAAGGAGCTTCAACATCCTTTGATTCAGAACCTGAAAGAACCCTTTGGAGACTAAGAAGGGAAGCCAGAGGGAAAAGGATTATTGGTGCTGAGGAAGAAGAGGAAGAGTATTTTGAACCCAACATGGAAGAAAATCTGGAGAACAATCATGAAGAAGAAGCTTATAATCATGTCAGAGAAGGGCATGCAAACCGGGCTGGGCAAGAAAGGAGAGTCTTAGGATCTTATATCAATCCTAATCCTGGAAACTGTGGCAGCAGTATTCAGAAGCCCACCATACATGCCAACAATTTTGAGCTAAAACCCTAGCTCATCACTCTTCTGCAGAATAATTGCTCATTTGGAGGAGGTGCTCAAGAAGATCCTAATCAACATTTGACCACCTTCCTGAGGATTTGTGACACAGTGAAGTCCAATGGAGTCCACCCAGATGTCTATAGGTTGCTCTTATTCCCGTTTTCACTCAGGGACAAGGCATCCAAATGGCTTGAATCCTTCCCAAAGGAGAGCTTAACGAATTGGGAAGAAGTGGTGAACAAGTTTCTGGCAAGATTTTACCCTCCTCAAAGGATCAATAGGCTAAGAACTGAGGTGCAAACTTTTAGACAACAAGATGGTGAGACACTTTATGAAGCATGGGAGAGATTCAAAGACCTGACAAGGAGATGCCCATCAGAGATATTTAATGAGTGGGTTCAACTTCACATCTTCTATGAAGATCTTTCCTATGAGTCAAAGAAGGCTGTGGATCATTCATCAAGATGCTCTCTAAACAAGAAGAAAACCATTAAATAAGCCATAGATGTCATTGAAACAGTTGCTGAAAATGAATACTTCTATGCCTCCGAAAGAAGTAACACAAGAGGAGTAATGGAGCTAAACCACATGAATGCATTGTTAGCTCAAAACAAGATGATCACAAGCAGCTAGCAGATCTCACCAAGAAGGTGGAGGAGAACCAAGTTGCAGCAGCCATCACCTCATCATCAGCTCAAGAAGGAGTAAACATAGGAGAAGAAGGTGACTGGGAGCAAGCCAACTATGTTGAAAATTCACCTAGACAAGTCCATGATCCATACTCCAGAACTTACAACTCTGGATGGAGAAATCACCCCAACTTTGGATGGGGAAACCAACAAGACCAAGGGCAAGATCAGAGACGCCACAACCTCAACTCCAACAATAATGCCACTCATCAAAATACCTCACAGAGATATTACCAACATGCATCCAACCAACCTTCTCAACCACCTAATCTCAACACACCATCATCAACAGATGATAGGCTCTCAAAGATTGAGGCTCTACTTGAAAATTTATGCAGAGAAGTCCAAGACAACAAAGTGTTTAAGGAAGAAGTGCGGGCCAATATCAAGAACCAAGGAGAAAACATCAAGAGATTGGAGTCCCAAGTAGGGTATCTATCTCAACAAATTCCCAAATCCACTGATGGATTCCCTAGTGATACAGAGAAGAATCCAAGAGGAGAAACAAAGAAGGTGAGATGGGAAGAATGCAAAATGATAACCATAAGTAATGAGAGGAGTATGAATGGAGTAGAACACCCCCAAAATAACCAAAAGGAAAGCCAGGAGGAAGGAAGCCATACAACTCAACTTACATCCAAGGAAGAGCTAAAGAAGAATGAGGTGTTGAACCCATATGCACCTTTTCCCCACAGGCTTAAAGGTGGTGTAGCAGGGAGAATGTACTCAAGGTTTCTTGATATGTTTGCATCTCTTGATGTAAATATACCATTTATTAAAGCTCTCCAGCAAATGCCTTTCTACATCAAGTATATAAAGGAGCTACTAGCCAGAAAAAGTCCATTGAAGGGGGGACAAACAATAAAAATGAACAGGGATTGCAGTGCTCTCATTCAACTAGGGCCACCCACAAAGAAGGAGGATCCAGGGAGTTTCCACATTCCTTGTGCCATAGGAGAAATAATGATTGACAAAGGGCTTTGTGACTTAGGAGCAAGCATCAACTTAATGCCTCTCTCTCATGAAGAAGCTCCAAATCAATGAACTAACTCCTACTGATGTAATTATCAGATTGGCTGACAAAACTCAAAAATAAGCAATAGGAGTGGTTGAAAATGTGCTGGTTAAGGTTGGGAGCTATTACCTTCCCACAGATTTTGTTATTCTGGAAATGGATGAGAATCCTATCTATCCCATCATTCTGGGAAGACCATTCCTAGACACAGCCAGAGCACTCATAGATGTAGAGCGAGGAGAGCTAGTGCTGAGAATACATGATGAGCAGTTCACTTTCAGTGTTTTCAAACGCTCACAAGAATCAAGTCAAGAAAACAAAGAATTAAGAGAAGAGAACAATGAAGCACTGATGCAAGAAGCAAGTAGTGAGGCACAAACAACACAATTGGAAACCCCATTGATCGAGAAGCCATGCATTCAAGAAGAACCTCATTCAAAGGTAATCCAAATGGAACCAGAACCACCAGATTCATGAAGAGGAAACAACAAGGATCCCTTAGGGAAAGGAGCTATAGAGAACAGGCAAGCATCAAGAGATACAAAGAAGAAAGTTCCAAGGAGATGGAGAAATAAGAAAATTCTTACAGAGGATTTCTTGCCAGGTGATGAAGTGATCTCTACATACTTTCCATCTATATCACCTCACCTCCCCACTATTCCATCTCAGCTGCCTCCTGTGTACACTATCAACAAAATCTTATCTTTGGAGCATATGGAGCTTATCAACAAAGCCAATGGACATAGGTTCACTGCAAGAGGAGAGGATTTCAAGCACCACCAACCACCCTAACAAGGGTCAACTGTCAAGCTAATGACGTTAAAGAAGCGCTTCATGGGAGGCAACCCATGTTCTATACCTCTTTTCTTAAATCTCTAATAATAGTAATAAGGCAATTTCCATGAAATTTCAATTCAATTTTGACAACTAATATAAAGCTCCTTTACATGCAACGTATAGTACATGATAAGTTTGGTGTTCAAAGCACATCAAGTGAGGTTTGAACACACCCTATGAGGAAGACTTATTCCCCAAACTTGTTGCACCATATGATCACAAACAAGTTTGGTGTACCAACGTGCATGCATGGGAAGCTTAATAGTCGATTGATTTGCATTCATGCAAAGCATTTAGCCATATAAAAACAAAAGAAAAAGAAATATTTTGTTAGTTCACAATTTTTTCCCACCAAAAATTTAAAATAACCCATTACCTTTTCTTTTCGTATATAGGGAATAAAAAGTACATTGATGGTACTTGATGGGGCAATTTAAGAAGAGAGATTCGGCCACTACACCAAAGGAATTTCACACTTGTCTTCATGGGGAATGTCCTTGGAAGTGTTGCCATGCAATATTGGGAGTGGACAATCTTGAGGACCGAACCAAGACCCCCATAAAGGAAGTGATCCTTGTGCTCATTCAATCCTAAAACCCCAACCGTCCACTATCAAATAACATCATCAATCCACACCCTTCAATCAATTGCCATCTTCTTATATAAACCCCTTCACACAACTTCTCCATACACACTTATGCTCACCATTCTCATTCTTTCCTTTCGGTCATACACACATTACCCTTCACCAAGGCTTCACATACACCCTCTTAGCCATCTTGAGAATAATCAACACATCAACAATCTTGCATGGCATCATCAAGCTCCAAGAGACAAAAAGGGAAGGCACCCATAGAGCATCTTCCTTTTGATGAATGGCGATTTAGAACCTTTTATCATGCACTCCAGTATGGGTGGATGACTGAGAAAGAAATCATTTATGAACTAAGCTTTCAAGTCACAAAAGCTGAGTGTCTAGAAATCACAAAGAAGGTGGAACAACGTCGATGGGAGCTCCTCACCGATCCAATCACAAGGGTGAATGCAACTCTAGTAAGAGAGTTCTATGCAAATGCAGTTAGGCAAGAAAAGGTAGATGACTCATACACAAGCTTTGTGAGAGGAGTCATGGTAGATTTTAGTCCCATGACTATCATAAGAGTGTTGAAATTGAGAAGCATCCCCTTTGAAGAGGAGAGCTATCACTCGAGAATGGACAAAAACCCTAATTATGACCAGATTATACAGGATATATGTGTGCAAGGAGCAGATTGGGAAAGAGGTCCCAAGAGGAAGCCCAAATTTATAAAAAGAGGAGATCTCCTCCCTGAGGTTAAGGGTTAGTTCGAAATTGTAAGGAGATCCATCCTCCCAGATGAAAATAACTCAGAGGTAAACCTCAAGAGAGCAACGATGGTACAATGTCTAATGAAGGGAGGAGAGATCAAGGCTCATGAAATCATAGCCCAAGGCATTCGGAAGTTTGCTTTCGGAAGTTTGCTAAGAAGAGCGATTCTGGAGGAAAGTTGGGTTATCCCAGCACTATCTTTCGCCTTTGCAAACTGGCCAGGGTGATATTTGATGATGAAAACCCCAAGTGGATAAAGGTTGGTCTTTCAATCACTTATCGTCGGATGCACGCTGCTGCAACTCCACTACCCCCACGAAGGGTACGAAAGAGGCCGACTCATCAAGCTGAAGAAGAACAACATCCACAGGAGCAAACTTCAGCCACCTTAAGCATGCACCAATTACAAGAGGCTATTGATACCTTATCTAGGCAATGCATGGAAAATCAAGGGGCATAAAGAGAGTTTCAATTGCAATTAATAGACCGCCAAGAAGGATCATTCTCTAGATGGATGGATCAGCAAGGGAAATGGCAAAAACAATTGATGGACCAGCAATTGGAACAAGAAAGACAATGGAGTGAAGCATTCCACAACCTGAATCAAAAGCAAGATCAGCAACAAGAAGCCATCCAAAGGCTAACCAACATCCAAGCACATCAAGGTGCACACATCCATGAGATGCATCGGAAACAAAGAGAACAAGCAGATCTTTTTGATGAATATAGAGCATTTTCGGAAGGTGTCTACATGAGTGAGACTGGGTATCATGTGAATACCCAAGCCAGGCTTGGGTACCTAGTCGGACAACTGCCTGTTTTGCATCTGGGGATAACAAAATATGAAGATGTAAAAGATGAGTTAGCACGAGTGGAGCGCGAAAGGATAGAACAAAGTCATGAATCAGTAAGGAAGGCACTGGAGGATTGGAAGATAGCCAGAATGAATCGAATGAGAGGAAGCACAAGTGGACAAAGTAAACTTCAAGAGGGCAAGGAAGCAGAAGAACATGAGCATACCAATAAGTGAAAGGTGGTGAAGTTCCTTCTTAGTTTATCCTTTTCAAAGCTTTAAATAAGGAAAATCATGTATGAAATAGAACATGCTTCCATGGTAGTTTAGGACTTTCAATTATGCAATTAAGTTTTATTGCTTAGACTAAGTGTGCTAGCTTAATGTCTTAAGTGTTCACTTTCACCTTTCTTACTTGTATGCTTGTCTCTTTAAGTTAATCAAAAAGAAAATGTTGTGAAAAGAACAAGAGTGGAGTTATTTTATGAAGTGCATTCTGAATGTTTGTGGTAGGTTGATTAGTAAGCTAAGTTGGTTCACCAAAGAAGGAAAGAAAGCAACTATCTATCCTAAGTCCTTTGTTTGAAACACACCCTTTGAGACTAGCTAAACAATAAGATCCCAATAAGAAAAAGAGAAAGAGCAATAAAAGTGAAAAGGAAGGAAACACAATAAGAGACTATGCTAGGCATCAAGGGTTTCAAAATTGAGGCATGTGTCCGTGGTGTTTATGTACAAAGGATATACTTGGATGAATAAGCTCTTAGGGGTGCATTATCACTTGGTAACTTGGATTAACTAATCCGGGATTATCAGCTGAAAGTCCACTATCAAGAGTAACCTTTGATACAAAACACTTAGTAACCCAAAGAGGTGCTGGATACCAAGGTCTCAAGAAAGGAAAAATAACAAACCATATGCATGTGGTGTGTATGTATGAGGGAAAGAGACTTGAGGGAGTAAGTCCTTAGGGGTGTCTTAACACCTAGCACCTTAAAACCAACTGGTTTGGGAGTGTTGGCTGAAAGCTTATCACAAAGAGTCGCCCTCTTACAAAGCACTTAGCAAAAAGAAAAATAACTTTGAAAAAGAAGGAAGGATCAATAAGAAAGAAGCCTCAAAGGATGTAATCAAGAAGGTGACTAAGGATTTAATAAAGGCTTGAAACCTAGAGGAAAAGAACCTAAGTTGCTATGCATGAGACCCCATAAACCAAGAATGCTACTTCTATCTTATCTTCTTGTTATTTCATTTCATTCTTCTTATGCTTCAGTACTTGCTTAGGGACAAACAAGCTTTAATTTTGGTGTTGTGATGCCAGGGCATCTAGGCCAGTTTCACTAACCTTTTCTTTACTGTTTTAGGGTAGTTTCATGTATTTTCTTAGTGAATAAGGCAAGTTTTGGATGAAATTACACTTACACCTTGATTCAAGCAACCTTTGTGAATTTTGAATGATTTCATAAGAGTTTTGCTAGAATTGCATGATAAATTGATGACGCATAATCTCATGACTTTGGCTAGAACTTTGATGCACTTTAATTGCTTGTTTTCAGGGCAAAGGAAGCAAGGAAGAACCACGTTAGTATTCACGTTAACCTAGTTAACATGAACACTAACGTGGAATGGTAAAGCTTGCAACGTTAATGAGAAAAGTGATCACCAATAACGCCTGCGAAGCCACCTAAAGCTCACGTTACTTGCCACGTTAACTAAGTTAACGTGGTAGTTAACGTAGAAGAAAAAGAAACTCCAACGTTAATGGTAAAAGTGAACACCACTAACGTTGGAGAACTTGGCAATGATCCACGTTAAGAGTCACGTTAACTTAGTTAACGTGAACGCTAACGTGGAAGAAGAAACAAAAGCCAACGTTAGTGACACTCACTTTTGTCACTAACGTTGGACCAACTAGCATTGCCTACGTTAACTTTCATGTTAAGACTATTAACGTGAAAGTTAACGTGGAGTTGAGATCAAAGAGCCAACGTTAGTGACACTCACTTTTGTTACTAATGTTGGAAGGTGGCTTCACTACTACGTTAAGAGCCACGTTAACTTAGTTAACATGAGTTCTAACGTAGAGAATGTGGCATTTGGAGCGTTAGTGACAAAGGTGAGTGTCACTAACGCTCTCGAAGGTGGATGACACCTACGTTAAGAGTCACGTTAACTATGCTAACGTGGACTCTAACGTAGGAACATAGGGGCACTAAGCAACATTAATGGAAAAAGTGATTCCCACTAACGTTTGCGATGGGGTATAAGCCAATGTTATTGGGAAAAGTGAGTCCCAATAACGTTAGCCAAGTTTTGAGAAAGCAACGTTAGTGGTCACGTTAAGACCACTAACGTTGGATTTAACGTGGGTATATGAAGTTGGAACGTTAGTGGAAAAAGTGAATGCCACTAACGTTCTCGAACCCACAATGGAAATCAACGTTAAATCTTACTAAAATACCCAAAGCCTAATTCATATTTCTCTGCAAGTTGGGCCCACTAAATATGAGAACTGCTTCAACTCAAGATCCAAAGCCCACATCCAAGACTTGAAGAACTCACTAAAAGATCAAGAGGAGTAGTATATATAAGAGTAGTTTTGAACTATAGAGAAGCTTAGCACTTTTGGGAACTACTCTCTATAGATTTACTTTTCTGCACTTTTAGCATGATTTCTTCTTTTCTGCCATTTTCCATTTCTAGAGCTATGAACAACTAAACCCCTTTCATTGGGTTAGGGAGCTCTGTTGTAATTTGATGGATCAATTATAGTTTTCATTCTTTTTCTTCTTTCTTTTCTCTTGATCTTACTATAAATCTTTCGATCTTAATTCAATTGGTTAGTTGTCTTAGAAAAGAAACTCTCCATAATTGGATCTCCTTTGAGCCTTGGAAAAGGGATGAGGAGATCATGCTAGAAATGCTTTCTCATGTTGGACCAAATTGGGGTTTGGGCGGATATAGTGACATGTAATCCTCCCAACACTTCGATTTGGAAATACATGTGGTATAATCAGTGACCACACTTCATGTCTTCCCATGAGCAATTAAATCAAGGAATTGGGCAATTGTTCAAGCTTAGAGAGATTAGATTGCCAAGGAATTGGGATCCAATCACTTAAGATTGCCAAGGAGATCAATGAATGCATTGATTGAGGAAGAGATGAGAATGAACTTGATCCGGAGAATGCAACATCTCCTGAACCCAATGATTTCCCCATTTCTGATCTTACCCATTCTCTTTACTTTCTGCCATTTAATTTCATGCTCACTAC
Organism: Arachis hypogaea; assembly: GCF_003086295.3. Classification (NCBI taxonomy): domain Eukaryota; kingdom Viridiplantae; phylum Streptophyta; class Magnoliopsida; order Fabales; family Fabaceae; genus Arachis; species Arachis hypogaea. Next base: position 94,623,745 of record NC_092036.1, read on the forward strand.
CCCAATCCCCATTTAAGATTCTGCACTTTAATTTCTGTTATTTACTTTCCAGTCATTTAAAATTTCTGCATCTCAATCTAAATTCTGTTTAGCTCAACTAGCATATTCTTCTAACTAAAATTGCTTGACCAATCAATCCTTGTGGGATTCGACCCCACTCTATTGTGAGTTTTACTTGACGACAATTCGGTATACTTGCCGAAGGGAAATTTGTTGAGAGACAAGTTTTCATGCATCAGTTACCTTTCTAAGAATCCATTGGGATTATCCATTGAACATCGTGTATGGAAATTCCATAACAAAACATAATCGTAGAAAGAAAACATTAGTACATTTTAGAAGTAACTCGTGCACTCATGTTTCGATCTCATCTTGCAAATCGTTTTTTGAATTATGCCACTAAGCATGTCATGCATCTAATAAATAGATATCCAAGTACTTTTCTTAAGATTTTGTTTTCATATGAAATTTTATATGAAAAATCACCAGACATCTCTCATTTAAGGGGTATTTGGATGTGAAGGTTTTCAATAGCCAAGAGAAGGGGGTTAAATCTATGACCTCTTTTTACTTCTTTTAAACTTTAGCACCAAAAACAGGTTCTACTGCGTCTGTAATATAAATTATGCAGGAGACAATTTAATTTATCTTATATCGAATCAAACAAAAACAGAACGGAGAAGAATGAAGTACACAACCATGTATACTGGTTCAACCACCTTGTGCAATGTGGCCTACATCTAGTCTCCAACACAACTATGGTAGAATTTTCACTATCTTTATCAAATATTACGATCACCAATTTCCAAAGATTCTTTCTAATCCTATCAGGGATAAACCAAACTTCTAACTAAGCTTGATTTGGCTAGGTTCATTCCCTATATTTTCTACACTAAGTTCTCACCCAACTAAGAAAGGGATACCATTTAGATACAAGAAACAAAACAGAAACTAATTACAAAAGATATTGACATAATTTTGACTTTTCTCCAAGCTAACTCTCTTTATCTTTTCTCTAAATGGCTTTTCTAAATCCTCACATTTATATCTTTTTTCCATTGAATGAAACAAAGATAAAACTAAAGAACCAGAATATTCAATAGAAAAACATGAAGGAGAAGAATTAAAACAGCTTGAAAGCTATAAACATAACCAGATTTCAGAACTCTCAAATGTTGCCTTCCATCTTGGAAAAATGCTTCCTTTAGTGTAGGTGAATTGCTTCCAAAACTTTAAGCTTTTAGTGATGAAAGTGCTAGGTTAACTCAGAATTGTGGGTTCTCTCTCCTTGCCTTAATCTTTGGCTAATTACTCTCTTTATATATGGGGTAATGCCTCCAAAGCTTGATTAGAGGTAAGAGTCAACACCTTGAGCATTGAATCAGCTGAGTTCTTCTTCTTCTCCCAAGAAATTGAAGCAGGAAATCAGGGTTGAAAATCAGGATTGAATGGCACAGAGGAGAGATGGGCAGCAGCAGTGACTTAATCATGAGACCTTTAATGGGTTTGACAAATCAACACCCTTAATCTTGTGCTTTGGCCCCAAGTTCTTTTCTAACCCTAGATGTGAATCAGAAAAAGCAACCTCCATTTTCTTCTTCTTACCTGAATTGTTAATGAAAAGGAGAGATAGTTTTGTGAAGCCATTTGACTTGCACAAGAATAGAAATAATAGAACCTTTTTTCTTCTGAAATAGATCGGTCCTTTGATTTGATTCATGACTCGTTGATTTGACTTTGTCTCCATTTATTTTGCTTTGTCCTCCTTTCTTCTTTGATGTTCATAAAAGTAAGGCATCTTTTTCTTTGATTTTTTATTTTGCCATTTTTGTTTATGGCTTCAGCACCAGCCCCAACATTGATTACTCTATGGGTTTATGAGTTACTAGCCTTGTGATCTATTTGGGCTTCACAAACAAAAAAGTGGCTTAGGCCTACACCATAAAACACACTTCAAACAACTTTGAGCTTTTAACCCAACCAAATATAATATGTTTGTCATCACCAAAAATAAGATTATTATTTTCTAAACTCAACAATCTCCCTTTTGATGACAAACATCATTTAAAAAAAAAGAAACTAATGGAATTGAAATACAAGATTGAGATTAGAAACTTCCCTTTGGTTGTACCACTTTGACTTGCAAGAAAAGCTCCTCCTTTCTTTTGTAATTTGTTTTAGACAAGGTACCTAAATCACAAACTCTTAACAATACAATTAAAAAATATGCTATTCCTGGTTATGCTGCAGTTAAAAGGATTTAACCAAAAGATGCACTCAAATGCACCACATATGAATCAGCAAACTAAATCCAATAACCAAACACATCAGAATTTAACACTATCCTATCTATCAATCTTTCACAGTCCACTTTTGGTACGTACTACTCCCCCTTTTGTCATCAAAGAGGAAAAATAAACACCAAATAGTGCAGCAAGAGATAAGTTGGATGCAAAAGATGAGATTATCACTAGGAAAGTATCAAAAGATTAATTCAGTTTTACAATCTTTTAGAGAATATAAAAAATAGTAGCTGAAATAGAATTGTCTCATAAGTTCAAATATAACAGAAACACAAATCTAAGTCTACAGCAAGAGACATTCCTAGGCATCCGAGCCTTCATACTCTGAGTCCAGGGGCTCCTAATGATCTGTTTATGGTGTTTCATCATCATTCAGGTTGTCCACATACTTTAAAAGAACAACAACTCTATCTCTTGTCTTGCGTAATGCATTCTCATTACGAACCGCAAGCTTTTTTTCTTGTTGGCTAGAATAGATGAGGTGATTAGACAGATTGATGAACTCTTGCAAGACATCTTTGACAACTCCATTAAGAAGAAACATGTGGCCTGAAGATGTAGATGTTCCTGTGGTAGATCTAGGAAGAATGTCTTCAAACTTTTCTTCTTCATCAATATCCACCCTTTTAGATCAAATTGGTCCTTTCATTTGTTGCTTAATTGCACCACTGCCTTTTAGGTAAAAGTTTCTATTTTCATAGGACTCTTGGTTCAGGTCAACACTAAATTATTCAAAGAAGTAAGTTAAAAATATGCCATATGAAAGTGAAAGATTCTTATCACTCTTGACACAGTCATACATATGCCTCATTATGAGATATGCAAATAAAATTTCAATTTTCATGAGAATCGCATACAAGACCACTGTGTTATAAAAGGAAACTTTTTTATATGAATCGCTTTGAGGGAGAATAATGTGATTTATGATTCAGTGGAGTTGAGCACGGACAGGACCTAGAGCTTTGTGTTTAGGAGTAGGACCACCAATGAGAGAAATGTTCATACATACAGAGACTAGGGCTTCTTGGTATGAAAGACCTAAGTCTTCATCTCATTTACTAGAGGTATATGCATTCACACCAACATCAGTGTAACCAAGAGCATCACTGATAGTTTCTTTATTTAAGTTTATTTCACAACCTTTAACATAAGAGTGAACATTTTCATTATGATAGGTCATGTTTGCATAAAATTCACAAACCAAATTAGGAAAAATAGGTTTCTGAATGAAGAATAAATGGTTCTAGTCCAGAAATTCAAATTTGTCAACAAAATCAAGTTATTTGATTGCTAAAGAAGATAGATCAGTAAGATATGAAGAACATAGAGGACATTTCACAACAACAGCCCTATAAAACTTAAATTTCATGGCAGATGAAAAATAAAAAGGGTTAAAATGTGAGTAAGGTAGGTTTGAAAAGTGAGATTTGAAAGCAAATGGGTGAATATCAGAAGGTTCTTTGATTGAACAAAAAAGGATACGAGGGTTACCTCTTTGAGGGCAAAGAGTAGGATGAGGAACAGACTGAGGGTTAGGTATTGTGAGAGGACGAGCAAAATAAGAACAAGGTTCCTTTTCAGCCATTGGATGTTTTTCCTTTGAGATGCTAGGGCGAGAAGGAGGATGAGAGGGTTCGGCGGCCTGAGAGGTGGAGGGACGATGAGCGGTTGACTTGGTTTAAGACATACATTCTGTGTGTGGATGAAAAGGAGTAGGAGAAGGAGAGTGAGAGTGAATGTGGATATGAGTGTGGGTTGGTGCAAATGGAGGTTTTCGAGAGGTTTTTGGGATTCTGGGTTGGTTTTGAACAAGCATGCCTCTTCATGTAGCGGTTTTCTTCCTCATCTTGATGACATAAAGGAGTTGCAGATTCTTAAAAAACTTTTTGAAATGATGATAATGAGAAACGTGAAGAGTTTTGCAAGTTATATGATGATGTGATATGAAGGTAATGGCAATTGCAACAAATTATGAAAGCTTCTTGGGAAAAAGAAAAGACAAAACCTAATAAATACTAGCTTTAAAAAATGGTTTGACAAAAGTTGAAAAGGTTGTACTTGAAATAAATATTTAATGTACACAAAGACATATTTAAAGAATGTGAATTAATTTTTGACAAAAACCAATGAGGCCCACTCATGTAAAGAGAAACTCATTTTGAACCCAAAAGAAAGTGTTAAGAAAACACAAGGGACCACTAGAAATCAGCAAATTCGCTCGGCCTACTTGGTGTATTTTTCAAAAATTAAAACCAGCTTTAATGTTCTTGTTAGAAGGCTCTTCATCTGCCCAGAAATGTCTCATACCGACCTGTGAGACAATATCTTCACACACCATATTAGAAAGATTAAAACAAGGAATCATAATAGAGAATGCCCAAATTAGTTCTAAGTTTGCAAAACCTGTCTTCTGCCAAAGAGTTAGTGAATATATCAGTGAGTTATTCTTTTGATTTAACAAATTGAATATCAATATTATCATTTTGAATGTGTTATCTTATTGAGTGAAATCTTACTTCAATATGCTTTGTTCTTGAGTGCAAAACTGAATTTTTGGAAATATTTATCGCACTCATATTATCTCAAAGCAAATGTATATTTTTAGCTTTCAATTTGTAATTGGCTAATTGAGTTTTTAACTATAATAATTGAGAACAACTGGTGCTGCTATATATTCGGCCTTGGCAGTGGATAGAGTCATGGTGGACTGCTTTTTGCTTGACCATAAGTTAAGGGATCATCCAAAAAAACAGCAAATTCCTGAAGTGTTTCTTCGATCCACTTTATATTTGGAAAAATTTGCATCACAATAACCCACTACAGAAAAATCATCAGACTTAGGGTACCATAAACCGAAATTGGATGTGCCATGAATATATCTAATAATTCTTTTAATTGCTAAAAAATGTGATTCCTTGGGTTGTGATTGGAATCTAGAACAAACTTCAACACTTTGTATAATGTTAGGTCTAGATGAAGTAAGATACATAAGAGAACCAATCATCCCTCTATATCTAGTTTCATCCACATCTTTCCCAATTTCATCCTTTTCTAACTTAGAATTCAGATGCATAGGAGTGTTTATAGGCTTGGCATACTCCAATGTGAATTTCTTAACTAATTCCTTGGCATACTCTCTTGATGTACAAAAGTACCATTAGAAGTTTGCTTAATTTGAAGTCCAAAGAAAAAGGTAAGTTCTACTATCATGCTCATGTCAAACTCACTTGTCATGACGAGCTTGCTAAAATCAGCACAAAGGAATTCATTAGCTGAACCAAATATAATGTCATCCACATATATTTGTACAAGGATGAAAAAGTCATTAGAATTTTTACTGAATAGAGTAATATCGGAGGTGCCTCTTTGAAAGCCATTTTTCAAAAGAAAAGAGCTAAGTATTTCATACCAATCTCTAGAAGTTTGTCTTAAACCATAAAGTACTTTTGAAAGTTTGAAAATATGGTTTGGAAATTTTTTATTTTCAAATTCGGGAGGCTGAGCTACATATACTTCTCTATTTATGATACCATTCAAAAATGTACATTTTATATCCATTTGAAAAAGTTCAAAACCACAATGAGCAACATAATAAAGAAGAAGCCTAATTGCTTCTGTTCGGGCCACTGGTGTAAAGGATTCATCAAAATCTATTCCTTCCTCTTGGTCATATCCTTGTGCCACTAATATTGCCTTGTTCCTTGCTATGCTTCCATCTTCTCCTAAGTTGTTCCTAAAAATTCACTTTGTTCTCGTCACTTTCTTTTTAATTGGATTAGGTACAAGTGTTCATACTTTATTTTTCTCAAATTTTTGTAGCTCTTCTACCATGTCCTTGACCTAAGAAGGATCACCAAGAGCTTTATTTACATCTTGAGGCTCAATTTGAGAAATAAGTGCCAAATTATTTTCCTCCATTCTTCTTCTAGAAGAAGATCTTATTGTGACTCCTTGAGATGAATCTCCAATGATGAATTCTTGAGAATAGTTTTTTAGAAATCTTTATTATCTAGGTTTGGATGACCACAAGGAGGCCAGACAATGTTACAATACAGGATTGAAGACCACCTTAAAAGAAATAATCCCAAGAATCCATTCTGTGTACAACTCGGAAAGCATCCCAACTCTAGCTGAAATGGATCCAAGAAACAAAAACAGTCGCCCCTCTCCAATGGACGACCTAGAAAAGTTACAATTGGGAGAAATAAAGCAGTTTACTAACATCGGTTCGGCTTTCTCTACAGGAACAAGACAAAACCTGGTAGGCATATTGAAGGAGAATGTCGACCTGTTTGCGTGGACCCCTGCCGACTTGCCAAGGATCGACCCGAACTTCATATGCCACAAGCTAGCAGTCAACACTAACGCCCAACCTATAAGGCAAAAGAAATGCAATCTGGGCACAAAAAGAAGAAATGCAGCAGCGGCAGAAACACAAAAATTAATCGATGCAGGTTTCATCTGAGAAATCTTCTTTTCCTCATGGCTAGCAAACGTCATGGTTAAGAAGAGCTCGGGAAAATGGCAAATGTGTGTAGATTTCATAGATCTGAACAAAGCCTGCCCGAAGGATTCTTACCCATTGCCGAACATTGATAGGGTAGTAGACGACACCTCTGGATACTAAGTGCTAAGTTTCATGGACGCCTACTCTGGATACAACCAGATACAAATGCACCCAGACGATGAGGATAAGACGACATTTGTAACTGACCAAGGTAATTTTTGCTGTAAGGTAATGCCTTTCGGACTAAAAAATGCAGGGGCAACTTATCAGAGACTGATGGACAAAATCTTTAAAAATCAAGTCGGACGAAACATCGAAATATATGTCGACGATATGGTCGTCAAATCAAGTTCGGAGAAACAACACGAAGCCAACCTTCAGGAGATTTTTCAACAACTCCAAAGATAAAACATGAGGCTAAACCCAGAAAAATGCGCATTTGGTGTACGGAAAGGCAAATTTCTCGGGTTTATGCTCACAAACAGAGGTATAGAAGCCAATCCCGACAAATGCCAAGTCGTATTAAACATGCAGTCACCAAAGACAGTCAAGGAAGTACAACGTCTCACAGGTTGCTTAGCCGCCCTATCAAGATTCTTACCAGCTGCAGCCCTCAGATCCTATCATTTCTTTAAAACCATGCAGAAGTCGAACAAGTTTGTTTGGACAAAAGACTGTGAAAAGGCCTTTTCTGAATTCAAACATATTCTGGGGTCACCACCTATACTTAAGAAACTGGAACAAGTTAAACCACTTTTTGTATTCCTTTCAATTTCCACTAACACTATCAATTCCGTGCTTGTAACAGAAGTAGGGAAAGAGCAACACCCGGTGTACTTCGTAAGCAAGGTCTTACAAAATGCAGAGACAAGATACCCGATGATAGAAAAATTGGCATACGGTCTAGTCATCATTGCTCGACGGTTGAGGCATTACTTTCAAACACACACAATTATAGTTCAGACCAGTCACCCCTTACGACAAATATTTTCAAAGCCAGACCTAGCAAGCCGATTAAGGAGCAAAGAGAAGCAAAGAGAAGAAATGGGCGATAGAACTCTCTGAATTCGACATATCATATCAGTCACGAGGATCACCTAAAGCCCAAGCATTGGCCGACTTTGTATCGGAATTCACAAGCAAAAAGAAGACAAGCAAAACATGGGAATTATACGTGGATGGAGCATCAAACGAAAACGGATGTGGAGTAAGAATCCTCCTGAAAGATGATATTGGAGTCCAGGTCGAGCAGTCAATAAAGTTTCTTATCGAAATAACCAATAACCAGGCCGAGTATGAAGCTCTCTTAGCCGGCCTAAGGCTAGCTAAGGAAGTAAAGATCTCCAGCTTAAAAGTACACTGTGACTCTCTCCTTGTAGTACAACAGGTAAACGGTCATTTTCAGGTACGAGATTCACTTCTGGAAAAGTATTTAAACTTAGTCAAAACCATGATGAAATTTTTTCAAAATTTTGAAATACTGCATATACCTAGAGAGCAAAATTGTAGGGCCGATCTTTTATCTAAATTAGCTACATACAGGGTAACCGATCAAACAGAAAAATTAAATCATCTCATACTAACAGAACCAAGTTTAGATACTAAATATGTTCTAAGTGTGTCACAAAAGAAGACTGGCAAAGCCCATTTATTCGCTACATAAAAAGTGGAGTTTGGCTAAATATGTTCTAAATATGTTCTCACGACGGGGCCTGCGGACACCATACCGGAAGTTGGGGTTTGGCTAGAAAAATACTACGAGCAGGATACTATTAGCCGACATTAAGGAGCGATTGCAGAAATAAGGTGCAAAGCTGCGACGCATGTCAAATATATGCACCGCTCATCCACAATCCGGCCGAGCTATTACATACCGCAGATGTCAGCTGGCCATTTTACAAATGGGGGATGGACATACTTGGACCATTCCCAGTTTGAACAGGGCAGGTAAAGTTTCTTTTGGAAGCCATTGATTATTTCACAAAGTGGATAGAAGCACAGCCTCTTGCAAAAATAACAGTAGAAAAGGTACAAAATTTTATTTGGAAATCAATTATATGTAGATTCGGTTTACCTAGAGAAATCGTATCTGATAACAGCAGACAATTCACGGATAAGAAAATTGCTTCATATTTAACCGACCTGCATATCAAACATCATTTTTCCTCCGTCGAACACTCACAAACCAATGGACTCGTAGAGGTGGCTAACAAGGTTATTTTGCAGGCCTTAAAAAAGAAATTGACAGATGCTAAAGGACGCTGGGCCGAGCTTATACCAGAGGTGCTGTGGAGTTATAACACAACACCCCAAACTACAACAAATGAAAGTCCATTCTGACTAGTCTATGGTACAGATTGTATGATACCTATTGAGATCAGCCAAGGGTCCACTCGAACCGAGTACTTTGACGAGCAGGATAACTTGGAAGCCAGATCGGCCGAACTTGACCTGATAAGTGAAGAATGAAGCCTAACCGAACTAAGGCAAAAAATGGTGCAGGCAGCAATGCAAAAGCAATACAATAAAAAGGTATGACCAAGAACCTTAAAGGAAGGAGACTTGGTACTAAGCCAAATGGAAGAAGTTTAGAAACCAACAGGACACGGGAAGCTAGCTGCTAATTAGGAGGGCCCTTTCCGCATCTCTAAGGTAATTGGAAAAGGAGCATACTCTCTTGAAACACTAGAAAGAACAGCTCTCTCCAACACTTGGAACATTTCATCTTTAAAGATTTATTACAGTTGAATACCTATTGTAAGTATGAAGTGGCCAGGTACTCTTTCCTGATCACGAGGTTTTATCCCTAAGGAGGGTTTTACTCGGACAGGTTTTAACGAGGCCGACCACTTCAGACCCTTCCAATCACTCTTGCAAACAAATAAATTTATTACTCTTACCCAAACTTTATACTTTTCAAAATTGATAATATCAAACCAACAAAACAAAGTTGGAAATTGCACAGGCAATAATACAAACACTAAACCCGACTCTAAATGTCGAGCAAGCAACATCCAAAAGACCGATTTCGAAATCGGTATCCAAGAATAAGTTAAACAAAGAACAAGTCGTGTGTTCCAAATTAGAAACATCGAACGATACCAGTCCTACCAAACAAAAACCTCTTTTACGAGTACGAACAAACTCTGATAATGAGTTCCAATTCGATCATCCACATGCGCATCAATTATAACAATCTAACCAACAAAATAAAAGTTGGAATTAAAACATTCATCCAAAAGCAATTCATGACTTAAAACCGGCGCGAAAAGCCAGATAAAATAAGTTCAAAGTACTCCGAACAAAGTTGGACAGCCACAAACAATTTCAAAATACATACACAACTATTTTTTCAAGGGGGAATATTCTCTACATGCTCCTCACCGGCTTCATCATTGGCGAGCTCCCCATTAACAACTATTTTTGTCACATTAAGTTTCCTCACATCAAAGTTAGGAGAAAACAATGTGGCTTGGCTGACGGCACGATCAAAACCAGCTACGAACTTGTCCATCTTTTCCTCTTCAAGTTGGTTGATACGAGAGGTCATCTCACCCTTAGTCTTATCATTCTCCTTAATCACAGCCTGCAACAGTCTAATTTGTTCTTGAAGAAGGGAAACCTCGTCTTCCCTCTCCTTCATTTTTGAGGTCACACCTATGACGACCTCATCCTTTTCTTTCAACGAAAGTTCGAGTCCCAAAAATTTATCAGCCATCGCCTGCTGCTCTGAATCTAATAGCTCGGTAGCACGCCTAATACATCAAGCGAGATGCGACAATCTGCAAGCACACAATGAAGAAATCTCAGAGAAACAAAACGATTAAAGAAAATCAGTAAATACAAAACCAACTTGAATAAATTTTCCCATCCCTTCAACTACACTCCAACGTGTGACGATCATATCTCCAGGATACTGAGACACGCGGTCAGCAAGTTCAGATATTGGAAATTGATCACTCCATACGGATTGAGAACTCGTCCCAGGTATAAAACCATGCAGCCTCCTCTGCCTCTCAAAAATAGACTTCACAGTAGCACCATGATCACCTTAGGAAATCACCTCCAGAGACTTCTCCAACTCAGTCCTCTTCCTTTTTGGAGAAGGAAGAGGATGAGCAGAAGAATAAGCAATATCACCTCCCGTCTCTTTCACAATCCCAGAAGCGCTACTACCTTTTTCACCCTTCTTTTTCAGATAAGCCTGAAATTTGGCCGAGCTTAAATTTGGAACCCTACCGCCTGCAACAAGGAAAAATAGAAGATGAATAACCACAACCAAACAAAGATCAAAGTATATAAAACCAGTATTACCTATATACAGTTCAAGCCCTTTTTTGTTATTTTTCTCCTCAAATTTCAATAAATCAGGAATGGATAAACATTCTCCAGCAGCAAAATTTTCAATTGAAAAAACTAAAAACAGGTCCTCCTCCTCACTCCTCTCATTGGCTTCAAGGATTTGCATCGGTTCCGAAACCAATACAAAGGGTATTTCTCTATCAGTTCATTATCTAAATAGAACAGATATTCAGACTCCAAAGAACTGACTTTTACAAACACAGATTTGAAATTTTTAAAAGATGACTTATACAAAAGGAAGATGGAACGGCCCGAAAAACTACTCAGAAAGACCCAAAACCCTTTTCCATACCCCTTTTGATTGAAACAGAGAAAAGAAAACATTAAAAGAAGTAGGAAAATTCAGAAAATTCATCAGACATTCAAATGCATACAGAAATGCCCAAGAGTTAGGATGTAACTGCGACGGAGCACAGTTCAACTGGGTTAAAACCATACATTCGAAATCTGAAAAGGGAAACTTTACATGCAACTCAGACAGACAGGGAATATATGGTGGGCGAAATTGTGATCATCAATAATGGCACTTTGGTATGTGCATCTACTAACTTAGCACTTTCTTTCCACAACTCCACTCAACTAACCAGCAAGTGTACTGGGTCGTCCAAGTAATAAACCTTACGTGAGTAAGGGTCGATCCCACAGAGATTGTTGGTATGAAGCAAGCTATGGTCATCTTGTAAATCCCAGTCAGGTAGAGTCAAATGTGATTGGATTAGATAATTAAAAGATAAATAAAATAAACAGGAAATAAAGATAGAGTTACTCATGTAATCTAATGGTGGGAATTTCAGATAGGTGTATGGAGGTGCTGTGTTCCTTCTGAATCTCTGCTTTCCTACTTCTTCCTTCTAGTTTTTCATCACTCCTTTCTATGGCAAGCTGTATGTAGGGCATCACCATTGTCAATGGCTACATCCCATCCTCTCAGTGAAAATGGTCCAAATGCTCTGTCACAGCACGGCTAATCATCTGTCGGTTCTCAATCAGGTTGGAATAGAATCCAGTGATTCTTTTGCGTCTGTCACTAACGCCCAGCCTTCAGGAGTTTGAAGCTCGTCACAGTCATTCAATCCCGGAATCCTACTCGGAATACCACAGACAAGGTTATACTTTCTGGATTCCCATGAATGCCACCATCAATTCTAGTTTATACCACAAAGATTCTGATTAAGAAATCCAAGAGATACGCGCCCGGCCTAAGGTAGAACAGAAGTGGTTGTCAATCACGCGCGTTCATAGGTGAGAATGATGATGAGTGTCACGGATCATCACATTCATCAAGTTGAAGTGTAACGAATATCTTAGAACAGGAATAAATCGAATTGGATGGAAAATAGTAGTAATTGCATTAAAACTTGAGGTACAGCAAAGCTCCACACCCTTAATCTATGGTGTGTAGAAACTCCACCATTGAAAATACATAAGTGATGAAGGTTCAGGCATGGCCGAATGGCCAGCCCCCAAAACATGATCAATAGTCTCCTAAGATGGATAATTAATTAAAACTGAGACCAAAGATATCTAATACACTAGTAAAAAGTCCTATTTATAATAAACTAGCTACTAGGGTTTACAGGAGTAAGTAATTGATGCATAAATCCACTTCCGGGACCCACTTGGTGTATTTTTGGGCTGAGCTTGATCTATCCATGAGCAGAGGCTTCTCTTGGAGTTGAACGCCAAGTTGTAACGTGTTTTGGGCGTTCAACTCTGGTTCGTGACGTGTTTCTGGCGTTTGACTCCAGACAGCAACATGGAACTGGCGTTGAGAACCAGTTTATGTCGTCAAATCTCGAACAAAGTATGGAATATTATATATTGCTGGAAAGCTCTGGATGTCTAATTTCCAACGCTGTTGAGAGCGAGCCATTTGGAGTTTTGTAGCTCCAGAAAATCCATTTCGAGTGCAGGGATGTCAGATTCCAACAGCATCAGCAGTCCTTTGTCAGCCTCCTATCAGAGTTTTGCTCAGGTCCCTCAATTTCAGCCAGAAAATACCTGAAATCATAGAAAAATACACAAACTCATAGTAAAGTCCAGAAATATGAATTTAGCATAAAAACTAATGAAAACATCCCTAAAAGTAGCTTGAACCTATTAAAAACTACCTAAAAACAATGCCAAAAAGTGTATAAATTATCCGCTCATCACAACACCAAACTTAAATTGTTGCTTGTCCCCAAGCAACTGAAAATCAAATAGGATAAAAAGAAGAGAATATACTATAAATTCCAAAATATCAATGAATATTAATTCTAATTAGATGAGCGGGACTTGTAGCTTTTTGCTTCTGAACAGTTT